>NC_089596.1:93146581-93460456 GCF_019320115.1 Miscanthus floridulus | reverse complement strand
GTCGTCCTCATAGCTGCTCCTGGGTCCTGCCCGTGTAGAGAGGAGGGGTTCAGGGGAAGGAGCGTGCAGGGACGGCGGCGGGCGCGGGGAGGAAGTGTGGCGTCCGGACTCGTGGAGAGAGAGGAGAGGGTAGGAGGAAGGAGCGGCGGGCGCGGCGTTTCCACAGGCGTGCATGACGGAGGAGGCACGGGCGTCCAGACACGCGCTTCTATCCGGACGTCCGAACACACGCTTCTATCCAGACATCCAGAAGGATGATATAGATCTCCAACATAGCAGTCAAAGTAAGGGACATCCTTTGTAGTCAATAAGAATACCTGACACTACTACATAAAACTTTACCACGGCGGGCAAAAATGCTTAACCAAGGCGGTTTTTGTAACCGCCTCGGACGAAAGGTCACAGTTAATCGTGGCATTAACCGAGGCGGTTGCCCTGTCCACCTCAGTTAATCGAATAAAAAACAAAAAAAATAGAGGCCACCGGCGAGCCCGTTTCTAGCCCTACTGCCAGCCACCGCGGCGCCACTACCGTGAAACGGATCCGCCGCTCGTAGATCTGCTCGCCGTGTGCGTCGATGGTGGCAGATCCGCCGCCATGGCCATCGATGGAGGCAAATCCGCCCGCCGTTGCCGTCGGTGGAGGCAGATCCGCTCGGAGAGGGGCAGGAGCGCCACCGCGCCGGATGCACGGGCCGCTGCTCTCATAGAGGGGTAGGAGCGTCGCCGCACTGGATCCACGGGCCGCCGCGCTCGGAGAGGGGCAGGAGTGCCACCGCGCCGGATCCACAGGCAGCCACGCTCGGAGAGGGGCAGGAGAGCCGCCGCGCCAGATCCACGGGCCCCTGCTCTCGGAGAGGGGTAGGAGCGCCGCCGCGTCGGATCCACGAGCCACCGCCGCCGGAGAGAGATGAGGTTGAGAGGAGCGAGAGAGGTGAGGTTGAGAGAGAGAGAGAGAGAGAGGAGTCGCGAGAGAGAGATGGAGGCGAGTTTGGATGAGGGAGCTGCGGTGTGCGGCGCGGTCGGCTAAGGGAGCTGAGAGAGTTTGGATATGGGTGAAACACTAAGGGCAGTATATATACACTGAGCGCAGTATCAGGCCGAGATGGGCTGTCTGGGCTCCGAGCTGGGCCATTATTTACCGAGGCAAGCCTTATAGTGTGCCCGCCTCCGTAAATGGATTAACCGCGGTGTTTGAGGTATATTGCCCGCCTCGATTAATCATTATTAACCGAGGCGTGGAAACGCTGTGCTAAAGATTTTTCTGTAGTAGTGTGAAATTTGAGTATTAGTTCTATGTTCATCTCTAACGCGCGCTCTCTCACACACACTTATTAGAAAAGAACAGGGTGTTTCTTTCTCTGTCTCCGTCACTAGGGCCTACCGTTCGGTTTCTATATAACAGCATATACTTTCAGACACGGTATGAAGAAGTGTGATTATTCTAAAATGAAGAGAAATACATACATGATGCGACCGTAGGCACAGTGCTAAGTTCTAACCCAAGACAAATCAGAGCTTGTTTCCACCACCGCACCACGCGACGAGCCCCATCACCGCCGATCGCACAGCCGTACGTGTCCCGTGGTGCTTGGATGCGCCGCGAAGCTAGCTAGCCTGAGAGGAGGGCCGCGGTAGGATCCGCCGGTCCGAGGCAGGCAGGAGCCACCGATTCACAGACCAGCGGCGGCGAGGCGAACATGCTCGTGGATATCCGCCTACTCTCTTCGATTCTTTAGGGCTTGCTCGCCTTTCCATGATTCGATCCTCTCGTCTTGCAGTGTGGTCTCAGGACCGGGAATAATAATCTGCAAAAGCCTGTGCCGCTCCACCTACGTACGTGGTACGTACCAGCCCTAGCTTGCTTGCCTCCCAACCCCAACACGTACCGCCGTGTATCCTCGTATTCATTTCAGCCAGCCTGTATGCCTTTGTTCTTTCTCCTCGTAGTCGGCATTGTCCTAAGGTATATCCCCATTTGATTCCTCATCGTGCTTTTAATTTGCAGCAGTAGCAGTGCCTTGCCACATTTCAGTAGCGAGTATAAATACCCCCGCACAGTGATCACTAACCTGTGCGCCTGCACATACACACACAGTAACACACGAACAGGCCATTGGCTCCGAGACTCAGATGTGCACTTGCATTGCTGGGCAACTTCTCCTTTGGCAGATGCGCAATGCGCTCCGATCCTGGGGCTTCTTCCGCGCCTACTGCCAAAGGAAATTTGCCCCGGAATTCATCTGCACAGCCACACACAAACGCGCGTACAAAAGCGAAAGGTTACAGTGCAGTACGAACTGCGATGGTACGGCGGATGTATATATATACGTACATTTCTACTTGTTTTATTTTATATTACATGTTTGACTTTTGTTCTGCACTTGGTGCTTGTCTTCTATACATGTTATCAGCATCACTATATCTACTTACCTAGATTTAGATTTACAAATGGAGGAGCATGAGTGCAAGGCACTGCAATCCTCCGTTCGTATCAAACAATGACACTGTACAAGTGTACATTTAGCCAATATGCCAGATATGGTCAAATTAATGATGCCAAATGTTTCTCTGTTCCATATGGACTAATCTTTGTTGCCCACTGCCTCCGGGAGCTTGTGTGTCGGAGGCCTGTCTGCACCTCGTCTGGAGAACTCTCGCCACCGTCTAGCAGCAGCTGCCGCTATCTTGGCCCTCTCTGATACTTCCTCCTCTGTCAGTACACATTATTAGAAACAATCAGATTTTTCAACAAGATAAGAGCTGATAGACGTACAGTCAGTAGATGTAGATTGCGTGTTTTAGATGTTGCAGATCAGTAACTAAGGTGCTTCTCTGACAAAATATGTTATTTCTAATTTCTAGTTTCTAGTAGCATTACCGTTGCTTTGATCTTGTGGTGGGGATCCCCAGATGTCACTCCATGAGCTTCTCGTGTCTGAATTCTCTTGTTTCACCATCCGTGTTCTGACTTTTTCCTGCAAAATCAAACAGATTTACAGTAAAAAACATTTATATTTAAAATTTTCAAATAATGGTGTAAGGTGTACAAAGGAGTAGTACCAAGACTTTTGCTTGACTCTTTTCCCAGCGAGAACTTGCCTATCACACATACAAAAATATATCAATACAATATGACCCTTAACATCAACACAGACAGACAGTTTCACCTTTAGATCTAAGGGCGTACCCAGTGCAGAGAGCTCCCGCTCTGTGCGGGGTCTGGGGAAGGGTGTCAGTGGCAAGCCTTACCCTCGCTTGTGCAATGCGAGGAGACCGCGACTCGAACCCGGGACCTTCCGGTCACAGGCGGTAAGACTCTACCGCTTACACCAAGCCCGCCCTTCTTCACCTTTAGATCTAAGGTCCATAAGAAATTATACTAGTGTTAAATTTGTACTTTGATAGCCTTGATATTCCAAGATACAAACATATTGCTTTCGATGGTAAAATGCATCCAGGGTTCTTAAATTTTTTTGTGATTTTCACCTAGATCCATAAACATTCAAAGTGAGGAATTGAGTCCTTATATAAAAGTTTTAAATGGTTTGCTCTAGGTTCACTTGGGGTCCAATTATGGATCCAGATTCTCACTTGGAGTGAGCCACTTCAGAAGTTTTGAGAACCCAAAAAAGTTTAAGAAACCATAGGTGTATTTTATTCCACTTTTAATTTATCCAAACAGGGCGATTAAGTTAATATATGCATCCATGACAAAAAAAAAAAACTGAATATTGAGAACATGCCATGGAGTAATAAATTATATAAAGCAGATAAAGTTTACATGAACAAAGAGATAATTACCATGTGGAAAACATCGACTGAAGCTCCCATACCAGCAAGCATCAAACCAACCTGCTCAGTTATGATTTTTTTATTACTGTACTGATGGTAGAATATCGAATAATATCACCAGATAATTCTTCAACTAAATTCATTATTACTGTATGCAGTACACTACTCTTATCTTGAAATGTATACTGACCGAAGAATTTGCTTGAGAGTCGGCCATGACAAAAAAGCTACATAGATCACACAAATTTTAAAGTTCCATCTGATAGAAAGTCTACTTACATTCACCCTCTCTACTCTACGCATCTCATTCTCAAGGAGTGACAATTGTGCAGCGGAAGTCCAGTGAATACAATCAACTGGGCTGAGAATGATAACAGACAAAAGTTTAGCACAAATATTAGCATCTGCAGAACTTGGAGAACATCATCAACATATTACTCCATCCGTTCCAAATTATAAGTCGCTTTGACTTTTTTGGTACATCCATTTTGCTATGCATCTAGATATAATAATATGTCTAGATACATAGCAAAATGGATGAACCAAAAAAAGTCAAAGCGACTTATAATTTGGAACAGAGGGAGTAACCAATTTCTTCTGAAATCTGAACAATTTGCAAGGCATTTCATAATTGGGTAACTACAAGACCTAACAACTGAATAGACTTTAAGATCATAAAAATTCTCACCAACTATCAATGGCATCCTGAATTAGCTCTGTGCTACCTGACTGGGAGTAGACTCTTGACCTCCCAAAATCTTCCTCAATCTCAAAGACGCCAGGGCAGATATTGGCACAGTTTTTACATCCTACAATGTTGCATCCACAACAAACAAGATACTTGAATCATGCTCCTTACCCATAAGAAAACTTCTATTCACAAGAGAGGATCAATATACCAATGCAGGTAAACTCATCAACAAACACATGATCCTTGGGTGCACTGTCATCAAAGAAAGGGTTGATTGCTGTTGCTGTGTACCCATGGATCTCATCATACACTGCACGTTGTGCTGGATCACTCAACACCTGCCCTTGCACACCCCATGTTAGCTCGTGCAATGACAAATTTCAAAGCAATAACCAATAAGAAAACATCTTGCACGCAGCATGCATAAGTTTAAAACTTCATTGCAGACTCTTACCGAGTAAACCTCATTGATGAACATGCAGAAGTTAGTCACGACAGGGTCGTTCCCACTAAGGTCGGGGTGGCACTCTTTCATGCAACCGTAGTATGCCTTCTTAATTTCCTCAGGGGTTGCATCTGGCATCTAATGGTAGAAGAATCAGGTGTTCCATATTAGCAGCAAACTTATTATCTCTAAGATAAATAAGATCAGTAATATTATCTGAACCTAGATTAAAAAAAAGTAAGCATTTTTTTTGGAAAACTGGAAATAGAAGTTGCATTTTGATTCTTCCCCAAACCTTATAGAATGTTAACAAAAGCACAAATATGCTACTACCAAGAGCAAAATAGTATAGTGATTCCAAAGTGGTTTGGTCCAGAGAACTAATTCTTTCGTCTACGATTCAAATTAAATAAGGTAAACTAATTGCTAAACAGCAAACCAATGTTCCAGAGTATACTTAGTTACTTACCACACCCAGAACGGAGTAGTAATCGTCGGCGACATCCTCCTCCTCCCTTTCATGATCCGCTTCCGTTGCAGTGGCACAAATCCTGAGATCCCTCCTCCGCGCACTCCAGCTCCGCTGCCGGTCGTTCCGTACGGCTCCGGCGAACCCGACGGTGGGCAGTTGCCGCGTGGGGCGGGAGCAGGGGAAAGACCGTGGCAGCGTCGCCAGTGCGTCGGCGAGCACCGGTGGCGAGAGGAGAGGGGGCGCCATTGCCTAACGGATTTTAGAATGCGGCGTCCTCCAGCAAGATCGGAACTCCAACTAGAAGACGGCGGCGAGGGGTTTGCTTTTCTTCGCGGGACTGTACCATTTTTACACTGTCCTCAGCAGCCACTAATTCTTCTGGTTCAGGTTTAACGGAGATCTATTTTTGCATATTAGACCTTACACGTATTGATATTTATATATAAAGACCTTCTGCCACCTAAAGAACTTCCATTATTTTCCTTTTTCGGCATACATGGTTGAAGAGGATGAGAGTTCAAAGCTAAGAGTTTTTTTTTTTGTGTGGCGTTGAGAGTTTTGGCGGAAAGGGGAATATATGAGTTTAGATGACCAAACTCACACTGATCAATCCCCCTAAGGGAAGAATGAGAATTTTGCTTTTCTCTACCCCTAAAAAGACTAGTATAATGCCCATGCTAACGCCACGATTTTATTTTGGGATGCACATGAAAACAACCAAATAATAATTTTTTTTCCATAGTTCAACTTTTATACAGTTGTATTTGAGCATGTATACAATCCGGAAAACACTTTTCATAAGAAGGCATAATAAAGTTATTTGTCGCATTAACCATCTAAGTTATATTCTGTCTAAGTCCTTAAATATGACTTAGAAATTGAAGTGCGCTCGCTCAACTTTGGCATTTCAGGCATTAAGTTAATGGCAAAGTCAGTGTTGTACTCTGAGGGAATTGAAACGTGCCCGACAACCCTGAGTGGCCCCTCCATTACGCCTAAAAATAATAAATTTTAGGTGAATATGCACAGTGAGTAAAATGGATTACCAACATGCCCAAAAATATATAAAAAATATCAAGCACCTGCCCAGCAATATATATTTATATGAGGACTGATAAAATGGTTTGAGTATACCCACCATTAATCACCAGCTTAGGATGTCTTTATAAACAATATTCTTGGTGCTCTTCCATGTAGGATCCGATTTCTCTTTTGGTTTAGCCAAAATTCTTGTTGTTGATTTTGACACTTCCCTTGATAAACCAACATAGAGATGTCCATACGAGAACACGGGTTCTGGAAGGTAGATCCCAACATTAGGGATGGTTTGTCCCTGCGATTTATTTATTGTCATGGCAAAACTTAACCGTACTGGGAATTGTTTTCTCTTGAACTTGAAAGGAAGAGAAATATCATCCGAGAGAGACAATGGGAGCCTTGGTATGAAACCCCTTTTCTGCGCATGCTGTCCACCAACAATCTCGGCATCAATTGTATTGTCTTGCAATGCTCTGACCATAAGCCTTGTTCCATTGCACAATCCATTGTTAGGATCTAGGTTGCGGAGAAGAATCATAGGATAATTGATTTTTAGCTTCAGCTCGTGCGGGGGAGGCCATTTGGAGTTATTGAGTTCAAAAAATCAATAGGGAAGTGATTCTGAGGATCGTCAACAATAGTGTCGAAGCTGTGGTAAACCTTTTGAGAAAATTTTGTATTTGGCCCTAAAAATAATGCACCTTTCTTATTTGACATCGAAACTGAAAATCTTTCCTATATGTCCTGAACTCGAGTTTTTCTTTCCTATTTGACACTTCCGTCAGTTTGGGTTGTTAACGGTGTCAAGTTCTATGTGAAAAATCCATTTTACCCCTAGAGTATTTTATTAGTCCTGGCATTCCATGGTTAATACTGCTATCTTTTATGAAACATTGCAGTTTAAGATAAAAATATTCATAAAAGATAGCAATATTAACCATGGAATGTCAGGATTAGTAAAAAACTCTAGGGGTAAAACGGACTTTTCACATAGGACTTGACACCGTTAACAACCCAAACTGACGGAAGTGTCAAATAGGAAAGAAAAACTCGAGTTCAGGACATATAGGAAAGATTTTCAGTTTCGATGTCAAATAAGAAAGGAGCATTATTTTTAGGGCCAAATACAAAATTTTCTCAAACCTTTTCCTCACCTAAAAACCTCTCAATCATCATTGCGTTCAGTCTATCAATATGTTCATTTTTTGTTGATAGAATGGCACAGGAACTCATATAGGCGGTTGATGTTGCATGCTCTACAAGTGAAGGGAAAACATGTTGAATGAGTTTGTTGACAGCCACCTCCGTGTCAGTAAAACCAATCACAATGTCATCAGGGAGTCGAATATAATCATCTCCAATCATTTCCTCAGTTCCATTTCCAATTCGTAGCAGGTAATTTGAAAACGAAGGATCAGACTACGCCCTTATGTAACGTGACAATCTTATCTTCCTTATTTTCTCCCACAAATAGGATCTTTGCAATATTGCATCAGTTACCTGTGCTCTTGTCCCACGTGTGACCACAGGAAGGACTTGTCTGAAGTCTCCACCAAATACCATGATCTTTCCTCCAAACGGCAAACCACATTCCATAATATCCTATAGGGACCTATCAAGTGTCTTGATGCACTAACGCTTGGTCATGGCAACTTCATCCCAAATAATTAAAGATGCCCTACGAAGCAACTCTGCAGTGCCACTTTGCTTCGTAAAGCTACACATGTTGTTGTCCCCAATTTTAATTGGAATTTTGAACCTTGAGTGCGCAATGCATCCCCCAGGCAATATCGATGCTGCTATACCAGATGTGGCTGTTGCAATGGCTATTAATCTTTCAGACCAAACTTTAGCAAGGAGGGCCTTATATAGGAACGTCTTGCCCGTGCCTCTAGGACCATCTACGAAAAAAACTTGGCTCTTATTAGCACGGACATGCTGAAGGATTTCATCAAACCCTTCACGTTGTTCCTTGTTAAGAGATTCATAAATATCTAAATGTTCTTGGTCTATAGAGATGTTCTGTTCCTCTCTAACCTCTTTCATCATGTCATTGGAATTCTCTATATAATATTTTCCTTACTGTCTTATCTTCGTGGTTTTTACTGAAATACTCGGTAAGTGTGGTCCTATTAGAACCTAGGCGATTGACAACATCCTCAAGGTTTTCCTCCTCATTATATGCCACAGATTGCATATCAAGCAAATGTAGTTGGAGCTACAATACAGCAGGATAAACTCCAAACATTGAGAAACTGAATATCCTATGCACAGCTTCCGGTGGAGATATGTATCTTGCATTCCTATACTATCGTATCTCATTGATGACACCATCATCTCTATCATGTTGATCTTCATTTACTGAGAATGATGCTTGGTCATGGCCTTTATATACGTACTTAAATAGATACTTTACTGCTTTAATGCTCGAACTTACTTCAACATTAATGTGATAGTTGTATCTCATGAGCAGACTAGGGTTGTAGGGCATCACCCACCTGTTATCTAACTCTGCTCTCCTAATCTTTACTCGACGTTCATCATCCCTTCTCCTGTATGTTGGATATGAGTCATTTCCTTGTTGGGTTGCCTCATAGAACTATTGAGGATAGCGAAAGCGGCACTCTCCATCTACCATGCACACGTAGTTTTGTTTAGCACGCCACACGGTCCATGCAACATATGACTGATAACCAA
Source organism: Miscanthus floridulus (assembly GCF_019320115.1). Classification (NCBI taxonomy): domain Eukaryota; kingdom Viridiplantae; phylum Streptophyta; class Magnoliopsida; order Poales; family Poaceae; genus Miscanthus; species Miscanthus floridulus. The sequence goes on along the minus strand of NC_089596.1, from coordinate 93,451,319 downwards.
ATCATGCAACTTTGGGTATCTATCCTTGTCTGGTGTCTCCACTGAAATTACTCGATCATATGCATCTGGGGTTGTCAACTTACTCCCTGACTTCATGATTAGCAGGAAATGCTCATGTGGTAGCCCCCTTTTTTGTAACTCGGTAACATGAACGTATGCCGCAACATCACCAAAATGCTTTCTCTTGATCCGAAGATCTTTTAGATCTCTCAACTTTGCCCTGTATACTCTTGCAACCAGTTCTGGCCTATCTTGTGGTTCGCGCCCAGGTTCGAGATTGCTTGTTATCTCTTCCTAGTAGGGATTGCATGTCATGGTGATGAAGTAACCAGGCCTTCCAAAACGTTGCACAATAGCCATAGCATTAAGGAACCTTTGCTGCATGTCTCGATCGCATCCTAGGAATGATCTTGGCAGCACAATTCTCTTACCAACCTTAGAACCCTGGGTCTCTCTAGCAGAGATAACATCAACCAGTCTCTAAAATACAATTAAGTACGTACAACATTAGAAAAAGACAGTAATAAGGTTGCAAAGTTAATAAACAAATAAACAAAATAATTTGAGTGGTTACCTGGTATAGCTCTGCCCGTATAAGCTTTTGGTTCTCAAGATTAGAGTACAAATCTAGCCTCATGGACTCGATCTTTATATACATATCTACAGCCCATTGCTGGAAAAGACATCCTCCAAATAATAAAATGTTAAAAAGTCTCTGTCTAACTTGCATCTTGAAGCAATAGTATTCTCGTGCAGTCACATATCTTGAAGATTATGTTGCATCAGCAACTCTACTTAGCCAGTCACCTTCTTGTACGTCATTGTCGCCTTCTTGTGCATGATTTTTGTTATAATTATCAGCTGCAACATATATAAAAAATATCAGATCTCTATTTTAATATATACTTACACCATAGTAGGAATATTATAGCAGAAATTATTCTACAATATAATTATTCCATAGGAGTATTATAGCAGAAATAATACCTTGATAAGCACCAGTAGTGCCCTCATCCCTGTAATTAACATTAGTAGAAGCCGGGGTTACAGATGGTTGAGTGACTGGATCAGCACTGTACGTCATAAACTTGTTCCATCCTTGTCGGGTACCTTAGAACAGGGTACCCCGAGCGAACATCAAAGGGGTCACTTAAGCCCCATCAAAAAAACAAAGCTAGAAGGTAAGCTGTGGGCCCCTCACCTGCCACGTCCGAGCCCGCTAGGCTCTCCGCTTTGCCTCGAACCTCGCGCAGGAGGTCTCGGCGTCCTGACGCAATCTCCGCCTCGCGCGAGCCTCTCGTGGAAGGCCTCGGCAAGGAGTCCGATCTCCGTCTTGCGTGAGGCCTCATTCTCCATCTCGCGCGAGGCCTCATTCTCCATGTCGCTCGAGGCCGGTTCGTCCGTAGCCCGTCGCCCCCCGCCTCGACCGACCCTCCCGACAGCGCGTCATGTCTCATTAATACTTCAACCACTCCCGCAATTTCAGCCGGACGATGGCTCGACGCCACAGAATGGCCGATGGGACCCAAGGTTGCATCAGCGCCATACCGGCTGGGACAGGGCACGGCGGGGATTACCGACCACTGTGTTCTGACACTGTGCCCACAATCAGCGCCCACACTAGACTGTGTCCCGTGATCCCCGCCTCAAAAACAACATCGCACGGATAACTTGGCTCGGGTCATCACTGCCTCCAAGCCAGCGCACTAGATCAGCCACCCTCTCAGGGCCTCGGCACTGTGCACCAAGGACTCGGCTATCTCGAGGTATGTGCCCATCGAGACCCCCCACTACGGTGTAGCCTCGGCGCCGACCAAGCCTCAGCCTCGCGAGCAGTCCATCTATAGTAGCTTGCACGTCCACCACCGCACCCACTCCGAGGCAGTCCCGGGGCTCCCACGACGCATAGGATTGGATGGGACTAGCACGCCGCCCTAGTGCTCCAAGGACGGACCACTCCGATGACCATGCCGCCACAGGAATAGGCTACAGGGCTTGGACACACCGCCCTTGTTGGCACGACGCCGTATAGTTAACACATGTGCTGTCCTTGTCCTCCCTTCAACTATAAAAGGAGAGGACTTGGGCCACTTAGACGGGAACTAGAAGAGAAGAACACACACACACACACATCCCAGCCGCCTGAGAGCAACATCTCAAACGGCCCACACGACACCTTGCCGAGACCTGGGACTAGCTCCATCTCTCCCCTAGCTTGTAACCCCCTACTACAAGCACTTCGGTGCAAGGAATACAAGATTGATCTCTCAGACTGGACGTAGGGCATCAATTGCCTGAACCAGTATAAACCTTGTGTCTCTTTGCATCACCATCCGAGATTAGGGGCACGCAGTTCAAATCCACTGGTTGGTTGAGGACCCCCAGTCCAAAACACCGACAGTTGGCGCGTCAGGTAGGGGGCGCCTGCGTGTTAGTTTCATCATCCCAGCAAGTTTTGGATGGCAGACCCCGTACGACCATTGCGCCATGGCACGGTGGTTTGGTTTGGGAGCCTAGAGTTCATGTCTCTAGGGCATGAGTACAACATGGTACTCCTCACTCCTCGAGCCCCACCAACCAACGATGAAGTCACACACCGGCAGCCCAAGCGCAGGCGGCGCCCGGGCGGCCGCTCTCGCCGTGCCCGCCAGGCACGACGCGAGCAAGACCACCCCGACGCCACACGAATCCTAGGTGACACGCTGCTCCCCGTCGATATCCTATGACCAGCTGTTGGCATAGGATCCCTGGTTGTGGACCTGTCTAGCCTAAGCTTGGACAAAGGAAAATCACCGGTGGCACGCGGCGATACCCAGTCGTCAAGCTCCGCTCCACCACTCCCTGAGGAGCCGATCCCGATGGAGTAGAATCTGGCGATGGCACCATCCCCATACCCCTTTGGGTTGAGAAATGCCGCCACCTCTTATGCCTATGCTTACGCTACCGCTCACAAGGATCCCTCAGAACGCCGCCAGCGCTTTATTCTCGACCTAAGCACCCATGCTGACTCCTTGGAGGAGGACGAGGCATGGCTCGGAGTGGATTTCTCTAGACTCCATGACCCTGGGGCTATGTGCCAGTTCTTGCCCGCAAGCGACTACTGCTTAGGCTACTCCGACTCCGATGATGAAGGCACCTACGACCCCACTCACGAGTGTTTTCACGTCGGGCTCGGGATGCTGAGAGCGGGCAAGGAGGACGAGGGGGTAGGTAGTCGTTCCTCGCTTTGCCCAGGTACAGGCGCCGCCACACCTCCATGCATTGTCCTACCGGCTGCACGAAACGAGATCCCCGCCCTTACGCGACCTCAACGCCCAGACCTAGAACAACTCCGTGAGCTCCAGGCCAAGGTCAAACAAGACCAACTTCTTCTGCAGCAGCTTCGAGACTCTCTCAAATAGGAACAGCGAGGTCGCAGCGAAGGCGAAGGAGCCCGATGGAGGGCCCGCGATGTGCATCACCGCATCCATGACGATGAAGGGAGTGAGCAACCCCTAGTCTTCAATCGCGCTAGCCAGAACATCACGGCTATGGCAATGCTGGTCCGCGCAATGCCTGAGCCTTCTACCACGGAGGGGCGGCGGGTCCGTGGTGAGCTCCGAGATCTCCTAGAGACCGCCGCGGTTCAGCAGGCCGAGAGTTCCGCCTCCCGACGACACGGGGGTGTCTCAAACCTACCCATGGCACCGCCTCGGCAGGACAGGGAAGCCCCGGCTCATCCCGAGCCCACTCGAGCACCGATAGCCCACAGGGTCCCCGTGCTTCTGGACTGCCTCGGTAATCGACGTGAGGTGCAGGGAGACCATGAGGTGGTCAGCAGGCGATGACGCCACGACAATGAGGAACCCGCTCGGGGCTACCACCCACACCGAGGTGGTCGCTACGACAGCGAGGAGGACCATAGTCCTTCTCCTGAACTACCAGGCCCTTGGGTCTTTAGCAGGGCCATCCATGCTGCCCTTTTCCTGGCCCAGTTTCGGCAACCAGCCAATCTCGTGAAATATAGCGGTGAGACCAACCCCAAACTCTGGCTTGCCGATTACCGCCTGGCCCGCCAACTAGGTGGCGTAGATGATGACCTACTCATCATCCGCAACCTCCCCTTGCTCTTGTTAGACTCAGCGCGAGCCTAGCTCGAGCACCTTCCTCCCTCACAAATCCACAACTAGCGCGACTTGGTTAGGATCTACGTCGGGAACTTCCAAGGCACATATGTGCGCCCTAGGAACTCCTAGGACCTTAAAAGCTATCACCAGAAGCCGGACGAGTCTCTCCGAGACTTCATTCGGTGCTTCTCCAAACAGTGCACCGAGTTGCCCAGCGTCGGTGACTCAGAGATCGTCCAGGCTTTCCTCTCTGGCACCACCTGCCGAGGCCTAGTTCGAGAGTTAGGTCGGAACATACCACGCTCTGCTGCTGCGCTCCTCGACATCGCCACCAACTTTGCCTCGGGCGAGGAGGCTATCGGAGCCATCTTCCTCGACAGCAACACCAAGGGAAAGCGGAGGGACGAGGCCCCCGAGGCCTCGGCCTCCCACCTCCCCAAGAGAAAGAAAAAGGGGCGCCTAGGGAAGCAGGAGGTCCTGGAGGCCAATCTGGTCGGGGCCGCAGAACGCAAGAATCCCCGAGGCCCCAGAGGCCCTAGGCCTTTCGACGACATGCTCAAGAAACCCTGCCCTTACCACTAAGGCCCGGTCAAGCATGCCCTCGAGGATTGCTCCATGCTGTGACATTAGTACGCCAGGCTCGGGCTCCCCGACGACAACGCCAAGCAGAAGGGCACCAGCGACTGGGACGAGGACAAGGATGATGGGTTCCCCGAGGTACGCAACGCCTTCATGATCTTCGGTGGACCCTTGGCGTGCCTTACGGCATGGCAGCGCAAGAGGGAACGCCGAGAAGTCTTCTCAATCAAGGTGGCCACCCCCTAGTACCTTGACTGGTCTCGGGAGGCGATCACCTTCGATCAAGATGACCACCCTGACCATGTTCCAAATCCTAGGCAGTACCCACTGGTTGTCGACCTGATCATCGGCAACACCCGACTCTCCAAGGTGTTGATGGATGGAGGCAGCGGCCTCAACATCCTCTACGTCAATACCCTGGAGCTCTTGGAGATCGACCGGTCGAGGCTCCACGGCGACGTCGCCCCCTTCCATAGCATCGTGCCAGGGAAGCGCACGTGACCCATCGGGCGCATCGACCTTCCCATCTGCTTCGGCACCCCCTCCAACTACCGTAAGGAAGTCCTTACCTTCGAGGTAGTCGGGTTCAGGGGAGCCTACCACGCCATCCTAGGGCGGACGTGCTATGCCAAGTTCATGGCAGTCCCCAACTATACCTACCTCAAGCTCAAGATGCTAGGCCCTAGCGGTATCATCATGATTGAGTCCATGTATGAACATGCATACGACTGCGACGTTGAGTGCATCGAGTACGCCGAGGCTCTTGCGGAGGCCGAGACCCTCATCGCCCACCTTGACCAACTTAGTGGCGAGGCGCCTGACTCCAAGCATCGTGCAGGGGCATTCGAGCCCGCAAAAGCCATCAAACTCATCCCGGTCGACCCTGCCTACCCCGACGACCGAGCGCTGAGGATCGGTGCCGCCCTCAACATCAAATAGGAAGCCGTGCTCGTCGACTTTCTCCATGCAAACACCGACATATTTGCATGGAGTCCCTCAGACATGCTGGGCATACTGAGGGAGGTCGCTAAGCACGCCCTGAACATCTGGGCCAGATCTAGACCGGCGAGGCAACGCCTGCGCCGCTTCGATGAGGAAAAGCGTAGGGCCATCGGTGAGGAGATACAGAAACTCTTGACAGCTGGATTCATCAAAGAAGTGTCCCACCCAAAGTGGTTGGCTAACCCCATGTTAATCAAGAAGAAAAATGGGAAATGGAGAATATGCGTAGACTACACTGGTTTGAACAAAGCCTGTCCAAAAGTCCCCTTTCCATTACCCTGAATCGATCAAATCGTTGATTCCACTATAGGGTGCGAGACCTTGTCTTTCCTTGATGCGTATTCTAGTTACCATCAAATCAAGATGAAAGAGTCAGACCAGCTCGCGACTTCTTTCATCACACCATTCGACATTTACTGCTACGTGACTATGCCTTTCGGCCTTAGAAACGCAGGTGCCACGTACCAGCGGTGCATGACCCAGGTCTTTGGTGATAACATTAGGTGGACCATCGAGGCCTATGTAGACGACATCGTGGTCAAGACCAGAAAAGCCAAGGATCTCGTCGATGACTTGAGGATAACCTTCAAATGCCTTAGAGAGAAGGGCATCAAGCTCAATCCCGAGAAGTGTGTGTTCGGGGTCCCCCGAGGCATGCTCTTGGGGTTCATAGTCTCGGAACACGGTATCGAAGCCAACCCAGAGAAGGTCTCAGCCATAACCAGCATGGGACCAATCAGAGACCTCAAGGGAGTATAGAGGGTCATGGGATGCCTTGCGGCCCTAAGCCGCTTAATCTCGTGCCTCGGCGAAAAAGGTTTGCCTCTGTACCGACTCTTGAGAAAACCCGAGCGTTTTTCTTGGACCCCCGAGGCCGAAGAAGCCCTCGATAGACTCAAGAGGCTGCTCACAAATCCTCCCGTCCTAGTACCCCCGGCTAGGGACGAGGCCCTCTTACTCTACGTCGCCGCAACGACCCAAGTGGTCAGCGCTGCTGTAGTGGTAGAGAGGCAAGAAGAGGGGCATGCTCTACCCACCCAGTGTCCTATTTATTTCATTAGCGAGGTGCTCTCCGAGACCAAAGCACGCTACCCTCACATCCAGAAGCTGGTCTACGCCGTGGTCCTAGCCCAGCGCAAATTGCATCACTACTTCGAGTCACACCCAGTGACTATGGTATCATCTTTCCCTCTAGGCGAGATAGTTCATAACCGGGAGGCCTCGGGTAGGATAGCCAAGTGGGCCGTCGAGCTTATGGGGGAAACCTTAACTTTTGCGCCTCGAAAAGCGATCAAGTCTTAGGTCTTTGCCGATTTCGTGGCTGAGTGGACAGACACCCAACTGCCACCTGCTCAAATTCAGACGGAGTATTGGACCCTGTACTTCGATGGATCCCTGATGAAGACCGGGGCAGGCGCGGGTCTGCTCTTCATTTCGCCCCTTGGAGTACACATGCGCTACATGGTGCGGCTCCACTTCGCCGCCTCCAACAACGTGGCCGAGTACGAGGCCCTCATCAATGGCTTGCAAGTCGCCATTGAACTTGGGGCACGTCGCCTCGACGTCCAAGGTGACTCGAGGCTCGTCATAGATCAAGTGATGAAGGAGTCAAATTGCCTTGACCCCAAAATGGAGGCTTACTGCAAGTTGGTACGATGCCTAGAAGACAAGTTCGACGGTCTCGAACTAAATCACGTCGCGTAGAAGTACAACGAGGCCACCGACGAGCTAGCAAAGATGGCCTCGGCACGGGCATTGATCCCCCCTAACGTCTTTGCTAGAGACCTCCACAGGCCTTCCATTAACTACACCTTGGTAACAGAGGAGGGCCCACCTGTGGAAACCACGGCGAAACTCGACGCCCCCTCCACTATTGAGACCCCCTCGACTGAGCCTGAGGTCATGGAAGTCAACACCGAGCCTCCGTAGACTGATCAGGATGTGGATTGGTGAATCCTGTTCCTTGATTGGCTTGATCGGGGGGAGCTTCCTGGCGACAGAATCGAAGCACGATGGCTTGCGCGCCGAGCCAAGACCTACGCCCTCTACAATGACGAATTGTATAGGCAAAGTCCCTCAGGTGTCCTCCAACGATGCATCACTACCGAGGCGGGCCAAGCCCTGCTTTGGGACTTGCACGCAGGCACCTACGGGCACCATGCGGTGCCTTGGACGCTCGTGGGGAATGCTTTCCGCCAAGGGTTCTACTGGCCGACGGCGGTCATCGATGCTACCAAGCTAGTACGCTCCTGCGAAGGATGCCAGTACTATGCTCAGCAGACACATCTCCTGGCCCTGGCCCTACAAACCATCCCCCTCACGTGGCCGTTCGCCATGTGGGGGCTCGACATGGTTGGGCCTCTGCAGAAGGCCCCCGGGGGCTACACCCATCTACTGGTATCAATCGACAAGTTCTCCAAATGGATCGAGGCTCGTCCGATCAATCGAATCAAATCCGAGCAGGCAGTGCTGTTCTTCACTGACATTATCCACAGATTTGGGGTCCCCAACACCATCATCACCGACAACGGGACACAGTTCACTGGCAAAAAGTTCCTGACGTTTTGCGACGACCACCATATCCGTGTAGCCTGGTCAGCCGTAGGACACCCAAGGACCAACGGCCAAGTAGAGCGTGCCAACGGCATGATCCTACAAGGCCTCAAGCCAAGGATTCACAACCAGTTGAAAAAGTTTGGCAAGAAATAGCTCATCGAACTCCCATTGGTCATCTGGAGCATGAGGAACACTCCAAGCCGAGCCACGGGGTTCACGCCTTTCTTCCTGGTCTATGGGGCCGAGGCCATCCTCCCCACCGACTTGTAATATGGTTCCCTAAGGCTACAAGCCTATAACGAACAAAGTAACCGCACCACCTGAGAGGATGCCCTTGATCAACTGGAGGAAGCCCGGGACATCACGCTACTACACTTGGCTAAATACCAGCAGAGCCTACGGCGCTATCAGGCCCGACGCGTCCGAGGCTAAGACTTGAAGGTAGGCAACCTGGTGTTGAGGCTAGCACAGAGCAACAAGGGCCGCCACAAGCTAACCCCGCCATGGGAAGGACCGTACATCATCGCCCAAGTACTGAAACCCAGGACCTATAAGCTGGCCAACGAGAAGGGCGAAGTCTTCACCAACGCTTGGAACATAGAACAACTACGTCGCTTTTATCCCTAAATTTTCAAGCATTATACATGTCGTTTCTCAAAATACAATTAAAAAGCGTTATTTAGTTGGTCTAATTTTTTGAGAAACCCCCCGAGCCCATCGTAGGTCTCGGCAATACAGTAACATGATAAGGGAGACTCGGCTCTGCCTCGGTAGAACCAAGCCTCCCTCGGGGGCTAGATGGGGGACTCCCCCCTAGGTCCCACACACCATCCTTCAGTTGTTTTTCACAAAAGTTCCTACGCCAAGACTCTAGCAGGCTCTGACGAATTAGTTGTAAAAAACCCCTCAGACCAAGGTCTGTTTCCTAAGTAAGAGGCCGGTGGAGTCACGAGACGGCCTACGCCCCTGGGCTACGGCACTCCCTCACTACCTCTCGCCCAAGGGATGGCTTAGACCCCAAGGGGGTGTTTTGCAAACGAAATCTGATCAGGAGCAACAGAGGGCAGAGGCTCAGAAACATAAGAAAAACAACTAAGAAACACAAATACTTTAGAAATAAAAGCCTCGACGGCCACAAGCGTTACGATACAAAAATAACTCCTACTCTATTTTTACATAGCCCGCGGGGCCCAGATCAAGGCTCAGGGCCTTCAGCACCGGCAGATGGTAGGGGAGGAACCACCTCCTCTTTGAAGAGCATCGCCAGCACCGTGCCAGGGCCTTCCACCGCCTCCATCAGCTTCGTGACCGCCGCGTCAGCCTCCTCCTCATCATCAGGCAGGACATACCCATCACTGATGGCCGGGAGGTCGACGCCGACGTAGTGAGAAGAGATGATGGCCAGCGCGCGCTTGACACCCGTGTGCAGCGCTCCTCAGAGCCGCTCATGCATCTAGTTGCTCAGCGTGATCAAACGGCTCTCTAGGGAGCTGCCTGACTGAACCCCTTCAACCTCTAGGGCCTCACAGGCGGAAAGGGCAGCACGCTTCAGTGCCTTGTGCTCCCTGATCTCAGTCTCGAGCACCGTCTACACCGCGCTGGAAGCCTCGGCGGCCCGAGTAACCTCCGCCTCTGACTCTGCACCATGGAAAATGGAATGAGGTCGAGTAAGGGAAAAAACAACCTAAGTTAGGGGTAGAAGCCTACAGAACTCACCCTTGGCCTTCTGCTCCCAGCATCGGGTCTCGACCTGACAAGCCTCGACTTTCTCCTTCCAGCGCAGGGCCTCGGCCTCCTCCTTCAAGCGCTGGGCCTCGACCCGAGAAGCCTCGACTGCCCTGGAAGCTTCACTCCCTAGCTCTGCGTCACACAAGGGAGTTAGGGAGCGAACATAAGGAAAAGAAAACAAAATGTGGGGACTAAAACTCACCCTCAACCGTCCCCCTCCAAACCACAGCCTCGGTTCATGAGGCCTCAGCTGCAGCAAGGGCCTCATCCAAGGCACCTTTTGTCAGCTGATGCGACCCCTGTTCCGCCCCTAGCTGCCCCGTGAGAGCCACGGCTGAGGCCGTAGCTTCAATGGCTCGGCCCCTGAAGGCATCCCGATCGCTGACTGCGCGGGTGAGCTCCTCCTCCAACTCCTTCACCCGCACCGCTAGAGGGGCGAGCTGCGTCTAGGCCATGGCCACCTCGACCTTCACGTCAGCACAATGAAGGTGGAGGTCCTCTACCTCCATGCTCCGCGCTGATAGGAGCTCGTTGGCGCCGGCAAGAAGGCCCTTCTGCCGCTGAAGCTGGTCCCAGACGCCCCTCTCCCGCCGGAGAAAGACTGACTTCCCAAGGGACCGGGTCTCGAGCTCCTGGGGAAGCAGAACAGGGGTCATTGATTACAACAAAACCAGAAAAGGACAACGTCGTGCGAGAAAGGAAAACGCGAACCTGGGTGACTCTGGGTAGTTCGTCGGCCACCATGGATAGGGCCATCCATAGTGACCGCTCCGCTAGCTGGCGGTATTGCTCGAAGGTGCCCCAGCGCCCGCCCTCGGCTGCATCCTCAAGGGCAAATAGAGGCTCCCCCTCAGGGTCGTCCCGGCTTCGCCACAGTACTCACGGGTGATCCCACCCGCGAGGCTCGGGTTGCACCCACACGAGGGTCGAGCTTCCCTCATCCAAGACCGACACCGGCTGTTCCATGACACCGACATCCTCGGCGTCGACCACCTCCCGTGCCCAAGAAGTATCGTCGGAGGAGATCGGATAGACCTCCGCCTCCCGGGCGCTCTCTCGCAACAGCGGCGACCCCTGAACCAAGGGCGCCACTGAGGCCTCCGCCGCCTTCATCTCCGCCTCCTGGACAGATGGCCTCACCGCCATTACGACAACCTTGGTGGCCTCGGGGGCTCCAGCCTCTGCCATCGTGGCCTCGGAGGACGCAGAAACACCGACCACGGCCACTGCGGTCTCGGCGGTCTTGAGCGCCCTGTCCTCCGTCGCCTCAGCCTCATGAGCCTCACCCCCGCGGGGCGGAAACGCTCCCTCCCTCGTCTGTGTAGGGGTGGCCTCGGTAGCCCCTCCTTGGGCGGCCGGCTCCTTTGGGTCGACCCTCGCCGACGCCGCGCCGCATTGGATAGTGGCTTGTGCCTCCGCCACCCAGTGGGTGGAGGAGCCGGGGCTCGCCTTGAGTGCCTTAAGGGGCGCCAAGGGGAGCTCGTCCGTAGGCTGCTTCCGACTGAGGAAAAATAACCTATAGGGTCAGCGCGAGACCAAAAAAGCGAATGGAAGGCACTATGACCTTGCCAAAAATACACTTACCTTGAACAGGGTGGCAACTGCTTCGCCATGACAAACCTCGTCCGCAATGGCGGAGGCGGCGGCAGAGGCGTCGCCTCCGTATCCATCAGCGCCGATCGGTCCCCAATGGACCCCGGCGCCCCTTCGGTCCTCTGCGGGGGCGGTGGCGTCGCCTCCACCGCCGCTTGTTCCACCACGGCCACCGAGCCCACTGGGCTGACGGCGCGTTTGCCCAACGCTCGCACCTTGGGCGTGTCGGCCTCGGCCCTGGAGCAGGCAACCGCCGACCCCGGGTCCGCTTCTCCTCCTCCTCCCGGGAGTGCCGGGCTGCTTGCCAACGCCTCGGGCACCACCTCCACTATGTTAGGAAGGTGGTCTAGGGGACCTCGCCCCACCTCGCCCCCGTCATCCCCGTCCGAGGCCTCCGTTGACAGCGACGTCGACGGGGATTCCTCCAGCAGGAGACCATACTTCCTTTGTTGACGGCGGTGCTTATCCAGCTCCTCACGTGCGAGGATTTGCTTCGTGCGCTTTGCCGCCTTGGCGTCTTTCTGCTTTTTCTGTGCATTGGCGTGCGCGTGGTTGATCGCCCGCCGCCTCGTGTCCTCGGGAATGGGCGGCAGAGAGGAGCGCACGTCCCTCATCCCCTGCAGGAACGACGGACACGCATAAGGAAATAAGGGGTAAGGGGAGATTGAGGAGGCTCGGAGGCTACAGCGGCACACGACTTACCAGCGAGAGGAACCCCTGCGATGGCCACATCATGATAGGGGTCAAGTTGCCACCCCTCAGCTTCGCCTCTACCATCTCCCCCACCCGACGAAGAATTTCCTCGTCGGAAAGGGCGGAGGAGGACATCCGGGTGACCTCAATGGGCTCACCCGGCTTCATCTCGAACAGCCGTCGCCGCTGAGCCATCAGTGGTAGCACCCTCCAGTGGTGGAAGGCGGCCACGACCACAGCCATGGTGAGACCGTGGCCCCGCAGCCTCACCAGCCCCTCCAGAAGTGGCTGCAGCTTGGGCTAGTCGTCCTTCGGGACGCCATACTTCCATCTCTTCGGGCAACTCCCCACAATCCACCCAGTGTATGGGGGAAGTCCTCCATCATCATTGCGAAGGTAGAACCAACTCGTGTACCACCGGCGATTGGAGGATGCGAGTTGGGCCGGGATGTAGAGGTGTAGGCGGTCCTGGCGCACTTGGAGAGTGCAGCCGCCGGCCCTCGTCGCCTTCCTCTTACCCGACGTGCCTGTCGGCTTGGTAGTGTGCCCCGCCTAGAATAGGTGGAGCCACAACTCCCAATGAGGAGCAATCCCCAATACCCCTCGCATACGGCAACAAAGATAGCCGCCTGAGCGATGGAGTTGGAATTGAAGTTGTGGAGCTCCACGCCGTAGTAGTGCGGGAGCGCCCGCATGAACCGATCCGCTGGGACGCCGAGGCCGCGCTCGTGAAAGGAGACGAAGCTCATGACGTAGCCGGCACGAGGCCTCATCTCTGGCTCACCATACGGAGCAATCCACTCCGGCCTGGTGGGGTCTATCACTAGGCGAAGGAGTCCACCGTCGACAAGCGACTGAAGCATCTCCTCGGTGACGTCTGATGGATCCTAGGGGTCCACCTCGACAACGACGATGTCGCCGGCCATGGGTGCGATGGAGGAATCGGGTGCGGCGGTGAGTTTTTCTCTCTCTCCCACGCTCTCGCTTTTTTCTCGCTTTCTCCCTAGGCTCGCTCTTCTCTCCTCTTCTTCCTGGCACCCGCTGCTCTAGCGATGGCTCGGTGGAGGCAGTGCAAATGCAGGCAAGGTAAGACGAGGAGGGGTGAGACTCTTTGGGTATTTATGCAGGGAGGGAGGCGAAACGAACGGGCGATGAAATCGGGGAAGTCCCCCCGCCCGATCCGACGTAGTTAACCACGAGCCGATTTCGCCGGCCCACGCGCCCACGTCTCCCTCATTAAATGCGGGAGCGGTTACGTCCCATCCACCACATCATGCTCGGCCACTACGGCAGCAGGCGTCATTTCACCTCTCTAGGAAACCACCTCAAAAGGTGCGCCACCCGTTGCCAAGCCAATAGGGGAGATATTCCCCATGGCCTATTCCTTTCATATGAAGGAACCAGGCTCTGAGCCTATTACGGTCTAGGGGTTCGAAGGCTGGGCCCCAAAAGGTTTCGACAACCGCCCCAGGATAATAGAGTCAAGGATGACCGTGGGCGAGCCTATATAGGGCCGAGACCCAAGCAAGCAAAACGCTTGGGACTCTCAAAGTCGTGTCCAAGACCGGTAGGAAGGTCTTCGAATGGGATCCCACCATAGGGAGGCACCGAGCCATCGAGGCCCAGCGAATGGCCTCAGCACCCACTAGAAAAATCCTCTGGTACTCTTGGAGTGTGTCTCTGGACCGCTAGCCGTCCCCTAGTGAACGGGGTTCGGGCCTCCACTCAGACTACCTGATAACAGCTCACCGGAAGTGCCACCGCTCGTGCCCACCGAGGGTAGCGAGGCACATTCCACCCCTCCTTCCAAGCGAAAAGGAAGCATGAGGGTCGTACAAAAAGTTAGGGGAACCCCCGATGGCCTTCTCGCTCTATGCAGAGGCTAAGGGGCTCTTCCTGCAACCTTGCCGAGACCCAGCGACCCTGGCCCGCACTCAAAGGGGCTCGGCAAAACAAACCCTCCTTCTAAGCGAAAAGGAAGCGTGAGGGTTGTACAAAAAGACAGAGGAGCTCCTGACAGCCCTCTCACCCTATGCAGAGGCTAGGGGGCTCTTCCTGCGGATACGCCGAGACCCCACGACCCGGGCTCACACCCAAAGGGGCCTCGACAAACAAACCCTCATGCATGAGGGGCGTATAAAAAGCCAGGAGAACTCCCGACGGCCCTCTCACACAGAGGCTAGGGGCTCTTCCTGCAACTTTGCCGAGACCAGAATGGGCTCGGCAAACAAACCCTCCGTCCAAACGAAAAGGATATGTGAGGGTCGAACGAAAAAGCCAGGGGACCCCTGACCGCCCTCCTGCTCCCGGCGGAGGCTCGGGGGCTCCTGCACCCAAGACAACGGTCTAAGTCCATGCTAGAGGTTTCGTTACAAACACGATAAAGGACACCGAACCCATTACGGTTCAGAGGTTCAAAGGCTGGGCCTCCAAGAGGTTTCAACAGCCGCCCTAGGGCAACAGAGTCAGGGACGACTTCAGGGCGAGCCTACAAATGGCCGAGGCCCGAGCGAGCAGTCGCCTGGGGCGTCCTAAGTTGTGTCCGAGATCGACAAGGAAGTCTCCGAATGGGATCCCACCGTAGGGAGGCACCGAGCCACCGAGGCCCAGCGAACGGCCTCGGCACCCACTAGAGAAACCCTTTGGTACTCTTGGAGTGTGTCTCTAGACCACTAGCCATCCCCTAGCGAATGGGGTATGGGCCTCCACTCGGACTCACCCGATAACAGCTCACCGGAGGTGTCCATGCTCGTGCCCATCGAGGGTAGCCTGGCACACTCCACCCCTCCTTCCGAGCGAAAAGGAAGCGTGAGGGTCGTATCCAAAGTCAGGGGGACCCCTGACGATCCTCTCGCTCCGTGCGGAGGCTAGAAGGCTTTTCCTATAGCCTCGCCGAGACCCCCGCAACCCGAACTTGCGCTTATGGGCTCGGCAAATGCGATAAAAACTACTCGCTCAAACGCGAAAATAAAAAAAAGCCCCTGGAGGAGTAACTCTACTCCTCCAGGGCCTCGGGGGCTACACCCGGCGGGTGCGCTCGCGCGCACCCACCGGAACCTCAAGAAACAAAACCCAATTCCTACAGGAGCGGGTATAAACCAAGCCTCGGCAAACCCTCAGGGAGAGTGCACGCACTCCCCCGGAGGCTCGAGGGCTACTGTCGGGTACCTTAGAACGGGGTACCCTGAGCGAACATCAAAGGGGTCACTTAAGCCCCATCAAAAAACAAAGCTAGAAGGTAAGCCGTGGGCCCCTCACCTGCCACGTCCAAGCCCGCCAGGCTCTCCGCTTTGCCTCGAACCTCGCACAGGAGGTCTTGGTGTCCTGACATAATCTCTGCCTCGTGCAAAAGGCCTCGGCAAGGAGTCCGATCTCCGTCTCGCACGAGGCCTCATTCTCCGTCTCGCGCGAGGCCTCATTCTCCGTGTCGCTCGAGGTCGGTTCATTCACAGCCCATCGCCCCCCGCCTCGACTGACCCTCCCGACAGCGCGTCATGTCTCATTAATACTTCAACCACTCCCACAATTTTAGCCGGACGATGGCTTGATGCCACAGAATGGCCGACGGGGCCCAAGGTTGCATCAGTGCCATACCGGCTAGGACAGGGCACGGCGAGGATTACCGGCCACCGTGTTCTGACACTATGCCCACGATTAGCGCCCACACTGGACTGTGTCCCGCGATCCCCACCTTGAAAACAACATCGCACGGACAACTTGGCCCGGGTCATCACTGCCTCCAAGCCAGCGCACCAGATCAGCCGCCCTCTTAGGGCCTTGACACTATGCACCAAGGACTCGGCTATCTTGGGGTCTGTGCCCACCGAGACCCCCCACTACGGTGCAGCCTCGGTGCTAACCAAGCCTCAGCCTCGCGAGCAGTCCGTCTATAGCGGCTTGCACGTCCACCACCGCACCCACTCCGAGGCAGTCCTGGGGCTCCCACGACGCACAGAATTAGATGGGACTAGCACACCGCCCCAGCGCTCCAAGGACGGACCACTCCGATGACCACACCGCCACAGGAACAGGCCACAGGGCTTAGACACACCGCCCCTGTTGGCACGACGCCGTATAGTTAACACATGTACTGTCCTTGTCCTCCCTTCAACTATAAAAGGAGAGGACTTGGGCCACTTAGACGGGAACTAGAAGAGAAGAACACACACACACACATCCCAGCTGCCTGAGAGCAACATCTCAAATGGCCCACACGACACCTTGCCAAGACCTGGGACTAGCTCCCTCTCTCCCCTAGCTTGTAACCCCCTACTACAAGCACTTCGGTGCAAGGAATACAAGATCGATCTCTTAGACTGGACATAGGGCATCGATTGCCTGAACCAGTATAAACCTTGTGTCTCTTTGCATCACCATCCGGGATTAGGGGCACATAGTTCAAATTCACTGGTTGGTTGAGGACCCCCCCGGTCCGAAACACCGACAATCCTGTTTCCCCTCATGGGTTGTATAGAGGATAAGCTAATGGATCATAACAACCATGGTATGCTCGGATATATTGCGGACGACAATCCGTCCTTCCATATATAACCACACTCCTATCAAAACATCTCTGTGGATCGTTCCCCTCCATCCAGATAGCAGCAACTTGGGTGGGCAGCCATTGGGGCATTGTACCTTCTCTGGTCAGGCGTGACATTTGTATTGAGTTCAATCCGGTAGTCATCCAAATTTGGGAAAGTACCATTTCTCCTAAAAGTATGAACATATGGGTTATCCTACAAAATTGTAAGGATATTTCGGATGAGGTTGATATCAAGATCAGGGGACCTTTTGACTCTGTGTGACAAGGCCTCATCTTCTGTATCATAGAAGTAGAGCTACAGATGCCGAGGGCCGTGGGCACCTGGCACCGGGTGGTCTAGACGATGGTACAACCCGCCATGAACTCAAAATGTATAAATATCGGTCCCTACTAGAGTGTTATATCTACAATCAAGGGTAACCCCTAGGCTTGCGAATGCGAAATGCGAGTTGAGATATCGTATACGTTTCAGCATCTACATGGTTGCGACGCAGATCATTCAAATGCGAGCAATTTGGGAATGGTGTTTCTTCTTCGCATGCCATGCTTAATGTTCCGTTTGTTCTTATATATAGATGGTCTAGAAAGAACTATACGTGGGCCTCTACGTCCTGGCACGTAATTATCATTTCTGTGTAGCCACTATGTGGGATCACCTGACTCATCTTTTTGCTTATATTCTATGGTTGGTGTTTGCACTACTGTTGAGAATGCAGTTCCAAATGTCGCACCTTCACATATGAAGGTAGGTAAATTAGAAGGTGGAGGAAATGCATATGTCCAAGATATTATACGCACCTACGGGTGAGGACGTCGGCAATACTTGAGACACAATAGAGGCGGTGCTAATATTTTGCGATGCAGCCTTCCTCCGTGCTCGGTACTCACGTTGTTTCCTATTACTCTCTTCCCTTTGTTCATCAGTCATCTCAGCTCTTCGCTTCTGTTGTTGCCTGTTCCTTTCTTCCCTCTTAGCATTAGCAATGTTAGCTGGTGTCATTTGTGGGGCTGAGGCATATATTTTTTGTCATTTATAAAAAAAGTTTTATTAGTAGAATAAAAGAATGATACTAATTTACAATAAGCTTGAAGTATACTTGGGTCATCTTTGCCGGTGACAACAGATAGTGCACTGTCTCTTATGGTTGTTTCGGCAATGCCAACATGGCTATAATCCCCGTGTGCATCTGGTGGGATATTTTCTTTGTCCAATATAATTGGGGTGTTTTGGTCCATGCTGGAGTAATTATTACCTGCAAATTGATTGTTACACAAAACACATGAACAAATATATTGAACACCCAATACGGCATGTCTTAATTAAAGGCGTACCTGGCATTTGTTGGTTTATTGGTGTCTGATAGCTTACTAGACCACCGGGCCATGTAGCATCTGCTGCCAACGTGGAGGACGTTGCATTGATGATGTCATTTAGATTATCCTGTTGCACCTTCTTCATCGCCCGTTGTTCACGTCGCTTCCTGTTTATCTCCTCTCTTTGTTCATCGGTCATCTCATTTCATCTTTTACGTTGTTGTTGGTTCCGTTCTTCCCTCCTACGCTCAGCTTCATCTGCAGGTGATATATGTATGTAGATATTTTTGTTTGGTAATTTTGTAATAATCTAATCACACAGGGTAGCAGCTATACTTGCACTGATGTTGTTTGTGACATTGCTCAGTACACATTGCCCTTCTGGATTGGCCATAATTATTTCCCAAGCTGCTGATAATAACCCCTACAATTGACTAAATAAGCATACATTTAAATGAGAAATTTAGTTCCTCCCAGATTGTTATAAAGCACACCCAATATTTAAGTCTTTTTACAGAGATATTGAGAGAGGATGCATGCTATGACATAATGGGCACCTTGTAACCCATTATACTCAAATAGGATGCAGCTAAATATTAAGTGTCATCTAGGGCTTTGAGCATAGATGGAATTTTCTTTATTTTTTAGTGAATGGGCATGACATATGATTCAAATGTAGTATAACCTTGAATTACTAGATGGAATTAATAGATGGCATGACATATGATTCAGAGAAGTGTTGCATCATATATGATTCATGTATGCCCTTGCTAGCGCCACGGGAAAACCAAAAAATAATTTTTTTAAAGGAAGAGAAAAATAATAATGTCAAAAGTCAGAAGCCTAAGATTAACATGAGAAAAAGACCCCGCATATAAAATTTAAACCACCTAACATAATGTATAACGCCGTTACTGAATTCTTTGCCACGTAATTGAAATTTGTACCAGAGAGAAGAGATACAAGGATATACTCATTCCTTCCTTCTAATCAGCAATCACATCCAAGCTTTGAGTACAAGTGTACAACTCACATACGTTGTAAAGAAAAATGCCGCCTTTCCTTTCTTTGGTATATAAAAATGGATGGGGGTGTAACACCTATATTCCTAAAATAAGAAACACTAAGCTAGCAATGTTTTCATTTTCAAATAACAAACATTTCCAATAAAATAGAAAAGAATACATTAGTGGTTAAATATTGTACAATGCCAGCCCATTACAACAATCTTATATTTATTTAGAGAAAGGCGATAAACACCTCATATCAACCTTATACTTCCAGAACAATATTCTTAAAAATATTTCAGCAGGCCTACATCATTATAGCAATGATCATATTTTGTTCCTATTCCTCCTCTCCAATGTGTGTTGCTTCTAGTATAAGTCCTTATGTTCCTCCATCCTCTCTAGCAATGATCATATAATAGAATAGGGAATAGTACTAGAGAACTCAAATAAGAAAACCACGTAGAGATCGCTAACTGCTAACATCAATGACAATCACCAATGACAACTGCCTGCAATTATAATAAAAACTATGAATCCCATGCCATTAACGGAAGAAAACCCTGCCAAACTATTTGTCTAGTGGGATTCACAAATGTGCATTATCTGTGCCAAAAAATAAACATAACAGATGCCACAATTTAATTTTTCTTTAATTAATATGCATGCCGTAGTTACTCAAACAAATTTTTTCAAGCATTATCTAGGTGCCATCCGAGAATGGCTTGAGGTCGCTGGGGTAAAACAAGTAATCAATATCCTAAAAAATTAGTTTTGCTGGGGAAACATCTACTCCAAAGTGAATGAAACAACACATAAGTGAAACCCTCGAACTACATCTCTACTAAGAATGCACATAAAGAAAGCATTACTTGCCCTTTCTTTACAGACACTTTAATTTTGATCAACAAGATAAGAATCTTCTCTGATGATAAATAGAAGGTAAAACCAGCATTGGTTCAGAAAATCGCAAAAGGACATCTCTCACCACTTACCAAGTTATCGAATCCAAAATGATGGTGGTTGAGGGATTCTGCCAGCCGAGCTAAAGCCTCTGCATGTTATCTCCCAACAAAGTGAGGTATGAATGCCAGCTTATCAGTTCGTCTTTATCGTAATCAGATGAAAAATCTAGGTTGCGTCAGCAAGAAGAAACCTGCAATTTGGCATTTGCGGGATGTCAGGACATAGGTTGAAAATAAACTGTTAAGAGAAATAAATGCAATTCCTAAACAATTCTTAAAATCATTACAGCCGACATCACAAGCACACTGCAATAACAATAATCAAACCAAAACCAAGAGAGTTGCCAGCCTTCTTCTTCCTCTATTGCTGTTGGTAGCGCTCATTGCCATTGCTGTGACGTGGGCATGTCAAGCTGCATGAAATCAAAAAGCGCGTGTGCTCACTCGTGTGATGGCCGTGTTAGCCGCCAGCACAACAAGCCGCATGCTCGCATGTCTGCTTGGCATGTTGGTACATCATTATATGAATTATTCAGTGACACATTAAAAAATTCAGTGCCACATAAAAAAATCTTCTAATAATCTAAAGCCATAGAAGTCTATAATGTAATAAATCAGTTTTGCATACCATATGTGTTATGCACTTTTGCTATTCGTGCCAATTGCAGATCGCCGATCACCAATCCTGGCTCCTTTTGTGATTAATCCCTAGGGAAGAAATTAGAGAATGAAAGGACAAGGAGAAACGTGAGTACGTGACTAAAGGAGAGTAGGGCAGCTAGCAGAAGGCTAATTGGCTTTGGCTGTTGTTGAGTCTTCGAATCAGGATATAGATGTACGTGTACCTGCAGGGCTGCTGCACCGGCCCACGCCCTGCTCGTCGCGTTCGCCAATGACGTTTCTCGACCCTTGTCCTTCGCGTCCTGCTCACCGCATCCACCGCCATCCACGAGCACAGCCGATGCAGCAACGAAGGCAGGGCCAGGAGGAGGAGGAGGATGGCCAGGGTTCAGCGTGAGATATGGGAGACATGACTGAATGAGAATGCGCTAGCTCGGTCACCATCCTTTATCCTTTACCACGGTCCATGGCAGCAATTCCTTCCTTTCTCATGAGCTCCTTCCTTTATCGCTCGGCGCTGATCGCGGGTGAGGTAGCCGTGGCTCAGGCCATCACGCGCCCCGCTGATTACAGGCGCGGAGTAGCGATGTGGGGGTGCGATGAAGCTTGGCTTCACCACCAAAACAACTCAGGACATCCGATCATAGCGAAGTTTCATAAGAATAGATTTCAACCATTTATTAGTGGGGTAGATATAGCAAAAACCATATATGTGGGGGACAAATTTCTAGGTGGACAAGTGTAATTTTGGTTGATCCTAGTAGAGATGAAAGAGGACCCGTTCACTCCCCATGGTGAAGCCTAAGGATGGCAACGGGGATGTACCCGTCGGGTATCGCCGAAACGTTTTCTTCTCCGCTACGGAGAATTTATCCCATCCCCGTCCCCGTTAACTGTCTCGGGTATAGATTCTTGCCTATCCCCGTACCCGTCGGACATCGGTCGGGTAACAGATACCCGACGGGTACTGCATACCGATAAACAAGGACACTTGGGGTCGCAGCTTTGCAATCGGAAATGTTTCTTCTTCACCCGGGTATAAGTGTCGGAGTCTCGGAGATGCCGAGGAGAAGGAGCGAGGTTGCGAGGAGGACAAGCAAAGGTGACAGAGAGACCGAACTGAGGAAGCGAGGGGCACGAGCGCTCGTAAAGCAGGCGTGCTTATGCTGCTAGCGGAGATGGCGAGGAAAAATTAAACTAGAGTTCCTAAAACACACAAACTATATATATGATTATTCAGATTTAGGCCAAAATACCTATGTTGAGCTTCTTTGGGCCTAATACTCGCATGACAGCTTAAATAGTTGGGTTGCTCAACGGGTAATAGGAATAGGTAAACAGAGAATGTTCCCGTACCCGCTATACCCATCAGGAATAGATTCTTCAATAAAAATATGATTCCATCCCATCGCGTATCGGCCCGATGTCATCTTTAGTGAAGCCGCTACGCCAGACGTGCCTCTGTAACTCCAATTTGCGCCGACAGGTGGGCCACGCGCTCGACTTCGCGACTCCCACTCAGCACGACGCCGCCCCAATCTTCTCTCCTCCCGCACGGCCGCACCCGGCATCCTCCCATGCTCCCAGCTCTCACAAGCCCTCCGTCCTCCCAAGCGCACCGCCCAAGCCGCAAGGGCCCCCGCGTCCCAGTGCGTGCGCTCCGCTCCACCACCGCGAGGGCCCGTGCGGTCCACTTCGACGCCGTGCCGCCGCGAGGCCGCGCCGCTGTCGCCCGACCAAATTCCGCGACGCCGTCGCCCCACCACGCCATTCCCTGCTCGGCTGCTCCGAGGACCCAAGGGAACGAGCGCCGCGAAGGAGAAGGACCGTGGAAGGAGCTCCGAGCAGCCGAAGAATCGCGCCCTCTCCCCGCGGCTGTGACCTGCAGCATCTAGGGTTAGGGTTCGAGCCTCTGGCCGGTAAACTGCGTCTCGCCCCTCCCCTAACCTCATCCTGAAGTTGAGTTGAGTTGGGTGACACATTTGGTGTTTGAGAATTTTGCCACATTTTAATAAGAATTTAGTTGGAGAGAGATGTTGCTATGCTGCCTGTACTATAGTTTTCTTTTTTCCTTCTAATTATCACTGCAACAGTCATGAGAGGCTTTTGCATTACACGTATATAATCATTACATGTATTATGTTGTCTATGTGACCATCTCAGGTTTTCTACTATAGTTTGGATACATATTTATGAGCTAAAATCCTCAACATATTTCCTCATTTAAACACTTCAGTAGCAAAGCTACTATGGTGTTATTAGATAAATCTTAAGTTATTTCACTGAATATTCTGTGGTAAGAGCATGCTAGGCGATGTGTCGTTTATAATTTACCGGCAACTTAGACATAACTCACTCATAAATATGTTTTCTTTTTATTTCCCAAATCCAGGTTCCAACTTCCAAGTGAAGAAGAAACAGACCTTTCAAAACTGATTACTACTACGTTGTTCTATGGATAGTTTGACCACAAGTGCTATAGCACTAATATCAAGGCTTAAATATTGGTGGACTGGAGCTTGGAGACTATCTTGGTGAGTTCATTATAATGCAATCACAAGCTCCCATCCACTTCTCCATTTGGGTTTCAAATCCCCTAAGCTATTGGTAAAAGAAAACCACAATGAAGGAAGAACGCTACAACTGTCTGATTTATGGACCAATCGGATAGAAATCCTTTAGAAAATGATAAAAATAACAAGTTCTGAATTATACCTTTACTGATATTTTTCATTATTCAAGTGCCTGCAGTGAGGAGCTTAGTGTTTTGTTCCATCGACAAATGACAATAAGCTGCCCAATTGGTTTTCCAAGCTCTTTTTCAAACAATGATTCTCTTAGGGCTCTGACAGTCTTCTTGAATATTATGTCGACTGACCCCAGTGTTCCTTTTAGATACCCCTCTCATAAAACATACCAAAATGTTTAACTCTTTGGTTCTAACCATTACAATTACCTGTAGATTTATTTGTTAGATGAACTCAAAACTAGGTGTCATTGGTAAAAGAAAAAACAATTGATCCAAAAAAGACTAAACTATATAATTGCTAATTGCTATGAACTGAGGTTACTACTTTTGCATCTTTTCTTGCCAAAAAAAGAGAGAAAACTAGCTATTTGTATCTTGAGGTTACCATTACCACAAACTATTTCAATGTTTCACTATATAGGTGTTCTGGTCTCAGGTTACCACTAACCTTTTCAGTTTGCTACTTGATGCTGTTTAGTGCAGTTAATGAGATTGCTTATCCTCTTTCAGCACCAATGATAAACAGCCTGCTCCCAGTAGTAGTCGCAGTGCTCCCAGGAGCTTGGTGTCCATGGTGACAGGCGTAGTCCCTATTCTACACTCTTGGCGATTCAAAGGGCTGATAACGGCCTCCTGGCATGAGGCGGGGCTAGGAATGCTCTGCTTTGCTGAAATTTTGTGCTATGTTTTCAATTTTCAATGGAATATATTTTTTTGAACGGCTATGTTTTTACCTTTTCTGTTTTCACTGCAATATATTTGAACAACAATTGTTTTACTTTTCAGTTTTCAATGGAATGCTCTATCTGAATTTAGTTGCTGAAATTATGTGCTTTGTGTTCAATTTTAAAATGAATATATTTTCTGAACAACTATGTTTTGACCATTACAGTTTCCAGTGGAATATATTTGAACAACTTTTTTTGCCTTTTAGTTTTCAATTGAACGCTCTATCAGAACATAAATGTTATGTTCATGTGTTTCTGTTTAATATAAACCATTAAAAACTTTGTTTTTGAATTTTCCATGAAGTATTCTCCCTGAAAATGGATGCTCTTCCAATTTACTGTTACTTCCAAAGTCATATACACTTATGAACCCTTCTGATTTTTGGGTTTCTTTATGGCAACATTTATATAAGAGATGAACTATAGTGTAGGTTAATGATATCAACAAGTTTTGGAATTTTAGCCCAATCCTACAGTTCCTTTCGATGCAAAATAAATTAACTGCTATGTGGTCTTGGCCAGCAATGTGTGTAGCGCACGCACCGACGGCCGTGTGGGCGGGGACGTGGGTGCGTCCGCCGTGGCCCTCCCGCCCTCGAAGACAGGTCCAGCGACAACCAGGGTGGTCGACTCCAGCTTCTACAAAGCAATCTCGTGGCCGCAGCGCTACACTTGGACAATGACATCAACGAGGTTGGTGTCGTGGCGCTGCCGATGGCACTGTACGAGCCGGCCACAGGCGGTGCG
This sequence comes from Miscanthus floridulus, assembly GCF_019320115.1. Taxonomy (NCBI): domain Eukaryota; kingdom Viridiplantae; phylum Streptophyta; class Magnoliopsida; order Poales; family Poaceae; genus Miscanthus; species Miscanthus floridulus. The sequence goes on along the minus strand of NC_089596.1, from coordinate 93,426,385 downwards.
TGCGCGTCCACGTCCACGTCCAGTGGGTGGAACAGCAATGCGCTGCCCAAGAGGACCAGGGACGAGTTCGATAAACAGACTGAAGTTGTGCTCCCAATTCTCTGTTCATAGCAATGGGTGCAGATTGAATAAAATTCAGTTCAATTCGTGATGTCAGTCATTTGTTTCTTGCGACTAAGCCCCATAACTATTTTCTTGTATGTCATATATGTACGAGTTATTTCAGAAAGGGGGAAAACAACAAAATCAAGGCTTCATTGAATATTGATAGGACCAGTAATAGAAAATCAAATGGCACCATTTCCACTATATTACTTGTAACTATATTTGGAGCATTGAGCACCCATCGGGACTCGAAGAATCTGACAGTTGTTTGGTGATATCCAACAATGTGGAACGTCTGAACGCTTTACAAGTTCAGTTGTAATTTATTCTTAATGAAGTATGTGATGTTCTTGTGAAAAGCTATGTACTATATTTTCTCTGTATTGATCTATTTATTCTCTTCTTGCAGGTTACCATGTTGGCAGGGAATACAATTAGAGTACTGTATTTAAGTATTTAACTATCTGCAATAAAAAGGTATAGGTGATCTTGATTATTGTTTCAGCATTTCTGTGTTCTTGACTTTAATTTTCCAAACTTTTGCAGACCATTTTTAGTTTTTTTTGTATATAGGGTAGAAAATCTTATGAGTGGACAGGTACTTTGACTAGCAAATTTTGTGTACGCCCTTTCCGAGAACAACCACCTGTATTATTCTCTTATATGCACGATATCAGTCTACTAGAAATTCAATTTAGTACTTAGTAAGGCCTAGGATGCTACACATTTTCCTGGAGCTACAAAATGGACGGTTCATTTATGGATTGAATTTGATTTGTGCAAAAAAGGGGAACCGTGGCATGGATGCTTTTATGGGTTTTATATAGTGTTTTGTTGCTTGATTAAATGATATCGGTTGTGGATTGTACATTTCAGTTTGATGCTATGTTTGTGGCACGCGGCACACTGGGTTAGTGATTGCTACGAAAATGAATTAGCACCCAAGAAAACCTAATAAACAGCAAATATGTGCATGGTTGTTTTGACGCTATTAAATTGGTGCCCATGATTCTTTATAGCTCAAAAACATGTTGCTAGGATCAGATGGACTGTACTATCAGTCGACCTCAATTTTTTCATGCTCCTACAGCATTGAAAAAAAATTTCATGCTCCTACAGCATTGAAAATTTTGAGAGTTGTAGCAACGCATGGACGAAAATTTGAGCTCCTCTATAGCATTGAAAATTTCAAGACTCACGTAGCAACGTATGGGCGAAAATTTTGAGGCTTCCGTAGAACGCACGGGCATGTGCTAGTAATGAAAGAAAGATGAACATATGGACTTGTTCTATTACTTTTCACTCAAAACGCACCGCACCAAATAGAGCATGAAGTCTTGTTTCAACTCTCTTTCCTATTTCTCTCCACGAACCAAACAAAAAAATTTGAACTAAAAATCAACTTCCTATTTTAATTCCCTCCTTTAACTCTCACCACTAATTCATATGTCTCCTCTCATGTAGTTGACAAATACACCTTTGATTAATAGAATTATATTACTCTTTAGAGGATAAATTAGCTAAACTAACAATATAAGTTATGTAACCCTCAATATCAAGATATCCCTATGTGTGAGCCTTAGTCCCATGTGTTACTGAAAATGAGGTGATGTGCTTGTTGATAGGGAGCACCTGCAATGACTTTGTTAATCTCAAAACATGACAACCTAATCTTCTGGATGGGTTCATGGAGATAAAATATGTGAGTGCGTCAGTAGAGGTAGGTATGCATACGTGTAGGTAGACGTCAATGTCTGTGTTTTGAAAAAGGAAAAAAGACCGTGTGGTTTTCTACCACTCCATGCTAAACTTTTGAGCAACACCACATACACTGCATTTGGTTTCGAAAAAAAAATATCCAAACACATTGTTCATCAAAGTTTATTAAATGTTGTGAATCTTGGTTGTGTGAAGAGAAAGAAGTACTCCCTTCGTTCCAAAATAAGTGTCATTCACACTTTCCGAGAAGTCAAATATTTATGGTGCATAATTAGTATTATTAAATAAATCTTTGGATATATATCTTCATAATAAACTTATTTGGAGATATAAACGCTGCTAATATTTTATACAAATTTAGTCAAACTTCAGAAAATTTGACCAGTAGGTATCCTTTAGGGACACTTATTTTGGGACAGATGGAACACGATTTTGCCTTCGTGATACGCATGCTCTCTCGGAGACTCGTAGTCGTACGACTAATTGGGTGATTTGGGCCCTAGGACGTTCGATTTCTACATAGATCGATCGATCACATACATGTATACCTAGTTGCTGTGACTTTGTTAATCTCTCAAAACCTACCAACCTAATTTTCTGGAGATGTTCATGGAGATAAAACACGTGAGTGCGTCAGTAGAGGTGGCTACGCATGTATGTAGGTAGACGTCAATGTCTGTCTTTTGAAAAAGAAAAAAAAAGACTGTGTGGTTTTCTACCACTCCATGTTAAACTTTTGAGCAACACCACATGAATTGTCAACACCTAATTGTTTGTGTCTTTGCCTGTTCCACGGTTCTTTAGCTCCCAAACCCAGTGCACTTGGTTTCGCAAAAAAAAAGCTCCAAACAGTAAAATTTATAACTTTTATACTAATTGTTGATAAAAGATTATTAAAAATATTGGGAATCTTGGTTGCGTTGAAGACAAAGAAGTACGGCGTTGCTTGGTGATACGCACATGCTCTTGCTCTCTCGGGAAATTATTTCGGAGGCTATAAGCCTAAAAATGCACAATTGTCTTTGGTGATTCCGAGCCAGTAGTGAGCCGGGAGACTGGGAGAGAGACATGCCGACGGCTGATCTGGCGATTTTGGCGCCCAGGACGTTCGATTTCTACGTACACTACGTCATTGTCGGTTCGAAATATCCCATCACTGTTGAATTTTGAATCGGCACAACCATACCGGCAGTGATAAGGGTAAGCTATCATTGTCGGTTCCTATAAACCAGCAGTGTTCTTCAACTTCACTGCCGGTTCTTTACACAACTGGCAGTTTCACCAACACTACCGATTCATAAGACCATCCGGTAGAGCTCAGTTTCAACAATACTGTCGGTTCGTGTTTCAACCGGCAGTGTTGTAGTAAGAATCACTGCCGGTTTATGACAAGAACCGACAGTGATGGCTAAGCCAACGCTACCGGTTTGTGGCTCGAGCCGACAGTGCCAGCACTACTGATTTTGTTGCTAACCGACAATGATGTTTACGACAACACTGCCGGTTTTCTGATAATCGACAGTGATGTCACGTTCGTAATTTATTATTTTATAATTGATTTTAATTTATATTTTTTCGTGGAATTGGGTTTCGCTTTATATACGCTACGTAGACGACGGGTACATCAATATTAAACATTACAAATGTTACGGTTACAATTCAAATGTTCTTATCCACATCTCGATCCCTCAAAATAAAAAAGAAATGTTCTTGGACTTCACACATGCTTCTCGGACTTCTTACAATAATCTAGCAAGCCGCTCTGTGCCATACTGGTCCTTGTACCTCACGGATTATGCAATGGAAAATACTTCATCTTTTTTCAATACCTCGGCTAAGATGAATTTTGCGAGTGCGACGATCTCCATGTCTAACAACCTTTGGTGGTTATATTTCTTGCGTTGTCGTTCAAAAAAGATGATATCCAAAGAGGAACATTAAATCATTTTGTTGAACTATTAACAGACATAAATGAAATAGGGATTATACACACCAACTTATCGGCTTCTTCCGATTTTCCGCTGATGTAGCGAAGTATTGCCCACATTACATAAAACCCGCATTCATTGTTTCCCGCCGGCTGTGATAGGTACTTCTCCTCCATTTCGACAACCTTGAATGGGACCGACGTCCACCGATATGTCTTCTTCGGACACTGAGCAACATTAAGGGGAGAAATATTAGAAAGCGGTATGTGTGATTAGAAAATAATTTGTTATTAAGATCGCTTACTAATTCAGCACTGCCACCAGTGCATCCAAATGATGAAATGATTTTTTTCTTCGAGTCCCACACCTCGATCAGATTTTTGGCAAGATTGACACAAATGAAGATGAAATGGTTGCTACAATCACAGAATCCTAATTATCAAATAATCTTAACAAAAAAAGAAGCATAAAATTAAAAGCCGAGAACACATACTCGCAGTTGTAGGCTAGAAGTATGTGGGTTTTCTTCTTCATCGTGAATTCGTCGAAAATAGCAATCAATCTCTGTTTTAGGTCTTCCACGTCACATCCATAGAGGCCTAGACATGTCCTCTCATTGACTCGTAAGGGGTCCAAGAAGCCTATGTAATCCCATTTGCTTTTTGCAATGTAAAATTTTGCTATACACCTATATAAAACTATAGGAAGTGCTCAAAAGTTAACAATTTGTCTTGAGAGAGTAGTTAATTGTAATATCGTGCGTGTAGGGTACTTACATAGTCCACAGCATCAACATTTGAACATCGAGAGAGCGTTTCTGGTATAGCTGAAACAAGCACTCCCACTCGACATCGAACTTCTCTTCTTCAGGATAATGGAAAACATGTGGCGAACAGATAATAACCTCAAAACCAAAGTCGTCCGTCTCTGTTGCTTGAGCCATGTAATATTCATGCAACTGGCGCATATATGTTGTCATATTTTTATACTCCTCATCGGGAACCAAAAGATTGCCCCTTTCATACTTCATTGCCTGTGTTGCCGTCCCTTGTACATCATAATAGATGGTCACAGCCTCTTCCATGGTTAATCCTAGGTTGTCTTCGATGTACTTCTGTATGTTCCTTAAATCTATTGTGTATTTCTTCGTCTCTTGTTGTAGCGTATTTATTCTGTGTTTGCCTTTCAAATTCAGACTTCAACAAAAAATAAAGGCAGTGAGGCACATAGATTAAAGAAACTAACACAATCTTCCTTCGAGATGTGTGCTGTAAATTTTTCTTTCATTAAGGTGATAACGCTGCCACTGAATAACCTTTTTCTTTTCTGTTGGTCCACTTTGGGAGCATTAGTGACCGAATCCAAGGACCTTTTCTGCGACTGCGAGGATGTCCTTGATCTTGTTTTGGGCTGAGGTGGTGGAGGAGGAGGAGGATGACGATGAGAATTCTGTTTTCCCGGCGCTGATGAAGATGGAGGAGGAGGGGGAGGAGGAGGAGTCTCTTTTCTCAGGGCTGATGAAGATGGAGTCAGACAAGGAGGAATAGAAGAAGACCTCTGTCTTCTCGGGGGTGATGGCTCCGGATGAGAAGAGGAGTTATCTCTGTTGGAAGATGGTGAGTGATCATCGCGGGTGGGCGAAGACTCATAGTCGTCCTCATCATCAGAGGACAATTGATGGTCATGCTTAATGAAACGCTTGCACCAGGCCACTTGAGAGCCCTTGTTTTGACTAAGTTTCGGCCTGTCTTCCATGATGGGGTACTCAATGGGTATCTTGTTAAACTTCTTATCAAATATTCTATCAATGGTGATACGAGCGTACCCCAGTGGAATTAGGCGACCATTAATTGTCCCATCTCTCGTAGGCCAGGCCTGGCTGAGCGCCACCTTATCCTTTGTCCATTCCTAACGAATGTACAACCTGACTTGATGGGTTCAGTGATATCGTCCACCGGATGAGGCATATTCGCCTCTTCTTCATCGAGCGGGGTTGATTCGCAGCTGCTATGACCCCTAAACTGTGGGCTAAAGGTAGTAGGAGTAGGATTTTGTGGTACTACTGACCCCTTGGACAGCAAAATTTACTCGACCCGCGCTTCAATGGTTGCCTCAATCCGTGCTTCCATTCTGTCTTCCATCTCATTTAGTCTCCTCAAATACTCTACCTCCTGTTCCGCTCTACCCCTCGAGCAGCTCTAGTAAGTGTTAGATTCTTGAGGGAATGCTAGTTTCCAAGGAACAACACTGATTCCTCTAGTGCGACTAGGGTGCTCCTTGGTTCCAAGTGCTTGGGTGAGCATGTCTTTCTCCCTATTAGAAGTGTGAGTCCCTTGCCTCACCTTCTCAGTTACCTAGGAGATTCTCTGGATGAGTTCGCTCATGGGTTGATTTGAGGAGCTAAAGCTCCCATCCTCGGCGTGCCATATGTTTCTCCCCATATAGTATAATACCAATCTGGGCTTCCAATCGGCGGTCTCAACCTCAACGTCTTTCTCAGCAAAGCGATCCATCTTTTGAAGTTCTGCTTCAAATTTTGGCACCTTTTTGGCGTAGCTACGAGAGCCGAGATGATGAGGATTCGTCGCTTTCTATGAATTCTCCTTATTCTTCCTGCTTAGTTCTAAGTACTCCTCAGATAACCTGTATTCCTTGAAATCCTACCAGAAGTACTTCTGCTTGCTAAACTATCCACCATCGAAATCTGGTTCTTTATTTTGGAGGACAAAATTCTTGTACAATGTCCCCTTGAAATTTTTGAAGCATGTCCCCATGATTTTTTTGCTTTTTTCTTGATTAACTCCCTGTCATACTCAGCTGGGAAAGTGAAATACTCTAGGATCTTAACATCCCATATGTCATTCTTCTCGCTTTTGGGAACCCTCCACCGGTCATCATCTTTCCCAATCCACTTCCTGCACTTAATCAGGATGAAGTCCCTAACAAGTAATCCGATGATAGTCTTGTATTTGGTAAAGCTATAGGCGGTAAGAGTGGATCCCTGAATTCATCGACCTCAGTAATATGCCAGTGTGCATTCCTACCAACAGGAATCTTTGACACACCTTGCTTGGATCTGGCCTTCCTGCTACCCGAACCATCTGGCTCCTCGGTCGACAGAGGCTCCTGCTAGAGACACCGAGTAAGCTATGCCCCTCTCAATTGATTAGCATGTGTGGCTATATAGTCACATGATACCAAAGTTACCTGGCCATCTTGGTCATTTTGACCTAGATCGAGCAGGCCGGACGGGGTCCATGGCTGCTCATTCTCACTGACCTGATTGACACCGTCACCGTTTGTAGGATCATGCGGCTCTCCTGTCCCAGCGATATCAGCCGCTTCTTGTTGCCGATTTATTCTTCGGCGATGGGGTAACAGGCAATGATGAGGCATGGCTTTGACACGATCATGGTTAGTTTTGGCTGTGGACAACTACTAATAGCATATGTTCATATATATATATATATAATATGTTTAATGCAAAGTCTAATAATAAGTTCACATACAACAAAGTCAAATAATAGCATATGTTCACCTAGAACAAATTCATTGTTTGATTGACCACATACAACAAAGTCCACCTATTGTTCTATGAAACTAAGCTTACATCAACTTCCAAATAAGAAAAGCGATGACCATAGCCATAAATAAAAGCATGACATCTTTCCAAGACCAAGGAGCAATTCTCCTAATCTTCACATCTCTGGAGGGTGGCTTCTCTTCGATCTCCAGTGCCAACGGATGGCCATGGTTTGCATTCATTAGACCATAATAGGCCGATTGCCCATGGTTTGCAAGGTAGGCCGAATGACTATAGTAGGCTCTCAAAGCTTCAGGTTCTATGTTGTATTTTTTGTGCAAATTACCAGGGTAGCGATTGACTTGAGCATATCATTCTTCCCAAGTTCGATAAATCCCAGGCATGCGACCAACATGCACTACATACCATGCCATGGTTACCTATACATTTAAGTAAATAAAGCATGTGGTAAGTGGTAATGGTAACTCACTGAACAAGAGTTATTATTCAAGTTATATGGCCAAACTAAATCTATTTAATGTTCTTTATCCTTGTCATGATAAAAAAATTATCTCAATAATTGGACTGTTTATTATTCAGAGATCAATGTGGTTCAGTAATCATACTTGCTGCTGCTGCCAAGCCAATTTTAAAAGTTGTTTTTAACTTTTTTTTTCTGGAACAACCATCTATAGATGCCTTTTTTTAAGCATGCTATACACTCCATCAAAATCAATTGACACTCAATCGATAGCTAAACCAAGGAGTAACAGTTTAACACTCAATCGATAGCCAATTTTAAAAGTTGTTTTTAATTTTTTTCTAGAACAAACACTTTAGGGCCATGATTACTAGGTCCTCAACAAATCAGTAGGTAGCATAATCTCTTCAGGGAAAAACTAACTAGTTTATGTAACATCATGTACATACAAGGATAGCTAAACCAAGGAGTAACATAATATAACTCAATCGAATAGGAATCGACTGCTATTGGGAAGACAACAACCGTGGGGCATTTCATCAAACACTTAGCTGACAGTGAGCCACGCACTCACCGTGGGGGTGGGAAAGTAGCTATTCGCGCGCTCCTAAAGGCCTCGGCAGTGCTCTGGCATGGGGCGGTGGATGGCGTGGGGAGTGCTCCAGCGTGGTGTGGTGCACGGGCGTCATCGTTGAAGAAGAGGAGCGCGGGGCTAGGAACGGCGGCGCGGGGGGCAGTGGATGGGTGCTCTGGCGTGGGGCGGTGCACGGACGTCAGCGTCGAAGAAGAGGAGCGCGGGGCTAGGAACGGCGGCACGGGGGGTGGTGGATGGGTGCTCTGGCGTGGGGCAGTGCACGGGCGTCGGTGTCAAAGAAGAGGAGCGCGGGGCTGGGAACGGTTGGCGTGGGGTTGAAATTTTGATAATTTCAACCCGCGCCGGGCTTTTATACCAGACCTCATCACTACCGGTTTTAATTATAAACCAATAGTGATGGGGGAGCATCACTGCCGGTTATAAGTCTAAACCGACAGTGATGTAGAAATATCACTGTCGGGCCATTCTTTAAACCGGCAGTGATTGCTAAGTAGCGGTCCCAGCATAAGTAAGTTATCTTTTCTACTTTTTTCGAATACCTTCTACTGGCTCAACGGTTAAGACCCCGCAACTTAGCCCCTGATACCCGTGTTCGAATTCCGGGTGGCCCAATTTTTTTGGTTTAATTTTATAATTTGTTAAGCGGTCTAAAGGTCAAAAAAAAACCTTGGCACACATCCTATACTAGCGTAGCAGTTAAGTCTCTAAACTCTACAGCCCGAGACCCGAGCTCAAACCCGAGGGCTGGCATAATTTTTTTTTATTTTTTATATATCACTGCCGATTTTCAAAATAAACCAATAGTGATAACCAGCATCACTATCGGTTTCTTCTCATCACTGTCGATTTTTTGAAACCGACAGTGATGTTTATATATATTAAAAAATTATTTTATATATTAAATAAATAGAAGCATATGTATTCCTATGTCGAAATGGCTTGAAATTTTTTTGGCAAGCTTGTACACCCAAATTAAGATCTCACAAAGGATCTTAGGTTTTTCTAATCATTTTTTTATTTATTATATTTTTCTATGTGCCGAATGAGACAATAGAGGGTGAATTTCATCTTGGACCTTATAGATTTTTTTATCCACCTCCACAAAATTCTTATCCCTAGGGCATATTAGAGCCTATGTAATAGTTTGGCACCATTCTAGATCTTTTCGTGGGTAGACTCAGTTCAACCTATAATTAATCGGTATCGTCGCGCGGAAATTCAATTAAACCTTAGAAAGTAGCAAACCATCTCCGAAAAATCCCAAACTAGGTGTTTTCTTCGCACGTGGCACGTACAAGCCTAAGAAAAAGTTTAAGACCAATACAACACCGGAATGCGTATGAACCACAGAAACCTTATAACCTATGTGTATAGTTATGGTTCGATGAAAGGCACATGTACCTCTGTGAAGCATGTATACTTCGCCTATTTCGAAATGGCTTAAATTTTTTTGACAAGCATATACACCCAAATTAAGACCCCACACAGTATCTGGGGTTTTTCTGATTATTTTTTTATTTATTATATTTTCTCTGTGCCGAATGAGACAAAAGAGGGTGAATTTCATCTTGGATCCAATAGATTTTTTCATCCACCTCCACAAAATTCTTATCTCTAGGGCACATTAGAGCCTGTGTAAAAGTTTGACACTATTCTTGATCTTTTCGTGGGTAGACTCAGTTCAACCTATAATTAAACGGCGTCGTTGCGCGGAAATTCAATTAAACCACAGAAAGTAGCAAACCATCTCCGAAAAATCCTAAACTTGGTGTTTCCTTCACACGTGGCACGTGCAAGCCTGAGAATAATTTTGAGACTAATACGATACCGGAATGCCTATGAACCATAGAAACCTTGATAACCTATGTGTATAGTCATGGTTCGATGAAAGGGCACATGTATCTCTGTGAAGCATGTATACTCCGTTTATTTTGAAATGACTTAAAATTTTTTTGACAAGCATGTACACCCAAATTAAGACCCCACATAGGATCTGAGATTTTTCTAATCATTTTTTTATTTATTATATTTTCTCTGTGCCGAATGAGACAAAAGAGGGTGAATTTCATCTTAGACCCAATAGATTTTTTCATCCACCTCTACAAAATTCTTATCCCTAGGGCATATTAGAGCCTATGTAAAAGTTTGATACCATTCTAGATCTTTTCGTGGGTAGACTCAGTTCAACCTATAATTAAACGGTGTCGTCGCACGGAAATTCAATTAAACCTCAGAAAGTAGCAAACCATCTCTAAAAAATCATAAACTAAGTGTTTCCTTCGCACGTGGCACATGGAAGCCTAAGAATAATTTTGAGACCAATACGACACCGGAATATATATTTCTAGTTGCCCAACAAATGTTACACGAATTACATGCATGATAATAATTAAACACACAAAGCCGTACATATTAAAATTAGAACCCAATTAAACTACGATCTTAAAAACCTAGCTAAATAAACATTAATTACTATCGGAATCACTGCCGAGATCGATCAAGCCACGCACACTAACATGCCTCTGTAGCCATATATGGTAATTGATGTCATGGATTATGTATTCGCTTGTATCGATGAAGTCCAATGCCCGTATAAGTGCACTCTCTCGTGCCTCACAATACCGAAAGAATGGTCGGCCATAGATGTAACCTACTGAACGACCACTGCCCCTGTTAGTAATCCTTATGCAGTACTGACGTCCTTCTATAGTGAGCTGGCTGAGATTTCCATTGCAGAAGTACTAATCGTACCTGAGTTGCTCCATAGCTTGGTCTAGAACGGCCCACAAGCCACATGCAGCATAGGTAAGGTCTTGTAGCGTAATCTGCATGCGGAGAAAAAGAAAAAAATTAGAGAATGTTATTACAATAATAAACAATAAATAACCATAACTCAGGTATAAGTGATCATTTTACCACATCCGCATGGTTGTAGCTCGCAAACCATTCGCTTGCTTGTGGGATGGGGATATCACCAGCATTCAAAGCAAGTGCCTTGAAGTGTAAGAAATCAAGCACATCATAGCAAATACGTCGAAGTGCATCTAAATAGATGCGCACAACACTTAATTGGGCGCCTATCACGTCTGGGCTCTGTATTCCCATCCCGTGGATATGGTTCTGATGATTTGAACCCCTCACAGGGATGAAAAAACTGAGTTCACACGTCCATGGCCGACCACTTACATTAGATACCGTGTTCTCGACGATGTCCGAGATAAAGAACCAGCTAAGTGCTGTTCACAGCCAATCTATTGGGAATATAGTCTGCGACATATATGCATGCAACAATGATATTAAACTAATTACACTTATATGTTAGCATAAAAAAACAAAAGATGTTGAAAAATATTTTATACAATAGCTGGAACAGGGAACTGTGGAATGGCCACATTAGGAGCGAATGGCTCATCTCCAGGGTGGAAACCTGGTTCTTATGGTGGGGGAGATCCGTTGTTCATACCACCTGATCAATAAAATGAAAATATGAACATAAAATATATGCACAAAAAAATTCTTCCAAGTAAAATGTGGCAACATAATTAAATATAGATCGAATATAAGGAATAAGAATATATATAAATATAGAATGCAAAGAAACATGAATATAAATATAGATCAAATAAATATAGATAGAATATTGGAGAAGACAACATATCAATACCATTGAAAAATACAGGAGCCATGACCAAATCACGTAGAGAGAGAGAGAGAGTGGATGTCTTGAGAAGTGAGAGTGAAACGTAAGAAATGAGACTGAGAGAGTTCATGGGTGGGTGGGATTGATGTATGTGGCCGACAGTTTATTTTATATAGGGGGGCATGGACATCACTGTTGGTTTTTAAATAAAATCGACAGTGAAGGTGGCCTCATGTGTGTACCATTTTGGTGGACTATGATGCATAACGATATCTATGGTTTGTTGTGAGAGAAAAATATTGTATCATAGATGATAAGGCCTGGCTGAAACCAACATACATGGAGAGGCTAGCTCCTAGCCGAGGGCCATTTTATAGGGGCTAGCAGTCGTGGTACATTTTTATTTCTAAACTAAAGTTGTCGGGGTAGGTGGAAGCAGTGTTCCAACTGTTGTGGTCGTGGGAGTACTGTTGGCATGTGAGGAGCATCTACACATCACTGTCGGTTTTAGTTTAAAAATTGTCAGTGAATTGGGCCTTCTGTGTCAGTTTGAGCAACCGACTATGATAGAAGCTATCACTGCCGGTTTTAAAACCAAAACCAACAGTGAAGTGCCTGCCACCATCGCAGCCTTTTAGTAAAAAAATATTAAAAAATGACTATCGGTTTGGAGCCTGCCATCGCAGCGCTGTCACTGCCGGTTTTAGAACCAAAACCGACAGTAAAGGGCCCTGCCACCATCGTAGCCTTTTAGTAAAAAAAATATAAAAAAATGACTATCGGTTTGGAGCCTGCCATCGCAGCGCTATCACTGTCGATTTTAAAACAAAAAACGGCAATGAAGGGCCCTGCCACCATTGCAGCCTTTTAGTAAAAAAATATAAAAAAATCACAGTCTCGTATCCTTTTTATAAAAAATATATAAAAAATTCCAAGCCTAGGATTCGATCCCAGGTCTCGGGGTTCTTAGTTTCGACCCTTAACCACTACGCTAGAATAGGGATTACATTAGAATTAGTTGTTCTTTTTCTTTTATCCTGTCGTAATGCACTACTAAATAATAAATGCAAAATCAAAAAAGTTTGGTCCGCCTGGGATTCGAGTGTGGGTCTCAGAGTACAGAGTGTGCGGCCTTAACCGCTGAGCTAGGATAGGGAGTTCGCTTAGTTTGCTTTTCATTATTTATTTATTAATAGAAATAATATAGTTAGTTTACATTCTAAAATAACACAAAAATTTATGTCTTGATTATTTAATTCTATGATAATTAATTAATGGTCTATAATTATCAAATAATAGTGTTTGTGAACATAATTTTAATATTTGATTACATAGTCAATAATTATATTGTAGAGATGCGCACAAAATATAAACTAAATATTCAGTGCGAATTACTGATACAACGTCTACATAATGATTACATAGTTAACAATAATCTAACTATCTTTAGGTGCATCAACAATGAGGGCCTCATTGTGATCAATTCATACGTAAGTAGGTTCGTCACCCTTTTAAAGGATAGGTAGGGGTACGTTCGCCCCAAATAGAGGCATTTCCTGATAGCCCCTGTAGTCTTCTTCGTTCGTTACTCCATCGACACTGATAATCTTTCTTTTTCCTTCTAGCACTACTTTTAGCATTCCTTTTGTCTTGTTGTCCCTTGTACAGAAGACTTGCATAACATCTCTTGCAAGGACGAAGATGTCGTCTCTATATGTGGTCTTAGTAAGATCAACGGTAGTGAATCCTTCGCTGTCAGTGTTGATTTCCTCGAGCCGGACCCACAGGCAGCGAAAAAGAGCTGCCTTCAACGGACCGTAGGCTAGCTCCCATATCTCCTCTATGAAACCATAATATGTCGCCTGCACGTTGTCATTTTCATCGTGAGCATCAAAATGAACACCACAATTTTGGTATGTTCTCTTTCCATCTTGTTTTTTTTGTGTAAAATGTGAATCCATTGATCTCATACCCTTGGTACTTAAGATATGTACTCGAAGGTCCCTTGGCTAAGGTATCCAGTTGATTACTCAACTTTATTCCAAGCAAGCGATATCGCAACCAGCTAACAAATTCCTCCTTATGTTTTTTATCCAGCCAAACTTGTGACCTACTCGGATACAGAGTTTGCAGCGATTGCCTGTGCTCGTCAATGTATGGCATCATACCCTCGGCTTGCTGGAGAACAGCGAACTGTGCCTGTCTGAAAGAAACAGGGTCGTCTACTGTAACGGATTTCTCCCCGATCGTTCCTTTGCCACGTAGTCTTCCCTCGTGACAAGATTCTGGAACTCCGACCCTTTTGATGTCTAGATAATATGTGCAGAACTTAATGGCCTCCTCCATTGACCATCCTTCAACTATGTCCCCTTCTGGCCTGAATCTATTCCTAACATACCTCCTAAAAACTTTCATCAATCTTTCGAAAGAGAACATCTGATGCAGGTACATTGTGCCAAGGGCTCTAATTTGGTCAACAAGATGAATGAGCAGATGCAATGAGATATCAAAGTAAGTTGGCTGGAAAGGCATCTCAAGCCTAACGAGAGTTTCGGCTATGTCCCACTACAGCTGCTCTAGCGTGGACACATCAATGACCTTTTTCGAGATCGTGTTGAAGAATGAACAAAGCTTTATGATTGGGGCATGAACCTTTGGGGGGAGGATACCACGTGGGCAACAGGGAGCAGCTGAGTCATAATGACATGACAGTCATGAGCCTTCATAGGGCCATAGTTGAACTTGAGTTCTCTCATGTGCACTAGCCTCTTCGGGTTCGCACAGTAGCCCATCGAAACTTTGAGTTCATTGGAGAAAGAAATAAGCGCATGCTTTTCTTCCTTCTTCAATGTCCATGACGCAACCGGAAGTTCGAACTGGCCATTCTCTAGCTCCATAGGATGTAGCTCCTTCCTGATTCCCAAGTGTTGCATGTCTAGGCGTGTGGCTAGTGAATCATTCGATGTCCCCCCGGTGTCCATCAAGGTGTTAAGAGTGTTAGTGCACATGTTTTTAGTGATGTGCATGGGATCAAGATAGTGGCGTACACTCAGAAATGGACAGTAAGGTAGTTTCCAGAAAACCGATTTTTTCTTCCAAACGCTCCCATCAGGCGCTGCTACTGCATTGTCCCCCTTTCTCAAGGATAACCTCTAGTTTGTTGAGTTCTCGAAGTATTGCAGGTCCGTCTCGATATTTTGGAGCTAAGTGTTTCTCAATAGTACCGTTGAAATCTTTTCTGTTCCTGCTGTAAGGGTGATCCTTAGGTAGGAACCTACGGTGTCCCATATAAACTATCTTCGAGTTATTTGGCAGATTTACCACAATGGTGTCGTCCAAGCACTCAACACATCCAGTATAGCCTTTTGTCTTCTCTCCGGACAACGAACCTCGACCTGGTAGGTCGGTGATTATAGCGATAAGTACTCCTTTGATCATGACATGTTCCTTTTTGTGCTCGTCCCAAATATCCGGCACACCCTTTTTAAACATCTCCACTAGTTCATCGATCACTGGTTCTAGAAACACATCGATATCATTCCCAGGTTGTCTTGGCCCTTGGATCAGTAGTGGCATCTGGATGTACGACCGCTTCATACAGACCTAAGGTGGAAGGTTGTATATACAGAGCGTCACTGGCCAGATGCTATGATTGCTTCTAACCTGATCGAAAGGATTTATCCCATCTATGCTCAAAGCAAACCAAATGTGCCTTACCTCTCCACCAATATCCTTATAGAACATAGTATTGACAGTCCTCCAGTCATGCCTATCAGCAGGGTGCCTCATCATTATATCTTTCTTACACTCTTCGTCATGCCAGCGCAACAGCTTGGCTGACTTTGCACATGCAAACAACCTATGCACCCGGTGAGCTATAGAGAAACACTAAACGACCTTTACAGGACCTCCTCTGGTCTTGGTACCCTCATCTGACGGCCCTTCCTTGTACCGTGGAGCTTCACACTTGAGACACTTATCCAAGTCTTTGTATTTTTCTCCATGGTATAATATGCAATCATTAGAACACGCATAGATTTTTTCAACCTCGAGGCCGATGGGGCAGATCATTTGCTTAGAAAAGTATGTCTTTTCTGGCAACTTATTTTTTTCTGGGAGCATTTTCCTTATTATACCTAACAACTGATCGATTCCTTTATCGCTCAATCCGTTTGTCGATTTGAACTCTAACAGTATGATGTCGGCTTCCAGTTTGCTCATTGTACAATTCCTATACAATGGTGTTTTGCCATCTTGTCTATTTTCTCTAACTTTCTCAGCTGTCTTTCACTAAGACATCCGGTCTCTACATTACGTAGCAGCTGAGAAATGCCATCGTTATCCTCGGTATTGTTAACTAGCGTGTTCCTAAATACATTATTAACTGTGGCAATAGGTTCCGTGTTGACACCGGGTTTCTCGTCAGCATTGTGGATGGCTACGTCAAGCATGTCCACATCATCATCGTTTCCCTGTAGAACATTCACACCAACCTCGCCATGCATAGTCCATATCGTATAGTTTGGCATGAACCCCTAGTAATCAAGTACGATTGTATAGACTCAATTTGACGAAAGTTCCTATGATTCTTGCAATCTTTGCATGGACAGAAGACATGATTTCCATTCCTAGCATGGGCTTTGGCATCGGTGATAAACTGGCTGACGCCATGCATGTACCGCTTGTCCGTTCGGGACAGATGCATCCACTCTCGATCCATCTCTGCACAAAAAATACTGAGACAGTAATTACAAAGAATTAATAAGAAGTCGAGCTTCATGAACAACAATTGTAGCTCGAAAGTACCATTTTTAGAAAACATTATTATACACTAATTATTGAAAAATTAAAATTGGTAGCCCCGGCCCTTAAAAATCGTAGTAAAAAATAATTATTGCACAATATTGAAGAACAACTATTCTACTCTATTTCTAAAAACTAATTATAGCATCACATACTAACAATGATGATCTTGACCACCATGGAATAATTAGCTAGGAATTTAAATGTGTTCATAGACACCAACCTTTTGAATGATGGATTCACCATAATTTGAGACTCGCATAAATATCCAATTGGAAAAGTGCTCTCTAGAATGGAGAAAGAACTAGAATGAGAATCAAGCAATGTAGCTATCAAAACGAAGCTAATTAAGCAACAAAATCAAAGGAGTGGATGTTTGTTACTAACCTTAAAGCAAAAAGATCAAGCCATTCTTCAAAATCCAAGCACTAGCTTTATGGTGAAGAGCAGCCGCAACAATGGAGGGAAGGGTCCAAATACGCGCCTCTATTCCCGAGATGAAAGAGAGGAAGAAGGAGAGGACGGCTGCAGCCTTTTTGTGTTGTAGGCTTATCACCGTCGGTTCTTGGCTAGAACCGACAGTGATAGAGCCCAATCACTATCGGCTCTTGGCTTAAACCGGCACTGATGAGTGCCCGCCAAAACACTGCCGGTTCAAGCAAAAAACCGACAGTGATGTGGTCCTTCACTGTCGGTTTTAGCTCATACCTATCATTTTTTTATTTTCAAGCTCATAACCGACAGTGAAGGTATATTACTGCCGATTCTCACAAATCCAACAGTGATAAGACCGACAATGATATACAAATCTAGCGTAGCGATAGATGGATCATGGATGGATCGATCACGGCAGAGACAAGCGCGGCAATTGCGTGGGGAGTTCTCCATTCTCTCCCGGTCCTATCGCTCAGTGACAGTGACAGTGACAGTCAGTCAGTCTTGCTTCACTTTCTTTTCTTTCAAAAAGTCATTCTTTTTTTTTTACTGAGATTGAGATGAAAAAAGTCAGTCTTGCTTCACCGGCACCGGCCTGTCGTTGTCCGATTTCTTCTACGTAGCTCTACGTCCTCGTCGTGCCTGAGAGTGAGAGAGGCCAAGCCGGCCAGGCAAATTGAGCCGGAGCACCGGCGGGCCGGCGGGCGGCGGCATCGCCTACAAATCCGGCGGTTCTCGCAAGTTTTTGCCCAGGACACCTCGAGAGGCAACGCGGCAAAGATCTGACAGAATACAACGTTTTGATTCCACCACGCTGATTCCGTTTAGCTTATGGACAATAACAGCTCCCGGTAAGTTTATATACTACATACATGCATGGTTAATAATTAAGAAACATCTCCAAATAAACTTTTTCACCATGTTACGCCTACCTACATGTATCGAGAGCATAATAACAAAACAAATTAATGAACACGAATAAACAACTTGCCACTGATCGACATGCCTGTGCCTGCGCTGATCTGCACACACTGGACCTAGCAGCGCCTTTCAATGATCAGTTGGGATGGTCTGGGTTTTCTTTGTTCCATGACAAGTAGTTAGGGTCTCCAAGGGCCCTGAAAAATGCGCAAAACATAGTTTGGTTGAAACAAATGTGTGCAACATCACCTGATGGAGATCGACACGACTTTAATTACCTTGGCTTAATCACGTAGAGGATGACGAAGCCCATGGCGAGGAAGAGGCAGATGCCGCCGATGGCGACGTACGCGACGCCGATGAAGTTGTTCCTGCCGCCGATCCACGACGTGGTGGACAGCACCAGCGCCTTCGTTCCCCCGAAGCTGTAAGTGTTGTAGTTGTTCTGGATCACCACCGTGATCTCGTCGCTCGCCATTATGTCCGACTCGATCCTGCCGTACAGCTTCCTGAATGTCGGGAGGGCCGCGGTTCGCATCCAGACAATGAGGTCCTCCTGCTCACTCAGCTGAAACAGACCAAAAGCAATCTGGTTCCTCACTAGCTCTCTCTGATGCATATTGAGCAGAAGTTAGTTGATCGATGCATGCACTACTAGCTTACTGGTATTTTCTCGTTCAGTTTAGCACCGCCGATGAGTCCGCCTTTCTGGAAATTGCTGGGGAAAACATCGCTGCCAAACTTTTTGTTCTTGTCGCTGTCCCAGGCAATGTTCTTCTTGTTCACCTCGACGGCCTTCTTGTTGAGAGAGAACGAGTAGGTGTCGTTGAACAAGCTCCAGGCGATGAGGCCGCAGGGCACGATGGGCGCGCCACCGTCTTCACTGGTGGCTTCAGGCTCACAGTTTGTTATCGTGCTCGCAGCATCCTTGTACAGCAACTGCTTGTCGTTACGACTCTTGACGTACCTGGGGTTAACGTTACATGATGATATACAACATTCAAGCCGACAATGAATAGCCTCTTTGTGCGCCTGACACGGAAAATCATTTGACATGACAGAGTTTATATACTGTAAAGCAATAAGTTCTAGGGTTCACCATACCGGCGATGATTCTGGTAGAAATTTTCAAGCTGGTAATATATGTGTATCGGTCCTTTCATTGGCTTGGGCACCTGAAAAATGATACACCACCATCATTATTTACCAAATGCTTAGTTTTCGAAAGCTACACAGTGAGATCGTAGCAAAGAAAAGAGGAGGAAGCCGCGAGGGCGAGTGGCCGGTGAAAAACACAAGATGAGAGGAGTGGTGCGGAGAGACGGAAAGGGAGCAGAGGCACAAATTGCCAGTGGGGAAACCCTAGGCGTGTCTCCCCTATATCACGCGTCGCGACCTTGCACCCATCCTAGTAGTTTTGCGCCAAGTAATTTGATTTTGCTTTGATGGAATCTTTTCAGCTCCCCCAGTGCCCACCTTTGGAGCACCCTTGCTTGCCCACGGTCGCCACATCTCAACCACCCGCCATCGTTGTGGACGATAGGGTCGTTGTATCCCCTTGTGGATATAGATCTACAACTACAAATGGTGCTTCCCAAGGTACAGCCTCATCTCAGTCGCTGCCTGTCGCATGACATCATCCACTGACTCTTCTAGCTGCCATGGTCGAGGTTGACAAGGCAGTTGTCCCCCTTTCCACCATGGTCATCACCCCTTTCTCGCTAGTTGTGCCATCTTGTCTAGCTTGTGAGATTCTGTAACACCCCGTGTCCAAAAACGGCTTATATGGCCAAGCTCTGCACGTGGAAAACGGGCTTGCACTGACATGGTCGAGGTTGCCAAGGCAGTAGTCCCCCTTTCCACCATGGTCATCACCCATTTCTCGCTAGTTGTGCCATCTTGTCTACCTTGTGAGATTCTGTAACACCCATCTTGTCTAGCTTGTGAGATTCTGTAACACCCCGCGTCCAAAAACTATTTATATGGCCAAGCTCCGCACGTGGAACGCGCCTGCATGCCTTTCCACTATGGTCATCACCCCTTTCTCGCTAGTTGTGCCATCTTGTCTAACTTGTGAGATTCTATAACACCCTACGTCCAAGAACTGCTTATATGGTCAAGCTCCGCACGTGAAACGGACCTGCATACGTGTAGCACCTTTCTTACACTTTCGTCCTCGCTTCGTGTAAAAGGGTTAACCCGGAGGTGCTATATTTGGAACAACAAGGATTATAAGCTGGCCCTCACCCTTCTAAACTTCTAATAAGGTGGTACTAAACCCACCAACAACAACTCCACATGTGCCGCTTGGGCTACATGGGCCAACTTCACAACTACAATAGGCTACTAATGGGCTGGGGTGTTACAAATTCAGTTGGGGTGTGTTTGGTTCATGGGATATCTAGGGATGGGATGTGGATATCCCTGGATGAGGGCTGTTTGGTTCTATGGACGAGCTGGCCATGGATATCCAGAACAGGGTATATTCTCCTTTGATCCTGTATACCGTGGCCACCAGAAATGAGCGGACGAGGTTATCCACGGTCACCGCTCTCCTCCAGACTCCTCTCTCCACTCTTGCTCTCTGCACAGGGAGGCGCTCCTCGCCTTGCCGCACGCCGCACATCTCCGCCCCACGCCGCACATCTCCTCCGCACAAGAGACAAATTACATACCAAACCATAACTATGCTGATTCATCAAGTGGGCAAGCTAGTGAGCATCAATATATGATTAATTTTAGGCACGGAATTGCCATTGCTATGTGGCAAGACCACCAAAATTATTTACAAGAATAATTTGTATTATTTATGGTTTGCTGAATTTTCATTGTATTGTAATAAAGACATGTGTGGCTTGTTGAATTTTGATTTCATTGTAATAAGGACATATGTATGGCTTGTTGAATTTTCCTTTACTGTAATGAAGACATGTGTACGGATTGCTGTTTTTTCATGCTGAACATATGTATGGCTTGCTGTTTTTTTTGCAAACTGATGTTTAAATTTGAATGACATTGTGCTAGGGAAATGGAATTTGAGGCTACTAGGGAGCAGGCTGAGGGTGGGGGCCATGTCACTTGGCCTTCTGCAATGTCTTCTTTCGTGCTTACTTACCTTGCTAATGTAGTGGCTAATGGCAAAACATCATCAAGTTTCAAGAAGACCCATTTGAACTCTTGTGCCAAAACTTTGAATGACCACTTCAAGTACAAGAGGACTGGGGAGCAGATTAGTAACCATCTTAGAACAAAGAAGAGGAAGTATGTGAGGATCAACAAACTCAGGAGTTTGAGTGGTGCTCTTTGGGATGAAGTCAACTATGTCATTTCTCTTGACCATGAGCATTATACAAGCTATATTGCGGTACCCTTGCTGCCATAATTTTTATTTCAATATTGTCTTCCAGTTTTCATTCTAGTTGGTCTAATAGTTTGCCCATATATTGCAAGGATCATAAATCTGATGTGGAATTCTTCAACAAGCCTATTGAGCACTATGGTGAGATGGCCACTATCTTTGGTGCTACTGTGGCCACAGGGAAGTATGCAAAGGGATCAAATGAGCCTCTAGCTACTGGAATTAGTGAAAATGAACAAGGTGAAGATGATGGGGATGGTGAAACTATTGCTGCTGCTGCTGATGGAGCGACGTCTTCAGTTACCAGACCTAACAAAAGAGCAAAGACAACTGAAAGGGAGAGGGAAGATGATGGACTAATACAAGCAATGAAAAAAGTTGGGGAAAGAATCTCTTGTGCTATAGAGAAGGCTGGAATGCCCGAGGAACTTCCTAAAGGTTTGTATGATGTTGTTTGTAGTCTTCCAGGCTTTGATGACATCCATTTGTCATTTTACCATGAGCATCTTGTTGACCGTCCTAGCAAAGCTAGAGCCTTTTGTTCTCTGTCGTTATCTCACAAGCTGAACTAGGTTGCAAAGTTCATTATCGAGCACTTCCTTGGAAACTGAAGATATGATTGTTATGCCTTGTTGCACACGAGTACTGCTACAACTCTTTTGCTAGTACCCCATAGACAATGCACTGCGGGTTAATCTATATATTTGTAGCAGACGTGCTTGTAACCCATCAAACATTGCACTCTTGGGTTATTATATATTTTGTATGTAATATGAGGAAGTTCTAAAACCTGCTAATTATCTACATGTGTAATTTCTGTTCAGACAATGCATGTGTTTATCAAGATGTCATGCGTTTTGTACATGGGTTGCAACTGTTTGTGCATGTTTGAAGGGGTAACCTCACCAGTTTGGGTAGGTGGTGATTGCAGCTTCCTTGTCCATCCAACTAAACAAAAAAATGGCTCGCCCCGTCCAACACATATCCATCAAACCAAACAAAAAAATGGCTTGTTCCATCCACCCAACCAAACAGACAATATAGATATCCATATCCCGATATCCATGGATATCTATATCCAATCCACCCTTGTCCACAAACCAAACACACCCTTGGAGATCAGCGTGGAGGTCGCCTTTCGTCTCAACATCGCAGAAGAAAGCAAGTCGTTGTTGGTCACCAAAGTCCAACTTTGCAAGGAGCTAGAGAGGCCTTCTTGGACGCGACCATGCATTCACAAGTTGGTGTGGCTCCATGCCTTGCTAAGGAGGTTCTCATTGATCAATGCACTCATCGACGTGCGATAACCGCTATCTTCAATGTCATCCTCGACACCCTCAATTCCTTTGCATCACCCAAAAAGATCATCTTTGGTTAGTTATGATTGGGGCTGCTATGGCTTGGCGATAGCTCCACCTCCTCCTGGTCGTTAGGTTGCTTGCTCAATTGCAAATCTCATTGGTGGTGTCCACCGCTAGTTAGGTTGCACTTAATGGAGACTGCCATTTTGATTCCATTGGGTTAGATGGAATGGAAGCTCTATGCCAAACCATGGATGTTTCTCATGGTCCACCAGCCGCAGAAGGTGGTCGCTCTTCAGTGGCGGACCTAGAATTTTAACACAGGGTATGCCCCATAAATTTTTTCTTATGCAGCCAATTCGGTAAACCATATCAATTAAATTTCATAAAAAAAACTAACATGATATGTTATCTTCTAATACTAATGTTGGACGAACTGCGAACCACACTCTAAGAACTGATTTGCTTAATCTTTCTGATGCACAACTAGTGTTGGAGTGTAGACTTTGTAAAGTGGACACAACACTATACACAGCTAGTAATTTCCATGACATGCATAGCTACCAATTTCCATTCCATCTCATGGCGTATCTCACAGGACACAACAAGGGATGAAAATTTGTAGAATATAAAGGATGAAATATATTATTTATAATTATAATATCTAGAGGGTATAAAAATTGAAAAAAAATATAAAAAAGACACATGAGGTGTCATGGGACACAACAAGAGGGGATAAAAAAAATAGAAAAAACTAAAGGATGAGGTATATTATCTCACGGGGCACACCAACATGGGATAAAAAAACTAAAAAAATAAAGGGCGAAATATCATATATGTATAGTTATTAATATTGAGAGGGGATAAATAAAAGATAAGATTTTAAAAACTACTCGCAACTGAAGTTTCACGGCATTATATATAAAAAAACTTCGGTTTCACGGGACACAACAAGATGAGATAAAAATATGAAAACTAAAGAAAAAATGTATTATCTACAGTTAATATTTAAAGGGAACATAAAATGGAAAAATATAAGAACAAAAAAGTGCAAAATGGAAAATAAAAAACAACAAATGCAGCCGCAGGGAATTGAACTAGCGGGCCTTACCAATGGGCTAACAAGATGTCTTTATAGCCTTAGTTGTAGATTTTTTTTTTATCTAAGATTATAATCCAGCGCTAAGTAGTACAAGGCTGCCCCACAGGGTATGCCATGGCCCACCTGGCATACCCCGTGGGTCCGCCCCTGTCGCTCTTTGCATTGTTGCTTTGGCTTTCAGTGTCACAAGAAGTTACCACCTAGGCCATCTTGGGGGCTTCTTCTAGTAGCTTTTACCCCTTTGTCATGGTCGCCAGTCGTGGTGGTTAGAACTCGTTTTCTGGTCAACATAATTCTTGGAAAGGGAAACAAGTGCTTTGTCCTTCGGTCATGGTGAGCATTGGCTCCACTATGTAGGATGTCAAGAAGTGCTTGAAGAAAGCTGATTCCCTAAGTGCTCATTTGCCTGCCAAGTGTCGAGAATGCATCATCGACTACAAGTCCACAACATAAATGATTTGAAGGATATGCCCCCTAGGAATGTTGTTGACGGGACGTTTGGAGGTCTAGGTTGAAGTTTTAATTTGCTTTGTGAGGGTTTGATCATGGGTCGTGCTTGATACCAAGAGTAGTACGTAGCCCTTCATGTATGCCATTGGTGGTTGGTCATTTTTGTAACGTTTTATGTAATAGTAGCCTTCTAAAACTTTCTACCTACGCCAAGACGGTTAGCCGAGTCCTAGGATCTAGTCATTGTGTACACTCATCTTTCTCTTAACGAAACACATGCTCAGACACGTCTACAGAAAAAGAAATGGATCCAGGCCATCGTATAAATGTATCAAGTTGCATATATAAACCCATATTCCCATGCCATATACTCACGGTGATCTTTCTTGTGCACGCTTTGTCAGTCTTGGTATCCTGAATGAACCCGACCTTGTCGTTCGCAGATACGCACTCGGCGTCATATCGATCTATCAACTCAACAATCTGTGTGCAAATCAGGTTATTAACACCAGGTGCATCGGATAATGTTGCAATTTTGGTTTCATATGTATATTGAACGTGAAAGCCGCATACATTCTGTGATGCAGCCAGCGAGGCGAGGCCAATTGGGACGAAGATGACGCCGATGAGCGAGAAAGCACCAATGACCTAGCCAATGCATATATATTCAGGTTAGGAGAGAGCACTGCACATGGTTAGAGTAAAAGAATTTTGGATTTACAGAAGATGGAATGCGTACAATTCCAGGAGTTAATAGTGGCTTGCATGCTGGAAGCTCCTGCTGGGTAAACTTAGAATCTGCTCACATCGAAAAGCTTCATTCAATTGCAGAAACATGCAAGCATCAAACCCCACAAGACATATTATTGGGCATATGACATTCGAAATGTTATTAATTTTTTACAGTAATTACTAATGACCAGTAAGTCTTTAAACAGAGGATTTGAAATTTAACCCCGGCAATAATTCAAAACGTATGACAGTGACACAGATCAAATTGAGAGAACAAATACGAAGGAGGAAAGGACAGCAACCGCATACACTTGGGTTTCTTGGACCGCCGTGAGGCCAAGGAGTCGCTCTCCGATGCTGGCAAACTCATCTGCGCACGAAACAACCACATCGGCGGCGATCAAAGCATGAACCATCGAATTCGAGGACGTACACATCGATGGCCTCCTGAATCCTGACCACAGACGCTACATGCATTTCCACGATCGAGGCCCAAGAACACGACAACGCAAATTACCAGGGCGCAGGCAGAACGATGGCGGTCCGGTCGCGAGCGATCGACGTCGATCTCTGCCGGCCGGCCGGATCGAGGAAACTGGACGAGGAGGGTTCGTCTCTCGTCCGTTCGTCCGCTGCGAGGAGAACAGGTTCGTCACGCGGTACCGTCCCGTTCCGTCCCTATCCCGGCCTCCCGGGGTCTTGGCGCATGAATGGCGGAGCGGAACTCCCCGCGAGCAGCCACGTCGGGCGTGGATCTTTGCCGTCCAGTGAGCGATCACGCAAGCCGAGCGTTGGCAGCAAAACTTGGCTCAAAGATATATTTAGGCTTTAATTATTAATGCTGTTGCTCAGGAGGATGTTTTTTTGCATGCTGATATTGTAACATATGCATGGCTTCACGGCGAAAATAGTTGGAGATGCAAGTATCCGTTGACCCTATCGGGAGAGGCTGTGCAGAGAAGTAGCACACGCCGCGTCTGTGTCAAGAAGTCTAGCTGTGACATGTTTTTGCTCTCATCAAAAAGAAAAAATAAAGTTGAGAGTACGTTCACCAAAAACAATCTTTGGGCTGGTTCGCTTCCAAAATTTTGTCATGCCAAAGATTTAGCAAGCCACGATTTTGGTTACTATTTGGTTTGCTATCAAAACTTGTCAAGCTCTCGCATTTTGCTTGCCAAATCAATGGTAATTTTTTTGCCTAACTTTTTGGCTTCCAAATCTTTGGCACGACAAATCTTGGAAATCAACCAATCAAGCCTTTTATCTCTATCTTTTCTCTAGCTAATATTAAAAACAAAACATTTCTTCTACTCATTTTTTATTCCTAAATAAAATACGACCACTCCTTGGTCTGTTGCCTGGGTGCTCGTCTGTTTGACCGTCCACAGGTTGGACCATCTCAAGTCTGGTTTCCGTTTTGTCTTTGGCTGACTTTGGCCCTAACGCTTGAGGAGTTTGAAGAAGATACGGTTAATTTGCTATCGTGAACATGTTGAAAACCAAAATATGATCGAGGAGTTGAAGATGGAAGAAAATCACATGCAAAAATAAAAAAGGCTGATATCAGAATTTTCAGCAAACCATCTAAGCCGATTGTCGGTGTTTTGAGTAAACACCAACAAGTAAATTTCTAATATTGCGCGTCTGGCTCGGATGGTGTGCTAAGAGGACACGAGGTTTATACTGGTTCGGGAAGAATGTTGATGTGGACAAGGTCCGATCTTCCGAAAGGTATGATAGCGTCGATTGTTGGAGACTTGACGTTTATGATCTAGGCTTCGAACCAAGACTGATTTGGATCCCGCAACCATTACACCACTGCTTCGTTGGTTATCAACCACGCGAACGCGATTAACCTTGCCGAGAAGGCTTTCCTGCAAGCGAATCGAGAACACAAGCAAGAATGGGATGAACGTAATCTGAAATTACAAATAGATATGAGGCTTATGAAAACAAGAAGGAGTTCAAGTCTTTATTCGAAAGGACTAATCGTCACAGGCGAACAAGATCAAGAACTGGGGTCCTGGTTCACAGTAAGCAGCCTTGGCGGCACAGTTGCAGCAAAACGATGTCTGTTTCACGAGGAAATTAAGAACTAGACAAAACACAAACCCTAAGGAGAGCGACGGCTGCTAATTATAGTGTCTTGGGCGTCACCCCCTGGAGGCGCTCCCTAATGGGCCCAAACACGATACACGGTCCAACGGACCAAAAGACGGTGTCGCAGCACCCTGACAGATTCTAGACGTTGACTTGTTTCGACGATTTCTGTTGATTCTGAAGGGATTTTGACGTGAGACCACTTTCATTGACTTCCTTATTGAATTAGCTTTTCATCCATATGCGGATCATTGAAAATGGAGCCCGAACGCGCCCGTGTGATCAGTTTTATGACAGACTGGTCCTAGAACCTGAGATGGTCTCGAACTTGATTTGGGCCTGCACCTCGGTGACTCGAACCGGATGAGCTTCGGGCCTCCTTCTCGGTTAGGACACCCACGCTGATCTCCTCGTCCTCTATCTCCAAGCATGGTCGTATGCATGGAGCTCATGTCCTTATTAAATGTCCCTACGTCCAGTTTGTTGCTGCTGCTGCTCGTGTTACTAGCACTGAAAGTTTGCAGGAGGGGTTACTAACAGGCGAGAGAGGGACAGGTCCCAAGTCTCTGGTGGAAAGAACGAATGGGTGTCGAGAGCTCGGTTGCTGCTCGACTATGCGTTCGAGGTTCGATGCTAGTAGTTCTGATCTGATGTTGGGGGATGAGTTGCGATCTAGTGTGATTTAATGGGACGCCCTGCTTTCCCTTTTATAGGCCAAAGAAAAGCATGGGCTATAATGGGAGAAAAGAGGAGAATGAGAGGGAAAGGAAGTCCTTCAGGTCGTCGGGTCTTTCTTTTCCTTCGTGTGGGCCCCATTGACATGGCAGGTGGCGATAGGGATAGCTCCACGCCGGGCGCCTGTCCACTGATGATGCCATGCCCTGGCGTTGTCATCGGGTCATAACGTCCCACTCCACCCCAGTGCTCGGCGCGGCGAACCAGTGTGCTAATCAATGGCCATATAGGGAGTAGGCAGCATAGTGACCACGTGTCTGTCATTGTGGACGATGTGAGTCCCCTGGAATGACATGTCGCGGGGACGGGTCATATTGAGACTGACCGCTCCCTGTACAATGCCAGAAGTTTGACCTTGGGTTGTACTTTCTGGCCCGTAGTGGCTGGCGGCAGTGTGAGCTTCCATTAGGAGCCGTGCCTGAGGGATCGGGCGAGGCAGAGTTCGCCCTCAGACGTCAGGCAAGGCAGAGCCCGCCCTCAGACGTCGGGCAAGGTGTAGACCGCCCTCAGACATCGGGCGAGGTGGAGCCTGCCCTCAGGGGTCAGGCGAGATAGAGCCCGTGGCCTCGTTGTCGGACAAGGCGGAGCCCACCCCTAGAGGTCAGGCGAGATAGAGCCCGTGGCTAGAGGTCGGGCGAGACGAAGCCTGTGGCCAGAGGTCAGACGAGGCGGAGCCCGTGGCCTCGGTGTCGGTTGGAGCTGTAGTCGCACCTTTGACTGCCTGGATGGATTAACGTATAATGACCATTAGCCCCTGCTCTTCGGGTACCCTAGTATTGGTCCCCGACAGTAGCCCTCGAGCTTTCGAAGGAGTAGAATACTCCTTCGGAGGTTTTTCTGAGCAGTGGACCCTGAGAGCTTTGGCCTTCTTCTGTAGCCCGTGACATAACCTAGGAACGGTGGTTCCCTTTGTCGAGACCGGACCCTTTGCGGGTATGGCCAAGAGTTTTGGTGGTTTGGAAAAGGTCTTTCCTGATTGGGGCCCCAGTATCCTGTTCGCGGGGATCCGACTAGGGCCAGCTGGTGACCGATTCTAGATTCTTAATGGTCAATGCATACAGTTCTTGGGTCCATTCGACCGGTCTCGAGGGCTCTCTGCCTTCCTTAGGGAAAAAACCATGGATCGTATCCGACCAAGACTCGAATGTGGGCTAGGATGCCCACAATGCTTGTGCGCCTAGGTGCTGGTCGCTAGCGGACCCACCCCTTTCTACTTCCTTACCTTGAAGGTGCCCAGAGGGGTTGTTGAACTTGTTGATCGGCCAACCTTTAAGCTCCTAGGCCTAGATGGGCCGTAGGGGTGTTTTTAGATCCGTATTCCTCACAGTTGTGATGAGTCGTGACCCATCCGGAGAGGTGAAACGTCCGGTGATTTTTCCAAGGGAACGGATAGAGATTGCGTGCGCATATCCTATGGTGTGACATTGTGGCAGATCATGGCAAGCACGAATATCTAGGCAGGCGGTTGGTTTTCTTGTGCCTGTCGCCCCTATAAAACCAATGGGTTCGCCCCTCGGGTTTCATACCTTGCCTTCTTGCCTTCGCATCTGCTACCGCCGCCACCAATTGCCTTGGCTTCCTGCATCCGTGTCCCTACCACCATCGAGCTTGCATCCACCCTCCCCCATCTTCCAATAGATTCATGGTGTCACTCTGACATCACCTTCTAGCGTATGGAGGGCCTCGTCCGTCATGGCCTTCTCCATGCACGGACCTTGCTCGAGGAGTGGCTGCTACCTGGTGAGGAGGAGCTGCCGTCGCTGCCCAACGGCTATGTGGTGTCGTTTGCTCACTTCTATGGGTGTGGGTTCGCTACCCCTGCCCATAAATTTCTTCGGGGGCTGCTGCATTACTACAAGATCGAGTTGCAGCACATCAATCCCAACAGGATCCAGCATGTGGTGGCGTTTGTCGCCCAGTGTGAGGGATTCCTAGGGATCAGCCCCCACTTCAATCTCTAGAGATACTTCTTCGCCATCACCCTCTAGAAGAAGAAGAAGGAGAAAAGCGGCAGGCAGGAGCTGCACATGCCAATGGGGTGCGCCGGCATCTAGCTCCAGAACAATCAGGTCGGTGAGTACCCGCCAATGTGGCTGTTGACATCCAACAAGGGGTGGCACTCATAGTGGTTCTACCTCAAGAACACCACCGCCACCTCCGTGTCAGAGTTCACTGGGCGCCTGATCGAGGAGGCCCCGGAGTCGTGGAGGAAGTGGGGCATCCCGGAGAAGGACAAAAAGAAGATCGGGATCACATTGCCTCCCTCTACATCCTGAAGGAGAGTAGCCTTAAGGGGTTGGGCATTATTGGGGCCTACCATACAAGGAGGGTGGCGCCATTGATGATGCGTGCTCTCCCACTATACGCCATGGCGCCCGAGGCATCGTTCGATGGAACGACGCTTGCCGAGGGGGCACTCTCCAACTCTGAGATTGCATAATGCATCAAGGAGGTGATGGAGCCTTCGTGGGATGACGTAGGTGCCCCCCTTGACTTCATTTATCTGGTGCTGGGGCATTCTCCGATGTGATCAAAGCCCGGTTACATCATCTTCGTAAGTTTCCCCTTTCTGTGTCTTTTCTTCAGTTGATTTCCCAACCTCTTGATATTAACTTTGATGGGGACGGGACCAGCTGAGGGACCTCATCTTCATGGATCACTCGGCTCTATTGCCGAGGGATTTGTCTGTCAGGGTGGCGAATCACACCGAGGGCGAGCGGTTGAGGAAAGTGAAGGAGGACAAGAGGAGGAAAAGGTAGCGGAAGCTACAAACGTGGGAATGAGGGGAGGACACCAACATCGACGATGACGATGATGATGGCGACAATGATGAGGTAGCTAACGATGTCGAGTGGGGCATCCTAGAGAATGAAGATGCGCTAACAGGTAGTAGTTCACCCTTGCAGGAGTCAGGACCCTTTCCATTTCATTTAGAGGAGGGTACATCTGGGGAGCTGGTGGAGGTGGGATGTACCGTCGGCCTCCCTCAGGAGTCAACAGGGGCGGGCAGCTCTGTCGCCACGCCAGAGATGCTGGCAGAGGTGGGCGGCTCTGTTGCTATGCCCCAAGAAACAAGGGGAGTGAGCCCATCTGCCCAGGAGTAGGGAGTGGGCTCAAAGAAGCCTCGCTTCGACGAGGCAGAGTAGAGGTCGGGTGGTTCGCCCCCCCAACATATATGCCACCCGATGACTTTGAGGTAAGTTATTAGTTCCCCTACTTCCTCTGTTTTGGGTGGATTTCATCATGACTTATGTTTTTCATTTCTTGTAGTGTTGGGAGACAGCATAATCCGTTAGTGCTAGCGCCAAAGAAGAGCGTCGCCCTTCAAGCGAGGCAGCAACCATCAGCTGGTGCCATGCCTATTTTGGGCAGGAGCGGTGCCAGTGTGACTATGCTTCTAGTCGGATAGGTGCTACCCATGGTGGCATCCATGCCCTCGGTAGGACAGGCGGACGTGGGGGCCTAAGGGCACCTTCAGATGTCGCTGAGCAGACGATGATGGCGGTGACACTGCAGCCAACGATGGGGCGGATGGGGCTACCGACCGCCCTCGTGGCGCCGACGATGGTGGGTGCGGCGTAGCCGGTCATGACCCCACCAACATAGGTGGAGGTGGCAGTGGCTGTGACAGGTGAGTTACAGCTAGGCGCCATCATGGTGGCGCCTGAGGTACCGGCATGACCCGCGCCATTGGCAGCCCAGGCGATAGAGTCTGGCATGGGCCGAATAGAGGGGGATGTGGCCAAGGGGTCCCCAAATGTCATGGTGCTAGGAGAGAGGTCGACGCCCATATCGCTGACCCCTTCCATCACCAGAGGGGGCGTCTTGGTCGGAACATCACTGTAAGAGGGCTCGGCGGCGCTTGGAGCCAGTGGGAAGCCATCCCTAGCCCTGACATTGGTGGGCAGTGACTCACCTGTGTGGAGCAAGCCCCTACTTTGGTGGGCGAGTCCAGAGGATTCGACGTCGATGCTCTTCACTCTCGATGACACCATAGAGAGCATGGAGCGGGAGAGTCTCGATGTGGGGGTCGCATCCATGCTCGAAGCCCTGGAGCATGCTTAAGGTGCCTTGCGCAACGTTGTCGTTCCCTCTGGCCGAGTATTCGCTTGACCCTACTTCTTGCCCTTTTATTTCTCTATGTGCTTTTTTTGTATCATGACCATCGTCTTCCTACAGTCCCTCCTAGCTCGTAGCCGAGGGAAGTCTCAGTTCCTTCATGATCAGAAGGAAACCTAGGACCGCCTTGTCCTGTTGCCGCCCAATAGAGGGTGGCCGAGCTAACGCCTCTCACCAAGGATGCAGACAGTCTTCGGTCATAGGTGGCTGAGGCCCATTATCATGCTGATGAGGCCAAGAGGGCGCTCGAGGCCCTTTTGGTGAGATCACATTAGAACAATGAGGAGGCCACCAAGGTCAGGAAGGAGCGAGACAAGCTGCTCTAGAAGGACGCCGAGACCCACCAGTGGATCCTCGACCTTCCAGCCGAGGTTGAGCGAGAAAGGGAGCTGAAGCTAGGGGCTGAGGAGAAGCTCATGGCCCTAGAGAAGAGGGCGAACCTAGATGCCGAGGCAGTTGCCTGGCTGCACAAGGAGTGGGATGAGCTGCTCTAGACTGCTGAGAGGCTCCACTCAAAGCATGGCATGGCTCACAAGGAGCGTGACCAGGCCTTCTAAGAGCATGACCTGGCCTGCCCAAAGCGCAACGACGCGCAGCAGAAGGTCGGCTCCATCTAGGCCGAGCTCAGAAACACGATGACCTAGAAGCTAGAGGCCGAGAGTGTCTCTGTCGGGCTAGCCATAGACCTCACCGAGGTGAGAAGGAATCTTTAGGTGGAGAGCGATGATCTTGGTATCCTAAGCGACGCCCTCAGCGTGGTCTGCGATAACCTTGAGGTGGTGCGATTGGAGGGGACCAGCTCATCGCGGCCCATGCCATCGAGATCATGGCTCGGGTGCGCCAGCTCGAGAGGAATGCGCTTTGCGCTAGGGTGAACCAATCCTTCAAGATTGCTCGTTCTTATTATGGGGATAGCATCGACCTGGAGGCGTTGAGCCATGGCTTCACGCCTAGCTATGAAGCCCACAAGTTGGAGGAGATGGAGATAGCGGTGGCTCCCCTTTCGTAGGACCTGGCGGATAGACTAGAGAGCATAGTTCTCTCCCGAAGGGGTTAGTTAGTCAGATAGGTTGGGCAATCATTAGTGTAACAAGCAGACAAGTTTCGACCCCTATACTATCTGAACAAACTTATCATTTTATTTCATTTGATCAAATTTTTTTCCTCCCTTTTTATGTGTGAAAAGGGGTTAATGCATTCCAACCCTTTCATTTGTTAAGACCGTAAAGCTTGAGGTATAGGATGGAAACTTCTAATCATGCTGGTAAGCAAAGATGTCGTAGCCGCCGAGGCGTAGGTCTCTCACAGTCTAACTAGTTTTTCTCAGTGTTCGTTCCCGCAGATCTTGCCACTAGGTTTAATGTGAGGAAGGGTGTTAGGCGCGGCCACTATTCCAAAAAGGTTGTATTTATACCCTTATCAGCCCCCGAGTGAGATCCGACCCCTTACCATCGTTGGGGTCGAGTGTCACTAAAGATCGAGGAGAGGATAGCGAAATTAGTAGGAGAAAACATCTCTTGTTTTCACACGCACCCCATCCCTAGGCTCTGAGCCATCGTTCTGTGACCGCACGTTCGGTCTCCTTGTGAGTCCAACTTGCCTCAAGCCCCCGCATGTAGCAGGGGTCTGGTCGAGGGTCATCTCGTCTTTGTGATCATTGCCCCATCTGTGGTTTCTGCAACCAGAGGAGTTGAGCTAACGTCACTTGCCTTGATGGCTCGAGTAACAAACTTGGTGAGCTCGCTAACGGGCATGTTCGAGTGGAATTCAGGTCCATCATTTGTGATGGGGTCAGCATGGCCCTTGCGTGGCATTCCACTGCTCCTTAACCCATCTCCTGACAGATGCCTGAGTTGTTCTGGAGAGCGGCTCTGGTGACCCAATGGCCTCCCCTTAGTGGGGAATCTGCTGGCTTGGCTCAAGGTTAGGATTGAACGAGAAGATTGAGATGACCCTGTCCTCTTTCAAGCACATCGGGCGAAGGCCATTGTGGCTCATCTGCATTTTCTCCCCTGGCTCTGTTCAACGTGATGTGGCCTCGGGCCCTTCGTGGGCTGGCTTTTGAACCCCGATCTCCCAATTTTGGGTTAGGAGGCTCGAGCCCCCGAGCCCCATAGGGGTCATTAGGGGTTGGCTGGATTTCATGTCACCCCATCCTCGGTTTTCGCAACCAGAGGGGCTGAGCTAACAACACTTGCCTCGATAGCTCGAGTGTTGCGCTTGGTGAGCTCGCTAACGGGCATGTCCGAGTGGAATCTAGGTCCATCATCTGCTGACGGGGTTGGCATAGCCCTCATATGGCATTCTACTGCTCCTTAACCTACCTCCCGGCAAATGCCTAAGCCGTTCTGAAGAGCGGCTCTGGTGACCTAATGGCCTCCCTTAGTGGGGATTCTACAGGCTTGGCTCAAGGTTAGGATCCAATGAGAAGATTAGGATGACCCTGTCTGCTTTCAAGCGGGTTGGGTGAAGGCCACTAGGGCTCATCTATGTTTTCTCCCCTAGCTCTATTCGACGTGATGTGGCCTCTAGCCCTTCGTAGGTCGGCCTTCAAACCCTGGTCTCCCAATTTTGAGTCAGGCGGCTTGAGCCCTCGAGCCCCGTGGGGTCATTAGGGGTTGGCTAGATTTCATGCATCACCCTGTCGTCGGTTTTCGCAACCAGAGGGGCTGAGCTAACGACACTTGCCTCAATGGCTTGAGTGTCATGCTCGGTGAGCTCGCTAATGAGCATGTCCGAGTGTAATCCGGGTCCATCATCTGTTGATGGGATTGGTATAGCCCTCATGTGGCATTCCACTACTCCATAACCCACCTCCTGGCAGATGCCCATGTCACTTCAGAGCGACTCAGGTGGCCCACTGGCCTCTCCTTGATGGAGATTTTGTGGGCTTGGCTCAAGGTTAGGATCGAACGAGAAAGGTCTAGATGTACCTGTCTGCTTCTGAGTGGGGTCGGACAAGGCCGCTAGAGCTCATCTAAGTTTTTCTCCCCTGGCTCTATTTGATGCGAGGCAGCCTCGAGCCCTTCATGGGCCGGCTTTTGAACCTCGGTCGGTTGCCGCTCATGTTGAATGAGATGACTACCACTTTGTGATGCGACGCAAAGCGTTGTGATGCAGCAATTGCATATGCAATGCTTGGATGTATGGGATGAATGTATGATGGATGGATGAATGAATGAATGAATGGATGGATGAATGAATGTTCATGCACTGGAAAAGAAAAGTGGGGGTTGGTAAAGTTACCTCGATAGCTTCAGTGACGGGTTCAAGGAGCTCTTACCGGATATGTCCATGTGGGGTCTAGGTCCATCATTCGAGGCGAAGTTGGCATAACTTACATGAGGTACCCCACTGCCCTTTGCCCATATCTCGGGCGTGACCCGAGCCATCCGATCGGCCTCGGGCGACCTGCCGACCTCTCCTCGATGGAGACTCCATAGGTGGGCCTCTCCAAATCCTTCCAGGGAAGGTGGAGGCTAAAGCTTAAGATGCGGGGACAAAAACTCTAATCATGCTGGTGAGTAGAAGTGCCATAACCGCTAGAGCATATGTTTATAGCAGTCCGACTAGTTGTTCTTAGAGTTTGTTTCCGCATACTTTGCTTCTAGTTTTTTAATGTGTGGAAGGGTCAGGCATAGAGAGTATCTATCAAATAGACATTCCTGTCAGCCCCCGAGCGAGGCCCGACCCCTTGTCGTTGCTGGGGTCGGGAACTCGATAGCGAAATTAATTAGAGAACGCGCGTAAAGTAAGAGTGTCCCATCTCTCGGCAGCGGCCTGAATCATTCGATCAACTTGGGTGACCCGCTGGCATAGGACTTATCTCCATGGCACGAGTGATGGGTTTAGGGAGCTCTTACTGGCTATGTTCGAGTGGAAACTAGGTCCATCGTACATGATGGGGTTGGCATAACCCTCATGGGGCATCCTGCTGCTCCCTACCCATCCCTCGGCAGCGGCCAAGACATCTAGTCAACTTGTATGATCCGCTTGGGACTAGACTTACCTACGGAGATAGAGGATGAACTTGTAATAAATGGACAAGCTCTTAAATCTCGTTATGGCCAAACAACTTTTTAGCCTTTCTCCCCTTTTTCGTATAAAAAGGTTAGTGTGTTCCGACCCTTTCCATTGTTGAGGCCATAAAGCTTGGGGTGTAGGTGAACGGACTCTAATCATGCTGGTGAGCAAAGGCGTCATAGCCGCTGGGGCGTAGGTTTCTCATAGTCCAACCAGTTATACTCAGAGCCTGTTCCTGCAACCCTAGCTCCTAGGTCTTAATGTCAGAGGGGGTCAAACATAGAGAAATGTTTGCTAGGTAGGCATACTCTTAGACACGCACTGACTCTTGCCGCTGCTAAGGCCAAAAAGCCTAGGGTGTGGAGAAAAACTCTAATCACGTTGGTGAGCATAGGTGTCATAGCTATTGGGGGCGTAGGTTTCTCGAAGTCTGACCAGTTATACTCAGGGTTCTTTTCCACAAACCTTGCTTCTAGGTCTTAATGTGAGAGAGGGCCAGGTGTAGAGAATGTTTACCAGATAGGTACGCTCTTATTAGCCCCCAAGTGAGGCTTGACCCTTTGTCGTTTCTAGGGTCAAGCGTCACTAAAGATCAGGGAGTTCGATGACGAAACTGATAGGAGAGAGTGTGCATTTATTAAGGGTAAAAGTGACGTAGCTGCTCGATGTTCTAGACATTGATGAAGACCTCACCATCGATGGTTTTGACCTTATAGGTGCCTAGTCAGAGCACCTCCATGATGACGTACGGTCCATCCCATGGCGGAGAGAGCTTGTGGTGGTCTTTGTTGCTCTGGATGAGGCAAAGCACTAGGTCTCCGATGTTGAAGGCCCAACCCCGCATTTGATGGCCGTAGTACTGGCGCAACGCCTACTGGCACTTGGCCGAGTGGAGGAGGGTGACGTCGTGCGCTTCATCTAGCTGATCCATGGTGTCGGTGTAGAAAGTGACCAACACGTAAATATTTATAGTTTTGCCGTACGTTGTGATTAGAGGTGGCCTAGCACTCAATGACATAGGGTTTATACTGGTTCAGACAATATGCCCTACATCCAGTTTGAGTCAGTTGACAACTTTATTCCTGAGCCTAGGTGCTCGAAGTTTGCACTAGGGTTACAAACGAGAAGCAGAAAGATGGGGAGTACAAGAGGTCCGGTCGGACTCTAGTCAAAGGGGCTGAGAGTGATGGGAGCTCTGCTATGTGCTAAGTGAACTTGACTGATCTAAATGAATCTGCCTATGTTGGAGAGAGCTCATCCCCTTTTATAGATGAAGGGGATGGCCTTACAAGTGAGAGGGAGAGAGTACGTATGCTACTAAGTCTTGTTGCCCACACCGACAGGTACAGGATGATGGTAGGCGCCCACAATACTGTTGAACATCAAATGCACATGGGAGGTTGCGTTGTCTTCTTCTGGTATGGCAGATGTCGGTGCCTACCATACTATTGATACCTAGAGGCATCTGAGGGGTCTTACCATGTTCCCTGGTATGGTAAAAGCTAGCGCCTAGAACACTGTTGATGCCCAGAGGCATGTGGGGGAGCCTTACTGTATTCGTCTGGTATGGCTGTTGATGGTGCCCACAACACTATAGGGGAAAATGTTAGCACCTACAATATTGCTTTGGTTCTACCATGCCAGGCAGGTCGTAGGGTACTGTCTAGTAGGTGCACAGGGTATGGTCCCGGGTATTGCAGTTTGACTTGTGTGCCCGGCCTTACTTTCTCCATCCATTTCCTGGTCCTTATCGAGCGGGTGCCCTCGGTCGATTGGTCCCAGTTGGCTCTGATTGCGTTAGTCGAAGAGGAGCTGCAAGCAGGGGTTCGGCGCACTCCCGGTCGAAGAAGCGGGTCGGAGTTGGAAGTGGTGTTTTGCTAGGTCTTTTGGTCAGAGAGGCCGTCTGGAGGCAGGCTAGAGACCAAAGCGAGCTCTCTGGTCAGAGAGGTGGGCCAGAGTTAGAAGCGAGTGTCGGTCCTCCTTGGCCAGGCCTTCTGGTCGGAGATTGGATCATCCTTCTAGCCTATCATCTAGGTATTTGGGCCAGCCCATAAGTTGCGCATTGCCCGCAACGTTGTCTGTTGGGCCAAGCCTTTGTTGGGAAGCCGGTCCATGAGGGACCCTCGGTTTATGAACCCGACAGGAGCCCCCGAGCCCCTGGATGATTCGGGTAGAATTGTCTAGGGGATTTTTGTCTTGACGGTGGGTGCACGCGAGCGCACCCACAGGTGTAGCCCTCGAGCGCCCAGGTGATTTGGGCAGAATCATTTGGGGGGGTTTTCGTATTGCCAGTGGGGGGAAGTTTTAATTTTGTCAGTGGGTGCACGCGAGCGCACCAGCTGGTGCAGCCCCCGAGCCCCCAAGCGATTCGGGTAGGATAGCCTAGGGGTTTTAGTCAGCTGTCATGTGTGCATGCATGTTAGTTGAGACAGAGTCATCCTGGCATCGGTGCAGCCTACGCAGCCAAGGCAGTTAGTTTAGGGATCAGATGAGACGAAGCTCGTAGATCCTGGCATTGATGCGCGCCGTGGGATCAGGCGAGTCAGAGTCATGAATCCTGGCATCGGTGCAGCCCACATAGCCGAGGTAGTTAGTTTAGGAATTGAATGGATGGAGCTCACAGATCTTGGCGTCGGTGTGTGCCGTGGGATTGGGCGAGTCAGAGTCATGGATCCTGGTGTCGGTGTGGCTCGCGTAGCCAAGGCAGTTAGTTTAGGGATCGGATGAGACAGAGCTCATGGATCCTGGCGTCAGTGCACATCGTGGGACCGGGCGAGTAAGAGTCGTGGATCCTGGCGTTGGTGCAGCCCGTGCAGATGAGGTAGTCTGTTTAGGGATTGGTACAAGACAGAGCTCGTGGATCCTAGCATCGGTGCACGCCATGGGATCGGGCGAGTCAGAGTCATTGATCTAGGTGTTGGTGTGTAGTTGAGGCATAGCCGAGGAATGGGGTAAGTTTGGGGTCATAGATCCAGGCATTTGGTGTGCAGTCGAGGCGTAGCCTAGGGATGTGGTGAGTTTGGGGTCGTAGACCCAGACGTCTTGGGTGTCTTGAGCCCTCAAGCTCCATTGGGCTTGGTAGGGGTTGGTTTGAGTTGTGTGTGTTACCCCATCCTTGGTTTCTCACAACTAGAGGGGCTGAGCTTTGTCGCTTGCCTCGATCGCTCGAGCTTGAGTGACGCGCTCGGTGAGCTCTCTAATGGGTATGATCGAGTGGAATCTGGGTCTGTCGTTCGTGACGGGGTTGGCATAACCATCTTGTGACATTCCACTGCTCCTTTACCTACAACCTGGCAGATGCCTGGGTCATTCTAGAGACCAACCCGAGTGGCCCACTGGCCACCCCTCGATGGAGATTCTATGGGTTTGGCAGAGGTTTAGGATCAAACGAGAAGGTTGAGATGACCTTGTCCGCTTTGGGGCAGATTGGGCTAGGGCCGCATGGGGCTCATCTACGTTTTCTCCCTTGGCTCTGTTTGACACGAGGCGGCCTCAAGCCCTTCGTGGGCTGACCTTTGAACCCTGGTCGGTCATTGCTCATGTCGAATGAGGCAACTGCCGCTTCGTGACACAACACGGAGCGTTGTGATGCATTTAGCCGCATGTGCGATGCCTTAGTTCTTGAGCCCCCAGGCGATTCAGGCCCAAATTGTCCAGAGGGTGTGGGCGTATGGAATGAATGCATGTCTGAATGATTATATAAAGAAATAGTGGGGTTTGGTAATGTTACCTTGATGACTTGAGCGACGGGGTTTGAAGAGCTCCAATTGGAAATGTTCGATCAGGATCCGTGCTCGTCGTTTGTGATGGAGTTAGCATGGCCCACATGGGGCATCCCTTTATTCCTTACCTGTCTCTTGTGTTTTCCTGAGCTGTTTGATTGACTTAGGAAGCCCAATGGTCTCTCCTGGCGGAGATCCCATTGTTTAGGTTTTTTCCAAGTCCCGCCTAGAAAGGCAGAGAGCCACCTGCGTATGGTGGTGCTTTGGTTCTTGCGCCCAGCATGCGGTAGTGGTGGACCACACCTAGACCATGTCTCATCTGACCAGGCATCATTCCATTGGTCAGGGTGCGTCCCATCGGTTAGGGTGCGTCACATCATTTCCCATTCGCATTGAATGAGGGAAGGGAGAGAGTTTTTCGCTCTGATGCTTTGCCCTTCTTCAGCTACCATGTTTCCTCCTTAAATTGGGGAAGGGAGAGGGCTTCTCATCATAATCCTTTGCCTATTCTCCAACTATCGCCTCTCCTCCTTCTTCCTTCTCACCGAGAGTGCCTGTATGCCGCGTCCATTCCTAAGTGAGAGATAGGGTAAGTGAGGGGGAGGACTCATAGATCCCTTTGTGAATCTGGAGCATAATGTCAAGCTAGAGGTTGCCTGAGGTAGTGTTGGCCGTCTTTGCCTAAGAAGGGGTGGCTTTCGCCGAGAGAGGTGGCACGCTGGATTTATCTGTGAGGCCTTTTTCAGGATGGAGCCATGCGTGGACTCTTTCCAATGAATCTTCCCCGGGCGAGCCTTGTCGGAGGGGAAGTTGCCCAGGACTATGCTGGTGGAGGGTTTCGCGCCTGCAGCTGCTCAGGTTGGCCAGTTCATAAAGTTTGATGAGATGTCTTCCAGCCATGGTGGCCATACCTTGGCAGGCAGCGTCCCTGCCCAGGAGCTGCCTCAACTGTATGAGAAGGTCAGGAGCTCCATGCTGTTTTGTTGAGCATCTATGGGTGTGACACCCTTGAGGTATCCGTTGTGCTCACCGAAGTTGAGGGAGCGGAACCGGGTGGGGTCCTTGAGGTACCCATTGTGCTCAACAAAGTCGAGGGAGCAGATGCGGGCGGGGCCTGTGGCTTCTCCTT
The DNA here is from genome assembly GCF_019320115.1 of Miscanthus floridulus. Lineage (NCBI taxonomy): Eukaryota > Viridiplantae > Streptophyta > Magnoliopsida > Poales > Poaceae > Miscanthus > Miscanthus floridulus. Next base: position 93,385,464 of record NC_089596.1, on the reverse strand, counting down.
TGGCATCAGCTGATGCCGCCGAGCGGCCACAATAGTATTTGGAGTAGTAGTCAGGAAATGTAATCATTAAGTTTGCAGGGGAGCCCCCGTGTAAACAGTTTTTTTGAATCAATGAATACATCAGTTCTGTTTTTGTGATGGAATCACTATCCATTCCTTGTTTTTTATCCTAGCATAGCTTTGTTTTTATCCTTTCTTGTTTGTACATGCCCGTTCGTTCCGTAGGCTACAACTTTTAAGAACTTGGGCATGGCCCGTGGGGCTTTGCTGCTCGTAACAGTAGGTTGTGGCGGGGTGCGTTTGGTTGGGAGTAAGAACAAAGTTACGTAGGGTAATCAAAGGAGTGGAATGCCCTTTTGTTTGGGTAAACAGTTTTTACCATGTGATAGTAAAAAAGAGTGGTAGTATTTAGTATTGTACCCTCATGGAGCCCCCGAGCGATCCGGGCTAAAAATGTTTGGGCTGGAGTGCTTTACAGGAGCAAGTGTTGACTAGAAAGTGGTAAGACCAAATTTAGGAGAAAAATGACGTAGCTGTTCAATGTTCCAAGTGTTGGTGAGAACGTTGCCGTTATTGTCCTCCAGTCGGTAGGCGCCCAGTTGGATCACTTTGGTTACCATATAGGGTCCTTCCCATGGTGGAGAGAGTTTGTGTTTTTCCTTCGTTGATTGGGTCCTCTAGAGCATGAGATCACCGACTTCGAGGATCCTCCCCTTGATCTTTCTTTCGTGGTACCTGCGGAGAGTCTGTTGGTAGCGAGCGGAGCAGATGATGGTCATCTCGTGGGCCTCCTCGAGCAGGTTGACTACGCCTTGCTGAGTTTCCGTGGCTCGGTCACGGTCAAAAGCCTTCACTCTTGGGGTGCCATGGTTGAGGTCGGAGGGCAGCACTGCTTTAGCTCCATAGGCCAGGAAGAAGGATGTGAACCCTGTGGATCAGTTCGGGGCTGTTCTTAGGCTTCAGAGGATCGCTGGGACCTCTGCAACCCATCACCTGACGTGCTTGTTGAGTTGGTCAAAGATGCATGGCTTAAGTCCTTGGAGGACCATGCCATTGGCACGCTCGACCTAACCGTTAGTATGTGGGTGTCTGGCCGAGGCCCAGTTGATTTTGATGTCATATCCATCACTAAAGTCCTAGAACTTCTTCCTAGTGAAGTTAGTCCTGCAGTCAGTGATGATGCAGTTAGGAACGCTGAACTGGTAGATGATGTCGAGGAAGAATTTGACCACCTCTTCTGAGCGGATGTTGGTGATGGGCTTGGCCTCTATCCACTTGGTGAACTTGTCGACTACTATGAGTAGGTGAGTGAAACCGCCTAGGCCCTTTTTGAGGGGTCCTACCATGTCGAGGCCCTAGACCACGAATGGCCAGGTGATGGGGATGGTTTGAAGCTCTTGTGCCAGCAAAAGATTTTGTCGGGCATAGAATTGGCATCGTTCACACCTGCGGATGACCTCCTCTACATCTCATAGTATGGTGGGAAAGTAAAAACCATAGCAAAAGGCTTTTCCAACCAGCAACCTCGGGGTCGCGTGATGTCCACAAATCCCGGCATGGACCTCGAGGAGGAGTTGCTTCCCCTGGTTGTTGGGGATGCACTTCATGAGCACCCCCAATGGACACCGTTTGTAGAGTTCATCACCAAGCACGACGAAGGTCTTGGTGCATCGAGTGATTCATCGAGCTTCAATCTTTTCGGGTGGGAGAACCTCCTCGAGCAGGTAGGCGAGTAGCGATGCTCGCCAGTCAGTTTGATCGAGTGCCAATACAGCGACATCAGTGGGTGATGTCGTCATAGAGGTACTAGGGTCAGAGCCCCCGAGCACTGGCTTGGCATTGGGGTTAGAGCCCCTAGGTGATGGCTTGGCATCAGGGTGTGTCTAGTTTGGACCTTCTAGGACACGGGTGGATGGCTCATGGAGGTCATTGATGAAGATCCCGCTCGGAGACGGATCTCACCTAGTGGCCAATTTTGTGAGGAAATCAGTGGCGTCGTTGTCCTTTCGAGCAACATGATGCAACTTGATTCCCTAGAATTTGTCCTTGAGCTTGCACACCTCTTGACAGTATGCTACCATGAGGGTGCTTTTGCAGGAGGACTCCTTCATGATCTGATCGACGACCAGCTCTGAGTCACCACGAACGTAGAGTCGTGTTGTGCCGAGCTCGATGGCGATGCGTAGCCCATTGATGAGGGCCTCATATTTAAGGTTGAGAAATGGAGGCAAATCGTGTAGTGGAGCCTACTCCTATCCGGGGAGATTAGAACTACTCCAGCCCCCAAGCCGGGTGCCATTATGGACTCGTTGAAGTACATTGTCTAGTACTCGTGTGTGACGTCCGAGGTCGGTAGCTGCATCTCTATCCATTCGGCGACAAAATCTATGAGAGCCTAAGATTTGATAGAGGTATGGGGGATATACCTGATGTCGTGGCCCATGAGTTTGAGTGCCCACTTGCAGATCTAACCCGTGGTGTTGCAGTTGTGGATCATGTCCCCGAGCAGGTAAGAAGTGACGACCGCAACTTCGTGGTCGGTGAAGTAGTGCAGGAGCTTCCAGGTCACCATTAGCATGATGTATAGAAGTTTTTGCACCTAGGGGTACCAAACCTTAGGGTCAGTGAGTACCTCCCCGATGAAATATATGGGCCGCTAGACCTTAAGGTGGTGTCCTAGCTCCTCCCTTTCGACGATCAATGCGACGCTTACCACATGGTTGTTGGCCATGACGAAGAGGATGTGGAGGCCACTGCCTCCGTCCATCAGGACCTTGGTGAGGCACTTCTTGCGGACGATGGGGTCGAAGATGAGCGGGTAGCATCCTAGTCTCGCGATGTGGGAGGGATGGTCCCTTTGATCGAAGGTGATCGGAGATTCTGACTAGTTGAGGAAGGAGGGGACGGCCATCTCGGCAACGCATGCCTCCCTATAGCACACCTTGTGCTAATGTTTGGACCAGATGGCGTCAGATCCACCAAAGATCATGATGCATTCCTCAGGGCTGGGGAAGCCATCTCCGTCCTTGCTCGTCGTGCCTCCTTTCTTGGCTACCACCTCTTTGTCGTCTCCTTCTTTCGGCCCACCAATCTATCAGAGGAAACATTTGAGGAGCTCATAGTCCTTGTAGAGGTTGTTGATGGGGTAGGCATGGTTGGTGCATGGGCTATCCATGAGCTTGTTGAAGTGGTTAGGTAGGCCCTGTTGGGGCTGCTTGCCCGTGCGATCAGTTGCGGTGACCAACGCGGTGTTGTCTGGTCGGCGCTGATCCTTTTATTTCTTCTTGCCCCTCTATGTGGAGGGGCTCTCATCTTGGTTTGCGCGCTTGGCCTTGCCTTTGTCCTAGCCTATGTTGAAGGCCGCTCCAACCGCCTCCTCTCTGGAGGCATGGTTAGTGGCGACGTCGAGCAGGTCGCGGGTGGTACGAGGCTTCAGGCAGCCAAGCTTATGGATCAGGGACTCGCAGGTCATTCTAGAGAGGAATGCGCTTATGATGTTCGTGTCGACGACATCAGGGAGGGAGTTACATCATTGGGAGAACCTATGGATATAATCCTGTAGGGACTCGCTAGGCTCCTGCTGGCAGCTCTTGACGTTCCAGGAGTTACCAGGGCAGACATATGTCCCCTGGAAATTTCTGATGAAGACCCTCTTGAGGTCCACCTAGTCACGGATGCTGTCATGCAGGAGGAATTTGAGCCACACCAAAACATGTTCCCCCCACGCAGATGGGGAGATATTGAATGATGAAAAGGTCATCATCCACCCCTCAGGCTCGGTAGGTGAGCTAGAAATCTTCGAGCCAAATACCAGGGTTCATCTCCCCGGTGTACTTGGCAATGTTGGTGGGCGGTCAGAAGCACTGTGGGAATGGTGCTCTCCAAATACGCCGGCCAAAGGCCCATGGTCCCGAGCCCTCGGGGCTAGGACTCCGATCGTCTGGCCAGCGACCATGCCTAGGGCATATTTCACTGCTCCCCTCGATGGTTTGGCCAGGACCCATGTCGCCTGCCCTCACCGCCGCTTGGTGGACGTCATCATCATGTTGGGCGTAATGCCGGTTGCTGATGCTGCTGCGAGTGTCTTGGTGCAAACCGGGCCGCTCACATACCAGCTGTCGATGCAGAGCAGGTGCCAGGTTGGACTATGGCACAGTCGCTGCCTCCTAAGCCGCGCTTGGTGGCTATAGCGGTGAGCGGATGGAGCGATCCATCTAGTGCATCCCCACTCCCCTAGTGGGGAGAGAGGGCACATGTCAGAGTCATGATGCGAAGCTTTCCGCCTGTTGAATGGTGGTGGCTTCTACCAGCGCTCGGAGGTTCCAGTAGACCGCCTGCTCCTAGGGATTGATGGGCTCAGGAACGCCGCACAGAAGCATTGCCACAGCGGTGATGTTCTGGCTAGCCCAAGCAAACTGCGTGGGGTCGTTCCCCTCGTTTATGATATCATGCTGGACCTGGCGGGCGTGACCTCGAGCGCCGCTGGTCGGGTCATGCGCATGGGGCGCAACGTGTTGTACCGAGCTCACCGGCGCAGGCGGCGACTGGTTCTGTCGTCGTTGTCATAGCTCCTCGGTGTGCCCTTGCGCAAGTGTGAGGGCCCACGCATGTAGGTCTAGAGGGGTGTGAGTCTACGCAGACTCCACAACCACCGGCGGCTGTCCCGAAGTGTCCGCTATAGCGCACTCCCAGGATGGACGATGGCTAGGTGCCACGTCGCCGATGCTAGAGCCATCACTCTCAACCTCATCATCCTAGAGTTCGTGGAAAGTAGTAGGAGCATAGCTCGCCATTCCCATGAATTTGGATGTGAGAGGGGGCGGCACCAGCGTCCTTCGGAGCCCCCGAGTGCACGTGTCCGTGGGGGACGTGAGGCCGCAAGGGAACCGATCGTACAATGTTCACAGTGTGGACAACATGGTCCCTCTGGATAATCGGCGGGAGATACTAAATAGAGAGTAAATAACAGTATGTACATTACTCACAGCGGAGTTTGAGCAGCGGGTTTGCTCGGAATGAAGCGCAGGTGCCTCATCGTTAAAGTCATCGCGCGTTCCAGAGCCGATGGAGGGCACCCCTCCGATGGGCGCCAGAACGAGTGTCTCCTTGTGGAGGTGTAGTACGCCAAGCCGATCGGCGACGAAGTCCAGGCTTCCAAAGAGCAAGGGCTAGGACAGCTCGAAGATGAGTGGAACCCACATCACAATAGGTGGGAGTGCGGGAAACTCTAGTGAGCCAAAGCGAGTTGTATCGCTTGAGCCCGCCATGGCGATGGTGGTGGAAAAGTGGGCCATCCGATGACCAAAAAGTGTTGAATGTATAGCGTCTTCCCCACGGACGGCACCAACTATCGGTGCAGAAAGTGAGCAACACATAAATATTTGTAGTTTTGCCATACGTTGTGATCGGAGGTGGTCGAGCACTCAATGACACAGGGTTAATACTGGTTCAAGCAATGTGCCCTACATCCAGTTTGAGTCGGTCGGCGACTTTATTCCTGAGCCTAGGTGCTCAAAGTTTGCAATGGGGTTACAAATGAGAAGGAGAAAGATGGGGAGTACAAGAGGTCTAGTTGAACTCTGGTTAGAGGGGCAGAGAGTGACGGGAGCTCCACTATGTGCTAAGTGAACTTGACTGATCTGATTGAATCTGCCTATGTTGGAGAGAGCTCATCCCCTTTTATAGATGAAGGGGATGGCCTTACAAGTGAGAGGGAGAGAGTATGTATGCTACTAAGTCTTGTTGCCCACGCCGATAGGTACAGGATAATGGTAGGCGCCCACAATACCGTTGAACATCAGATGCACGTGGGAGGTTGCATTGTCTTCTTCTGGTATGGCAGATATCAGTGCTTGCCATACTATTGATATCCAGAGGCATGTGAGGGGTCTTACCATGTTCGCCTAGTATGGTAAAAGCCGACGCCCACAACACTGTTGATGCCTAGAGGCATGTGGTGGGAGCCTTACCGTATTCGTCTGGTATGGGAGTTTATGGCGCCCACAACACTATAGGGGAAAATATTGGTGCCTACAACACTGCTTCGGTTCTGCCATGCTAGGCAGGTCATAGGGTACTATCTGATAGGTGCACAGGGTACGGTCCCTAGTATTGTAGTTTAACTTGTGCACCCTGCCTTACTTTCTACATTCGTTTCCTGATCCTTACTGAGTGGGCGCCCTCGGTAGGTTGGTCCTAGTCGGCTCTGATTGCATTAGTCAGAGAGGAGCTGCAAGCAGGGGTTTGGTGCACTCGCAATCGGAGAAGCGGGTCAAAGTCGGAAGTGGTGTATTGCTAGGCCTTCCGGTCAGAGAGGCTGTCTGGAGGCGGGCTAGAGACCGAGGTGAGCTCTCCGTTTAGAGAGGTGGGCCAGAGTAAGAAGTGGGCGTCCTTCTGGCCTATCATCTAGGTATTTGGGTTAGCCCATGAGTTGCGCATTGCCCGCAACGTTGTCTGTTGAGCCGAGCCTTTGTTGGAAAGCCGGTTGAAAGGTCCTAATATGGCTAGAGGGGGGTGAATAGCCTATTTAAAAATCTACAAATCAACTAGAGCAATTTGATTAGTATGACAAATAGCGTAATGCAAACTTGCTCTAGCTCTACAAGGGTCGCAAGCCACCTATCCAACAATTCTAGTTGCAATGATTACTTAGGCACACAAACTTGCTATGTAATTACTCACTAAGTGTTCTCAATCTTGCTACTCTAAAGAGCTCAACTAGATGAATGTAAATAATAAAGCAAGCTCTTAATTCTAATTACACTAAAGAGCTTGTATCAACTAGTTTGCAAGAAAGTAAATAAGTGAGTAGGGTGATTATACCGCCATGTAGGGAATGAACCAATCACAAGATGAATATATAGCCAATCACCGGGAGAATGCCAAAGACAAGAGACAATCGATTTTCTCCCGAGGTTCACATGCTTGCCAACACGCTACGTCCTTGTTGTGTCGACCAACACTTGGTGGTTCGGCGGCTAAGAGGAGTTTCGCAAACCTCATCCACATGATAGGACACTGCATGAACCGACCCACAAGTGAGGTAACTCAATAACACGAGCAATTTACTAGAGTTACCTTTCGGCGCTCCACCGGGGAAGGTACAACTCCCCTCACAATCACCGAAGGCGGCCACGAACAATCACCAACTCATGTTGATACTCCACCGCTGCACCGAGCCATCTAGGTGGTGGCAACCACCAAGAGTAACAAGCGAAGTCCGTAGTGCAACACGAATACCAAGTGCCTCTAGATGCAATCACTCAAGCAATGTACTTGGATTCTCTCCCAATCTCACAATGATGATGAATCAATGATGGAGATGAGTGGAAGGGCTTTGGCTAAGCTCACAATATTGCTATGTCAATGAAAAATGTGCAAGAGTTAGAGCTTCAGCCGGCCATGGGGCTTAAATAGAAGCCCCCATGGAATAGAGCCGTTATACCCCTTCACTGGGCAAAATGCGCTCTGACCGGACGCTCCGGTCATACTGACCGGACCCTGGCCCTCAGCGTCTGGTCGCCTAATGGACGCCACACGTCACTTGCTTTAAATGCTATTTATCAGATTTCAACGGCTATGAAGCTGACCGGATGCTCCGGTAAAACTGACCGGACGCTAGAGCCTCAGCGTTCGGTTGTTTCCAGTAAGCTCCCCGAGGCGTATTTCTTCGACCGGACACATTCGGTCCACCTTGACCAGACACAGACTAGCGTCCGATGCAATACCCTAGGTACTGTGTAGACCCATTAGTTTGACCGAACGCAGCCAATCAGCGTCCGGTCGAAGAGTGATCCAGCGTCCGGTCAGTAGACCGACACCAGCATCACTTTGACCAACTCCATTTCAATTATAACTTCTTTACCCTTGCTCAAATGTGCCAACCACCAAGTATATCACCTTGTGCACATGTGTTAGCATATTTTCACAAATGTTTTCAAGGGTGTTAGCACTCCACTAGATCCTAAATGCATATGCAATGAATTAGAGCATCTAGTGACACTTTGATAACCGCATTTCGATACGAGTTTCACTCCTCTTAATAGTACGGCTATCTATCTTAAATATGATCACACTCACTAAGTGTCTTGATCACTAAAACAAAATTGCTCCTACACTTTATACCTTTGCCTTGAGCCTTTTGTTTTTCTCTTTCTTCTTTTCCAAGTTTGAGCATTTGATCATCACCATGCCATCACCTTTTTCATGATCTTCGTCTTTACTTCATCACTTGGAGTAGTGCTACCTATCTCATAATCATCTTAATAAACTAGGTTAGCACTTAGGGTTTCATCAATTAACCAAAACCAAACTAGAACTTTCAATCTCCCCCTTTTTGGTAATTGATGACAACCCTTATACAAAGATATTAATTAAAGTACATTTGAATTCATGTTGCTTGCCCAAGCAAATTTACCATGTGTGAAGGATATGGGCAAGTTTCATGAACTCCATATGATAGCAATTGCTCCCCCTACATATGTGCTAAGAGTTTGGATTGAAACTTGCACATATGCTTAGATAGGAAATATAGGAGTCAATTTCTACCAAATGATGCTAAGGTATAAGAGATGGACCTTTGAAGCGTGATACCAATCGGAGTGCACCATTATACCATCCTTAGCACCATTAGTAACTAGACATACACAAACACTAGAATACCCCATGAGATCAATATTACAAATAAGGGTCTAGTTTCCATAGAATGAACATAGGTCTAGTTACTTTAGCCTATGCATGCTAGTTTTTTATTTCAACATTCAAACCTACAACTAGCATACACCACACAAGCATGGATATTGAAATTAAAAATTTATGCCATGCAAGCAAACATATGTAATGCACATTCAAATTTACCATACAAGTTCATGAGCTTGCTCCCCCTATTTTTATGCTCAAAATTTTAATTGATCCCCTTCTTTTGTCATTTATCTCTCCCCCATTGTTTCACTATCTTTGTACACTATTTCTCCCCCTTTGTCATCAATGACCACAAAGGCTTAAAGTATATATGGGGAAGGATTATTAATGTCAACAATTTGCACAAAAGGTGACCTCAAATTATAGATATGTTGGGGTGAAACCATGTGAAATGAGGATCATTTTCCCAATTTGGTTCAATCTAGATTACTTGCAAAAGATGTTTAACTTGGTTTGATCCAAGGACAAGCTTCTTCACACCTCCAAATAAGGGTTATCTTGTACCATGTTGAGTTTAAACACTTTATAGCTCATTTTCTAAATCAAACACTTGGTTTACAAGCCCACAAACATGTCATATGCTACCACTAGATCATTTCAAACATACAAGCAATAGTGGTACCATACAAGCATTCAATTCATTTGATTTTCATGAATGAGCCTTTTCAAATATGAAATATGTCTAGATGTACTAATCATGTCCTTAGCAATGGATGGATGACATATCAATCAACTTTACCTTGCTTGGCTCAAAGGAGAGGCATGTCATATAGTGGGGGTGCATCAACACATATTTGAGAAGTCAAGTATGTTCAATTCATTCCTTAGCTTGCAAAACCTCTTCTCATCAAGTGGCTTGGTGAATATGTCGGCAAGTTGATCTTCGGTAGCCACACTCTCTATACAAATGTCCCCTTTTTGTTGGTGATCTCTTATGAAGTGATGACGGACATCTATATGCCTTGTTCTTGAGTGTTGAACCGGGTTGTTGGTGAGCTTTACGGCACTTTCATTGTCACATAGCAATGGCACTTGCTTGAACTTGATTCCAAAGTCACTCAAAGTAGCCTTCATCCAAAGTAATTGAGCACAACAACTACCGGCCAAAATGTACTCCGCTTTGGTGGTTGAAAGTGCTATACTATTTTGCTTCTTTGATGACCAAGATACAAGTGATCTTCCCAATAGTTGACATGTGCCCGATGTGCTTTTTCTCTCAACTTTGCATCCCGCATAATCGGAATCCGAATATCCAATCAACTCAAATATTGCTCCTTTGGAATACCATAATCCAACATGTTGTGTATGCTTCAAGTACCTCAATATTCTCTTTGTTGCCTTCAAATGACTTTCTCTTGGTGAGGCTTGAAATCTAGCACACATGCATACACTAAACATCACATCCGGCCTTGATGCGATCACATAGAGTAGGCTTCCAATCATAGACCGATATATTTTTTGATCCACCATATTGCCACTAGTATCACTATCCAAGCTTCCACTTGTCCCCATTGGTGTACTAATAGCTTTACTCTCATCCATTTCAAACTTCTTGAGCATGTCCTTGATATACTTGCCTTGACTCACAAATGTGCCATTCTTCATTTGCTTGATTTGAAGACCAAGGAAGTAACTAAGTTCTCCAATCATAGACATATCAAACTCACTTGCCATCATCTTGCCAAACTCCTCACAAAATTCTTGATTTATTGATCTAAAGATGATATCATCAACATAGATTTGCATTACAAACAAGTCATTTCCAAGCTTCTTGGTGAAGAGAGTGGTCTCAACCTTTCCCATCTTGAATCCCTTAGAGAGTAGGAAATCCCTCAATCTCTCATACCATGCTCTAGGTGCTTGCTTCAATCCATACAAAGCCTTTTTCAACTTGTAGACATGGTTGGGTTTCTTCTTATCTTCAAAACCAGGAGGTTGCTCAACATACACAAGCTCATTTATGTACCCATTGAGAAATGCACTTTTCACATCCATTTGATACAACTTGATATTGTGGGCACAAGCATAAGCTAGCAAGATCTTAATTGCTTCCAATCTTACAACCAGGGCATATGTTTCTCCAAAGTCAAGACCTTCAACTTGAGTGTAACCTTGAGCCACTAATCTTGCTTTGTTCCTTATTATTATCCCATCTTGATCTTGCTTGTTCCAAAAGATCCACTTGGTTCCAATCATATTATGATCCTTAGGCCTCTCAACTAAATCCCATACTTGGTTTCTTGTGAAGTTGTTTAGCTCTTCATGCATAGCATTGATCCAATCAACATCCCTCAAAGCTTCATCTATCTTCTTAGGTTCAATGGATGACACAAATGAGAAATGCTCACAAAATGAGGCCAATCTTGATCTTGTTTGCACACCTCTTGAAATATCACCAATGATAGTGTCCAATGGATGATCTCTTGCAACATTGGTTGGTTGAAGCACTTGCACTTGATTGCTAGCATTTGATTGATTACTTGGTTGAGATGATGAACTAGCCATTTATTGATCTTGCATATTGCCATTACTAGTGCTTGCTTGGATTTGATCATGCGAACCACTAGCTTGCATATTTGAGTTGGAGAGCACTTGATTCTTATCATCTTCAACATTAATCACCTCTCTAGGCCTTAACTCACCAATGTCCATGTTCTTCATTGCATTAACCAATTGAGTGCCTCTTACATCATCTAGATTCTCATCTTCCTCTTGGAAACCATTTGTTTCATCAAACTCCACATCATGAACCTCCTCAAGAGTACCACTAGCCAAATTCCAAACTCTAAGCCTTGCTAGTAGTGGAGTAACCAAGCAAGAAGCCTTCATCACATTTCTTTTCAAACTTGCTCAATCTAGTGCCTTTCTTCAATATATAGCATTTACAACCAAAGACCCGAAAGTATGCTATGTTGGGCTTTCTTCCATTCAATAGCTCATAAGGCGTCTTTTCCATCATGGGATGATAATAGAGTTGGTTGCTATAGTAGCAAGCCGTGTTGATTGCTTCGGCCCAAAATAAATTACTCACATTGTACTCACTCAACATTGATCTTGCCATATCAATCAATGTTCTATTCTTTCTTTCAACTAGCCCATTTGATTGAGGAGTATACTTGGCCGAGAATTGATGTCTAATTCCAAATTCATCACATAACTCATCAATTCTAGTGTTCTTGAACTCACTTCCATTGTCACTTCTAACTTTCTTGATTGTTGTTTCAAACTCATTGTGAATACCCTTGACAAATGATTTGAACATTGCAAACACATCACTCTTGTCAACAAGAAAGAACACCCATGTGTATCTAGTGAAATCATCCACAATCACAAATCCATATTTGTTTCCACCAATGCTAGTGTATGTGGTTGGTCCAAACAAGTCCATGTGCATCAACTCAAATGCCTTAGATGTGCTCATCATACTCTTCTTAGGATGTGTGTTACCAACTTGCTTTCCGGCTTGACATGCACTACATAGCTTATCTTTCTCAAAAGTGACATCTTTCAAGCCTCTAACTAAGTCATGCTTGATTAACTTGTTTAATTGTTTCATTCCAACATGACCAAGCCTTCTATGTCATAACCAACCCATGCTAGATTTAGTGATCAAACATGTTGACAATTGAGCTTCTCTAGCATTGAAATCAACTAAGTATAGATTCTCATATCTAAATCCTTTGAATATCAAGTTAGAGCCATCTACACTTATGATATCTACATCATCCACACCAAATATGCATTTGAAACCAAGATCACACAATTGAGCTACCGATAGTAGGTTGAAGTTCAAGCTCTCTACTAGTAGCACATTGGAAATGCTCAAGTCATTGGATATTGCAATCTTACCAAGCCCTTTGACCTTGCCTTTGCCATTGTCACCAAATGTGATACTATCAATCCCATTGCTCTTGCTTTCATTGATTGAATTGAACATTCTTGGATCACCGGTCATGTGTTGTGTGCACCCACTATCAAGCACCCAATGCCTTTCTCCGGCTTTATAATTCACCTACAAAAGAAGATCAATTCTTTTTAGGTACCCAAACTTGCTTGGGTCCTTGTAGGTTAGTCACCAAGGTCTTTGGTACCCAAATGGCCTTCTTCTTTGGGCCCACAATTGGTGTACCAATGAACTTAGCCTTCACTCCATTGGCACCCTTATAAAGCATGTAACAAGAATCAAATTTGATTGAGGATACATTAGGTAGCTTGTTCTTGTTAGTCTTGCAATTTTGCTCTATATGCCCAACTTGCTTGCATCTATTGCAAAACCGACCATTGCCCTTCACAAAGCTAGCTTTGGGAGTGACAAAGGCTGCCTTGCCTTTCTTGGGAGTATAGCCTAATCCCTCTTTGTTGAGAGAAAACCTTTGGCTACCCAAGCACTTTAGCAAGCGGGCATCTCCACCATAGGCATTGCCTAAGGCACGAGTGAGCTCATTCACCTCCTTCTTGAGGGTTTCATTTTCCACCATTAGTGATGTATCATTCACAGGTGGAGTGGTTTTGGTTTTGCTACAAGAAGTGTTAGTAGGAGCAACAATAATGGGTTCATGAAAAGATTCATCAATAAGATCACATGTTAGTCCCACATCATATGTTACTATCACTTGCTCCTTCTTGGCCTCCTCCTTCTTGACTTGCTCCATGAGAGAGGAGTGAGCCTTTTCAAGCTTAGAGTGAGCTTTGCCAAGCTTCTCATGGGCTTCCATTAGCCTTTCATGAGTGGCATTTAGCTCATCAAGGGATTGCTCAAGAAATTTGACTTTCTTGTTCAATTCCTTGCACTCCTTTCTCTTCATCTCAAAGCAAGTATACACTTGCTCACACATGTCCATGAGCTCCTCCTTGGAGTACTCCTCATCATCATCATCACTCCTACAAGCATCACTTTCACATTCATCATTATCACTCACATCATATTTTACCTTGGTAGGTTTTGCCATGAGGCACGTCGATGGAGTGTCGAAGATGGAGGGCTTGTTGTTGATGGCGATGTTTGCTAGTGCTCTCTTGATAGATTTCTTGTCATCATCACTAGAGCTATCACTATCTGAAGAGCCATCACTATCCTATGTGACCACATAGCCTCCACCCTTCTTCTTCTTTTGGAAGATCATTCTCTTCTCCTTCTTTTCTTTATTATCCTCCTTGTGCTTCTTCTTCTCATCCTCATCATTGTCATTATTGTATGGACAATTTGCTACTACATGATCAGGGCTTTTGCAATTATAGCATCTTCTCACATACTCTTTCTTCTTGGTATGATCTCTTCTCTTTCTTGCACCATAGCCCTTCTTCTTCATGAATTTTCCCATCTTGCGCACAAAGAGAGCCACAGCTTCATCATCAATATCACTAAGATCATCATCATCACTTGATTCTTTCTTGGACTTGCCCTTGTTCTTTGATGATGATGAGCTAGCCTTGAATGCTATGCTTTTCTTCTTCTTGTCTTCTTCTTCCTTCTTGTCATCCTTGTCATCCCCCTCTCTTTCCACATGGTATGTCTCTTGTGTCATGACATCACCTAGTACTTGGTTAGGGGTAATATCCTTCAATCCTCCTCTTATAATGAGCAATCTCAACATCTCAAATCTTGGAGGTAAGCACATCAAGAATCGATGGAAGACATCATCATCCTTGATCTTTTCTCCCAAGGCCTTCAAGTCATTGACAATTACTTGTAGCCGATGGAACATCTCCAGAATGCTCTCATCATCCTTCATCTTGAAACTTGTCAACTTGTCCTTGAGGATGTACAACTTGGCACTCTTCACCGCCGGTGTGCCCTCATATGTTTCCTCCAATCTCTTCCACACCTCATTTGCTCTTTCACAATCCTTGATTTGCTCAAACACCTTAGAATCAATGGCATTGTATATGGTGTTGAGAGCCATTGTATTGCATTGCTTGTTGATCTTATCTTGGTTGGTTGGATCATCAGGATCAATGATAGCATAGTCATTCTCGGTCACTTCCCATACTTGATCATTGATTGAACCAAGATACATCCTCATCTTTCTCTTCCAATAATCATAGCATGTGCCATCAAAGAACGGTGGTTTGCCCCTACATGGTTGAACACAACTTGAGCCATAATTTGACACCGAGGTTGTTAAGCCTTCAATCAAATGGTGACCACGGCTCCGATACCACTTGAAAGGTCCTAATATGGCTAGAGGGGGGGTGAATAGCCTATTTAAAAATCTACAAATCAACTAGAGCAATTTGATTAGTATGACAAATGGCGTAATGCAAACTTGCTCTAGCTCTACAAGGGTTGCAAGCCACCTATCCAACAATTCTAGTTGCAATGATTACTTAGGCATACAAACTTGCTATGTAATTACTCACTAAGTGCTCTCAAACTTGCTACTCTAAAGAGCTCAACTAGATGAATGTAAATAATAAAGCAAGCTCTTAATTCTAATTACACTAAAGAGCTTGTATCAACTAGTTTGCAAGAAAGTAAATAAGTGAGTAGGGTGATTATACCGCCGTGTAGGGAATGAACCAATCACAAGATGAATATATAGCCAATCACCGGGAGAATGCCAAAGATAAGAGACAATCGATTTTCTCCCGAGGTTCACGTGCTTGCCAACACGCTATGTTCCTGTTGTGTCGACCAACACTTGGTGGTTCGGCGGCTAAGAGGTGTTTCACAAACCTCATCCACATGATAGGACACCGCAAGAATCGACCCACAAGTGAGGTAACTCAATGACATGAGCAATTTACTAGAGTTACCTTTCGGCGCTCCACCGAGGAAGGTACAACTCCCCTCACAATCACCGAAGGCGGCCACGAACAATCACCAACTCGTGCCGATCCTCCACCGCTGCACCGAGCCGTCTAGGTGGTGGCAACCACCAAGAGTAACAAGCGAAATCCGTAGCACAACACGAATACCAAGTGCCTCTAGATGCAATCACTTAAGCAATGCACTTGGATTCTCTCCCAATCTCACAATGATGATGAATCAATGATGGAGATGAGTGGGAGGGCTTTTGCTAAGCTCACAAGGTTGTTATGTCAATGAAAAATGTGCAAGAGTTAGAGCTTTAGCCGGCCATGGGGCTTAAATAAGCCCCCATGGAATAGAGCTGTTATACCCCTTCACTGGGCAAAATGCGCTCTGACCGGACACTCTGGTCATACTGACCGGACCCTGGCCCTCAGCGTTCGGTTGCCCGATGGACGCCACGCGTCACTTGTTTCAAACGCTGTTCATCAGATTTCAACGGCTACGAAGCTGACCGAATGCTCCGCCAAAACTGACCAGATGCTGGAGCCTCAGCGTCCGGTCAGTTCCAGTAAGCTCCCTGAGGCGTATTTCTTTGACCGGACGCGTCCGGTCCACCTTGACCGGACACAGACCAGCATTCGGTGCAATACCCTAGGTACTATGCAGACCCGTTAGTTTGACCGGACGCAGCCAATCAGCGTCCGGTCGAAGAGTGATCCAGCGTCCGGTCAGTAGACCGACGCCAGCACCACTTTGACCAACTCTATTTCAATTCTAACTTCTTTACCCTTGCTCAAATGTGCCAACCACCAAGTGTATCACCTTGTGCACATGTGTTAGCATATTTTCACAAATGTTTTCAAGGGTGTTAGCACTCCACTAGATCCTAAATGCATATGCAATGAATTAGAGCATCTAGTGGCACTTTGATAACCGCATTTCGATACGAGTTTCACTCCTCTTAATAGTATGGCTATCTATCTTAAATGTGATCACACTCACTAAGTGTCTTGATCACTAAAACAAAATGGCTCCTATACTTTATACCTTTGCCTTGAGCCTTTTGTTTTTCTCTTTCTTCTTTTCCAACTTTGAGCATTTGATCATCACCATGCCATCACCATTTTCATGATCTTCGTCTTTGCTTCATCGCTTGGAGTAGTGCTACCTATCTCATAATCATCTTGATAAACTAGGTTAGCACTTAGGGTTTCATCAATTAACCAAAACCAAACTAGAGCTTTCACCGGTCCATGAGGGACCCCAGGTTTATGAACCCGACACATGGCGTCCTCAAGGGACACCTTGACCCTCTGTTCATCGTATGCCCTGACCGTCGGTGCTCTATAGTCAAGGTTAGTCGGGAGGATAGCCTCAGAACCATAGACCATGAAGAATGGTGTGTAGCTAGTGGCCCGGCTAGGGGTCATCCTCAGGCTCTAGAGCACTGCAGGAAGTTCTACGACCCATCTTGCGCCAAACTTGTTCAACTGGTTGAAGATCCTAGGCTTGAGGCCCTGTAGGACCATGTTGTTTGCATGCTCGACCTGCCCGTTCGTGCAGGCGTGCGCCACGGTGGCCCAATCAACATGGATGTGGTATTCATCATAGAATCGGAGGAACTTCTTTATAGAGAACTGTGTGTCGTTGTTCGTGATGATGGAGTTCGAGACCCCAAAGCGATGGATGATGTCAAGGAAGAACAGCATGGCTTGCTTGAACTTGATTGCGGAGATCGGCTGAGCCTTTATCCACTTTGTAAACTTGTCTACGGTGACAAGCAAGTGGGCGTAGCCCCCAGGAGCTCTTTTGAGAGGTTTGACCAGATCAAGCCCCCAGACCATGAACGGCCATGTGATGGGGATCATATGAAGTGCTTGGGCCAGTAGGTGGGTCTACCGAGCATAGTACTGACACCCTTCGTAGGTGCGCATGATATGCTCAGCGTCGGCCACCGTGGTCGGCCAGTAGAAGCCCTGTCGAAACATGTTTCTGACCAGGGTTCTGGGCACGGCATGATGACCGCAAACCCCACCATGGATATCGCTCAACAACTGCTTCCCCTGTTCTAGGCGCGAAGCCCTGATGCATCCTTGTTAGGTCACTCTGAGGGTGTGCGCTAGCTAACATTGAGCTCACATCGCCGAGACATCGAGCACTCGACCTGCTGCGCCACCGCGCGCTCGAGCAGCATGTGAATCTCATGATGGGCCCAACACTCATCGAGCGTCGTGGCCCCCGAAACCCCACGGAGCAAGGCCACCGCAGCAGCGATGTTCTGGCTCGCCTAGGCAAAGTGTGGGAGGGCTTCATCATTCTTGATGATCCTTCGGTTCACGTCATGAGCCATGGCACATGTGTGCCCACCGTCTCCATGGTGCTCGATCTCGCGATCGAGCTCCGCATGTTCCTGCTCGAGCTGGAGTCATGCTTCCTCGAGCTCTCGGTGCTGGGCCTTCAGCTACTCCACCCACAGGTGGGGTGGGGCCCCTACATCACCCTCGACCTCATCGTCAAGGTCGTTCGTCGGGGTAGCCTCCTCCTCGAGAAAGCTTTTGATGTGTCCTTCAGAGGTACCTACCATGAAGCATTCACGAGAGAGTTGATGGCCTCCCCTGCTGGAGTCAGAGCTGGAGGGCGACTCTGTTTCTCCCACGAGGAGGTCATGGAAAGACTCCATGACGTATTCGGTCACCCCCATGAACTCATCGTTTGTGGGGGATGGAGGCATGCGTGGTGCCACCAGGTGGCCAACGGTCTCTACAATGTTGCGGAGACCGAACGAGAGCAATATCGGGGCACTCTGGATGAGGTATTCCAGGGAGAGGGGCTCTCCCTCGGCGAGTTATGCCATGATGTTGGTGAACGAGAAGGTGAGGTGGCGTAGGTCCTCCCGGGACAGTCGAGGTCCCAAGAATGCACCAAGCTGGCACTCTAGCCTTCCATAGTCGAAGCCGAGGAGTTGGCTGCTCCTAGGGGCGTGGGCCTCCGATGCGTGCAGCAGCAGGTCCTCAAGCGCCTCAGCGATCGTGTCGAGGCGGTCAGAGTGAAGAGGCTGAATGACGATGGGTGCCCACACCAGCTCTCCCTCTATCGCGATGATGAAGTCCAAGTCCCCGAAGCGCACCTGCGCGCTCAGGACCTAGGTGATGTCGTGACTAGCCATCCGAGGCCTGGTGTTGATGTCGAGACATGCAAAAGGCCCATACCTAGCGCGCCAACTGTCGGTGTTTTGAGTAAACACCAACAAGTAAATTTCTAATATTGCGCGTCTGGCTCAGATGGTGTACTAAGAGGACATGAGGTTTATACTAGTTCGGACAGAATGTCCCTACGTCTAGTTTGTTGCTGCTGCTCGTGTTACCAGCACTAAAAGTTTGTAGTAGGGGTTACAAACGGGTGAGAGAGGGACAGGTCCCAAGTCTCTGGTGGAAAGAACGAATGGGTGCCATGAGCTCGGTTGCTGCTCGGCTATGCGTTCGAGGTTCGATGCTAGTGGTTCTGATCTGATGCGGGGGATGAGTTGTGATCTCGTGTGATTTAATGGGATGCCCTGCTTTCCCTTTTATTGGCCAAGAGAAAGCATGGGTTACAACGGGAGAAAAGAGGAGAACAAGAGGGAAAAGAAGTCCTTCAGGGTCGTCGGGCCTTTCTTTTCCTTCATGTGAGCCCCGCTGACATGGCAGGTGGTGATAGGTACAGCTCCACGCCTGGCGCCTATCTGCCGATGATGCCATGCCCTGGCGTTGTCAGCGGGTCATAATGTCCCACTCCGCCCCGGCGGGCGGTGCGGCGAACTAGCGTGCTAATCAACGGCCGTACAGGGAGTAGGCAGCATAGTGACCACGCGTCCGTCACTGTGGGCGATGTGAGTCCCCTGAAATGACATGTCGTAGGGACGGGTCGTGTTGAGACGTGACCGCTCCCTGCACGATGCCAGAAGTTTGACCTTGGGTTGTACTTTCTGGCCCATAGTGGTTGACGGCGATGTGAGCTTCCGTTAGGAGCCGTGCCCGAGGGATTGGGCGAGGCGGAGTCCGCCCTCAGACGTCGGGCGAGGCGGAGCCCGCCCTCAGGCGTCGACCGAGGCGGAGCCCGCCGTTAGACGTCGGGCAAGGCAGAGACAGCTCTCAGACGTCGGGCGAGGCGGAGCCAGCCCTCGGACGTCGGGCGAGGCGGAGCTAGCCCTCGGACGTCGGGCGAGGCGGAGCCCGCCCTCGGAGGTCGGGCAAGACGGAGCCCGCGGCCTCGGTGTTGGATGAGGCGGATCACACGACCTTGGGGTCGGGCAAGGCGGAGCCTACGGCCAGAGGTCGGACGAGGCGGAGCCCGCGGCCTCGGTGTCGGTTAGAGCTGTAGTCGCACCTTTGACTGTCTGGATGGATTAACGTATAACGACCATTAGCCCCTCCTATTTGGGCACCCTAGTATTGATCCCCGACACCGATTTTTGTGCTTTGTCAACATGCATAATGGACTTTACCATTATATTTCTCTCGTCGAGACAATCGAAAAAATCGTCTAGTTTGGAGTCTGAAAGAGGAAACTAGGACTTTGGGGATTGATTCAGTAGAAATCGACCGAAACCGGTCAAGCTAGATTTTTTACTTCTCCAAATTGAAGAACGGTCTACAGCATTGTAGTCCTCTCGTTGAGCTGATCCAAAAGCATACATAGATCATCTAATTGGGAGTCTAGATGAAGAAATTACGTCTTCCAAAAAGTTTTTGACCTAGCCCCGCAAAACTGGTCTGGCCGATTTTGAAAACCAGCCTGGCCTTTTTTCCAAATCAAGCCCAAATAATCATGATTTTCCTGTTGGAAACTCCTCCGACCTCTTGAAAAAATTATAAATTATATGTTAAAATAAGTTTCATATTAGGATAAAATCACCCTAACTACTTATATTAGAGGATCACGACCGATTGAGAGATTCATATATCCAATCGTCAAAAATATGTCTATCTTTACTTTTTACATCCAAACCCAATCTCTTCTAACCCTCTTGCTGTCCAGTGCGTCTCTTGACTAGATTTATCGGCGTTCTAGGTAGCCTTGCTGATCCTAGAGCACCCACATCGTGCGTCTTCCTGATGGATCTTCCTCAGGAGGGGTTCGTGGGTTTTTTTCGGATGATATTAATGTTGTTGGTCAGGAGGATGTTCTTTGCATGCTGACATTGTAACACATGCATGGCTTCACGGCGAAAAGAGTTGGAGATGCCAAGTATCTGTTGACCCTAGGTATCTCTCGGGAGAAGCTGTGCAGAGAAATCTCACTCGCCGCGTCTGTCAAGTCTAGCTGTGACGAGTTTTTGCTCAAAGGAAAAACAAGATTGGGAGTAGGTTTACCAAAAAAAAAAATCCAAAACACTGTTTTTGCAACCTTTCTAATAAATATATAAAAGGTAAAAATAACCCTATCGTCAACAGTTTCCAATAGTTTGGTGCTAATAAAATTAAAAGGCAGATTCATTTGAAATTTTTTTGTAACCGCTCGTGCTACACTACCGCCGCCTTATAACAGTCAGCTATCCCCGACACCTAACTCACACTACAAGCCTTCTGTTGCCTACTCTACTCCCATGCATTCTAATATCCAAATACATTAGACCTCCGGGCAGCAGCGGGGGCTACCGTGACCGTCATCCCCAGCACCGAACTCACATACATAGCCTACAAAACAGAATCTCTACTGCCAGCTCTGCTTCTCAGTATTCTCACATCTAAGAACTGTGCCCAAAAAGGTTCAACTCTGATGAACCTCCAAGTGACAACAGTCAGGACAATAGGGTGTCCAAGAAATAAAATCACCACCGGAAGTAGCGGTCGTCTGCGTATCTTTACACGTGGATGTCTTATTTTTCTTAGCACGGGCAAATTCGGAGTTAGGATAGAAATTTGTTTGATGAAGGTTTATTCTTATCCTACCAAACCAATGTACTCTCTCAATTCTAAATTATAAGTCATCTTGAGTACTTTTTTTAGTATGTATTTAGATACAACAAAATCTAGGTACCTTGAAACGCCAAAACGAAGAGAGTCGTTTCACTGAAATGTGGCTTATATTGATGTTTACGTTGATTTATTGTGAGAGAAAAATAATGTTCGTCCGCTGAAAAATACTGTTAAAGTAGTGCTGAAGAACCGGACCCTCGGTGACGCGTGTCTTGTGTGCATATGTATGGCGCTCCAGGCAGAGATTCCAACAACGACGTGTCGTCGTTTGACGCTAGGGGTACACACTTACATATTCTCACCGCATTCGTATGAAGACTTGTTCGTGGGCGACGGCGCCGCGTGCGCGAACACCCAGCCAAATTAAACTGAGCCGCGAACGTACCAGAGCGTGCGCAATGTGTTCCGTTCCACTTCCGCCCCGTGCGTCTGCATCTGCATGGCAAGTGTGAAGCGAATGGAGCGCTGGAGCTGCAAGCCTGCAACTGTAGAGACGGAGACATGTCGTCCGAGGTTCAGCGCCGACGGTTCAGAGCTGTTGGCGTCGTGATCGTGAATCGACTGCTCTGGACTTTTCGGAGGAAGTTACTGGCTGTAGCTGCACGGAGGATGGAGCTTGGATCATTGCCTGTTGCTTGGATCATGCTGCGCCGTCGCTTCAACCCTAGCCGTCCGAGTGTTGATGCAATGGCAGTCGTTCTCCAAGTTTCTCTTCTCTCTCTCTCTGATTAATAGCAGAGGGGATCTTGACTTCTCGAGCGCCTCCGATCTCTGGGGCAGGCCCCGCCTCGCCCGACCTCTAAGTTGCGTGCTTCACCTCGTCCGACCCCTTTCTCCGACCAAGGATACGCCGGACCCCTGCGTGCTGCTCTTTCCCGACCAACACGTTCGGGGACTACTGGGAACGACCGACCGGGGACGCTCGCTCGGTGTGGGCCTGAGGAGCAGGCAGAGCAGATAAGGTAAGGCGCTCAAGTCAACCGCAATATCGAGGACCATACCCTGCCATACCCTGCACACCTACAAGACGGTGCCTCCAGGTCATGACAGATGGACACTATACAACCTTCCAGACGTGTCAGACCACAAACAGTATTATGGGCGCCGACTTTTGCCATACCAGGTGAAAACGGTAGAACCTGCCAGACGCATCTGGGCATAAACAGTATTGTGGGCGCTGGCAGCCATCCCGTACCCGATGGCGTGAACAACAAGACTAGACAACACACGTATACACTTTCTCTCTTTCTCTCTAGCTTGTAAGGACATCCCTTTCAACTATAAAAGGGGATGCGCTCTCTCCTGAAAAACGACGCTGGCTCTCTCTCGATGACGCTCCATATACTCAGCATACGTTAGAGCCCCCGCCACTCTTAGCCACTCGGTTCATAGTCCGACCGGGCCTCTAACATCCCCTTCTCATTCTTTACTTGTTTGTAACCCCACAGCAAACTTCGAGCACCTGGGCTTAGGAATAAAGTCACCGACAGACCTCAACTGGACGTAGGGTCCGTTGCCTGAATCAGTATAAATCCTGTGTCATTGAGTGCTAGGCCACATCCGATCACAACGCACGGCAAAACAACAAATATTTATTTGTTGATTACTTTTCGCATCGACAATTGGCGCCGTCCGTGGAGAGGACGTCGTGCGTTAACGTTTTTGGTCATCGAATGGCCCACCTTTCCACCATCTTAGGCATGGTGGTCTCGAGCGATACGATTCGCTTCGGCTCATTGGAGTTTCCCACGCTCCCACTTGCTAGGATGTGGACTCCTCCCATCTTTGTGCCATTCCAGACCTTCCTCTTTGGGAGTCTGAACTTTGTTGCTGACCAGCTCGGCGTACTTCGCCTCCGCGAAGAGGCGCTTGTCCTGGCGCCCACTGGAGGAGCGCCCTCCACCGACTGCAACGGGCCTCTCGACGACCTCAACGTCGAGACACTCATGCTTTGCCTCGAGCCCATGCTAGGCTCAAACCCCACGATGAGTGATGTACATATTGTTCTTTACTCACTACTTGACACCTTTCGTCGACTCTCTAGAGGGACCCCGTTGCCCCCACCGCGACCGCCGCGCAATCGGTTCCCCTACGGCTTCGCGTCCCCTGTGGACGTGTGCGCACGGGGGGCTTCGAAGGATGCTGACGCCGCCCCCTCTCACGTCCGAGTTCGTGGGGATGGCAGTCTATGCTCTCGCCTCCTTCCACGACCTCATCGATGATGAGGTCAAAAGTGACGACTCCAGCATCGACGACGTCGTGGCACCTGGCCACCCTCTGTCCTGGGAGTGCGCTATGGCAGATGCCCTAGGATAGCCACCGGTGGTAGTGGAGTCTCTGTAGACTCACACCCCTTCGAACCCCTGTGCGAAGGCTGTGGCACGTGCGCAGGAGCACGGCAAGGAGTTACAACAAAGGCGATAGAGCCAGCCGCCACCTATGCTGGTGCGCTCCGCGCAGCACGCTGCATCACATGCGCGTAACCCGGCGAGCGGCGCTCAGGGTCATGTCCGTCAAGTCCAGCGTAACATCCTGGATGGACGGAGTGACCCCCCTCAGTTTGCTCGGGCTATCTAGAACATCGCTGCTACGACGATGCTTCTGTGCGACCTCTCCGAGCCTGTTGACCCCTAGGAGCAGGCAATCCACCAGAACCTCCGGGTGCTGGTGGAGACCGCCGCCATTCAGCAGGCAGAGAGCTCTGTATCACAACACCGGCTCGCAGCCTCTTGCCCAACCAGGGGACTAGGGCCGCACCAGTCGAATTGCTCCGTCCACTCACCACTACAGTTGTCGGGCGTGGGTCAGGAAGCCGTGGCTGCACCGCCGCCTGACCCAGCGCCCGCTCAACACCGACCATCTATGTGTGAACAGCTTGGGCCGAACCTTGACGCTTGTAGCGTCATCAACAATCGACGCCACGCCCAGCACAATGATAACGCCCATTGAATGGCAGCGAAAGCAGGCGGCAAGGGCCTCGGTTTGACCATCGAGGAGTGTGGGGACACACGCCCTAGGCATGGCGGCCGACCGAATGACCGAAGCCCTAGCCCCGATGGCCCAGGACCATAGACCCCGGTATATAGCTCAAAGACTTTCGGCTCGCCTACTGAGCCGGAGGAGTGGATGGTGACTACTTCATCATCCAGTACCTCCCCATCTGCGTGGGGGAGCATGTTCGAGCATAACTCAAATTCCTTCCGCCTGACAGCATCCACGACTGGGCAGATCTCAAGAAGGTCTTCATCGGAAATTTCTAGGGGACGTATGTCCATCCTAGGAATTCCTGGGACCTCAAGAGCTGCCAGCAAGAGCCTAATGAGTCCCTGTGGGATTGGATTCATAGATCCTCAAAGCAGTGCAACTCCCTTCCTGATGTCGTCGATGCAAATGTCATCAGCGTGTTCCTCTCTGGGACAACCTATAACTCCTTGATCCACAAGCTCGGCTGTGTGAAGCCCCGTACCATCCGCGACCTGCTCAACATCACCATGAACCACACCTCCAGCGAGGAGGTAGTCAGGGCAGTCTTCAGCGGTGGTCAGGACAGGGGCAAGGCCAAGCGTGAGAACCAAGGCGAGTGCCCCTCCACTTCTAAGGGCCAAGAAGAACAAGAAGGATTGGCGCCAAGCGGCCAACCCAGCTCTGGTCGCTGCGGCTGACCCAGCGGGCAAGCAACCCCAGCCGGGCTAGCCTGACCACTTCGACAAGCTCATGGAGAGTCTATGCACCAACCACGCCTATCCTATCAAATACCTCTACAAGGACTATGAGCTCCTCAAGCGCTTCTTGTGGCAAGCCACCAAGCCAAAGGAAGGGAAAGGCAAAGAGGAGGAGGCCAAGAAAGGAGGCACGACGGGCAAGGATGATGATGGCTTCCCCGGCCCCAAGGAATGTCTTATGATCTTTGGGAGGTTCGACGCTATCCACTCCAAGTGTCAGCACAAGGTACGCTATAGAGAGGCATACACCATCGAGTCAGCCATCCCCTCTTTCCTTAGCTGGTCGGACTCCCCGATCACTTTTGATCAGAGAGACCATCCTTCCCATGTTGCCTGACCAAGTCGCTACCCGCTCATTGTCGACCCCATCATCCACAAGAAGCGCCTCACCAAGGTGCTAATGGACGGCGGCAGCGGCCTCAACATTCTCTACGTCGACACCCTCGACACCATGCACATCCTCTGGTTGAGGCTCCGCTCAGTGAGCTCTCCCTTCCACGGCGTGATCCCAGAGGCATAGGCATATCCACTCGGGCAGATCGACCTGCCCCATCACATTTAGCGACCGCGCCAACTTTTGCTCAGAGGTCCTAACCTTCGAGGTGGACTTTCCGGGGTCCTACCACGCCATTTTGGGGTGGCATGCTACGCAAAGTTCATTGCGATCCCCAACTACACCTACCTCAAGCTAAAGATGCCGGGGCCGAATGGCATCATCACCATAGGCAGCACCTTCTCACACGCCTATACGTGCGACCGCTAGCATTACGAGCTTGCCGCTACCATCATCAACTCCGCCGAGCTACCAGAGCTTAGGAATTCGACGACTCTAGTAGTCCCTGATTGCAACGGGCCAACCTCCTCGAGTACCTTCCATCTGACTGAGGAAACCAATGCGGTGGAGATCGACCCCACTGACCCGACCAAGACGGTGCAGATTGGGACCAAGCTCCCGGCCAAATAAGAAAGCGAGCTCATCGACTTTCTACGCGCAAATCGCAATGTCTTTGCGTGGAAGCCTTCTAACATGTTGGGCATATCGAGGGAGGTCGCCGAGCACGCATGACGTGTCATCCTAGGCTCAAAGCCTGCCAAGCAACACCTGCATCGCTTTGACGATGAAAGGCGTAGGGCCATAGGCGAGGAGATCGCCAAACTTCTAGCAGCCGGATTCATCAAAGAGGTATACCACACCGGCTAGCTAGCTAATCATGTTCTTGTGAAAAAAGAAGAATGGGAAGTAGAGAATGTGTGTTGACTATATTGGCCTCAACAAGGCGTGCCTAAAGGATCAATTCCCTTTACCATGCATAGATCAAATAGTCAACTCCACCTCAGGGTGCGAAATTCTCTCCTTCCTGGATGCCTACTCAGACTACCACTAGATCGTAATGAAAGAGTCCGACCAGGTCACAACTTCATTCATCACCCCGTATGGTTTGTACTGTTATGTAACCATGCCTTTTAGTCTGAAGAACGCTGGTGCCACCTATCAATGGTGCATGCAGCGATGCTTCACCAACCAAATCGATCCGCCCGACCAACCAGATCAGGTCGAGCGGCTGAAACCAACAATCGTCGTTTATGTAGATGACATAGTGGTAAAAACGGCTCAAACTAGGGACCTAATCACAAACTTGGCCACAACATTCATGAACCTTCGAAGGTTCAGCATCAAATTGAATCCTGAAAAATGTGTTTTTGGGGTCCTAAATGGGAAGCTGCTTGGATACATCATGTCTAAACGCGGCATCGAAGCCAACCATGAAAAAATCATGGCCATCTCCAACATGGGCCTGATACGTAACATCAAGGGCACACAGAGGCTCACCAACTGTTTGGTCATTCTGAGCCGGTTCATCTCCTAACTAGGCGAACGAGGGATGCCTCTCTACAAACTTTTCAAGAAGACAGATGCATTCGTCTAGACAAAGGAGGCACAGCAGGCTTTGGAAAGCCTCAAAGCATCACTGGCGTCGGCACCAATCCTCGTCACTCCTAAATGGGGAGAATCCCTCCTCCTCTAAGTCGCGACAAGCAACCACGTTGTGAGCGTCGCCCTCATCGTTGAGAGGGAGGAGCTGGGACACCCCCTAAAGGTCCAATGGCTGGTGTACTTCATCGATGAGGTACTCACCGATGCCAAAGTTCGCTACCCCTAGGTTTAGAAGGTTCTGTACGCTGTGCTAATGGCGACCTAGAAGCTCCTGCACTACTTCACCGACCATGATGTCATGGTTGTCACCTCGTACCCACTCGGGGAGGTCATCCATAACCGCGACGCCGCCAGCTGAATCTCTAAGTGGGCTCTCAAGCTCATGGGCCATGACATCAGGTATGTCCCCTACATTGCTATTAAATCTTAGGGTCTTGCGACTTCATCGCCGAATGGATGGAAGTCCAGCTCTCGACCCCGAATGTCACCCACGAGTACTGGATGATGTACTTCAATGGGTTAGTCATGGCACCTGGCTTGGGGGCTAGAGTGGTTTTGATCTCCCCAGATGGGAGCAGGCTCCGCTACGTGATCCATCCCTATTTTTTAGCCTCGAACAATGCCACAGAGTACGAGGTTCTCATCAACGGACTACACATTGCCATCGAGCTCGACACCACGTGGCTGTATGTTCGTGGTGACTCAGACTGTGTCATTGACCAAGTCATGAAGGAGTCCTCCTGCAAGATCCCTCTCATGGCGGCGTACTGCCAGGAGGTTCGCAAGCTCGAGGACAAGTTCTGAGGGATCAAACCACATCATGTCCCTTGAAAGGACAACGATGCCACCAACTTCCTTGCAAAATTAGTGGCCAGAAGAGAACCACCCACCGATAGGGTCTTTGTAAATGACCTCCACGAGCCATCTGTCCGCATCTGAGAGGATCCGACCCAGACACGCTCCAACACCAATCTAGCACTCAGGGGCTCCAACCTCCCAACGTGCCCCGACCCTGACCGAGTGCTCGGGGGCTCTGACCTTGGTGCCTCCATGGCAACATCGCCCAGTGACATTACCATGATGGCACTCGATCCGGTCGACTAGAGAGCACCACTGCTCATCTACCTCCTTGAGGAGGTTCTCCCACCAGAAAGGATTGAAGCGCAAGGAATCACTCGACGCGCCAAGACGTTCATCACCATTAGTAACAAACTTTACAAGCAAAGTCTATCAGGAGTGCTCATGAAGTCCATGCCAGAATCTATGGACATCACGCAGCCCTAAGGTCGCTGGTCGGGAAAGCCTTTCGCCAAGGTTTTACTAGCCCACTGCGCTGCAAGATGCAGAGGAGGTGGTCCGCAGGTGTGAAGGATGCCAGTTCTATGCTCTCTAGACTCATTTGCCAGCGCAGGAACTTCAGACCATCCCCATCACCTAGCCATTCATGGTCTGGGGCCTCGACATGGTTGGACCCCTCAAAAAGGCCCCGAGTGGCTTCACTCATGATATGAACCCGCTAGGGTTTATGGATGATCTTTCGATGAGAGGCGTGAGACAACTCGATTTGGTGGATGGAGATGACGTTCACGGCCTGACTACAGCCTTCCAAGACTGCGCCTTAGCAACCGATACACCACCTCCAAAGGCCGTCACGATCTTATGGAGCGCAACAACCAGCCACTAGGGCTCCTGTCCTGCAAGCAATCGAAGAACTAGCAAGAACAACGAAACAAGCACTGAATTTGCAAGATGAAATTGAAAGCCTCAAACTGAATCTTATTATGAGTGGGGTTCCGAAGACAAGGAGACGGGCGGCTGGATCAGCACGCGCGCCTACAAGCAAGTAGCAAAGGCTAAACTTGATCTAAACAAAACCCAAGTGTTCCTGGTGGTGGCTAAGGGGTATATGACATGTGGAGGATGACCACAAGAGAGTTTGGGTCGTGCTCCAACCCTAGGACGCGTCCCTACTGGACTCTAAACGATACAAGCCCATTGGGCTAACTTAAGGTGGCGCAGCACCCTAGACAGAATAGACCTCTCGGTGATTTTTGGACTGTTGACGCCGCTTCTGAGCAGGTATGAGTACGAGGTTAGATCCGTATGAAAGTAGACTTTATTAGCTTTCCAACAAGTCCAGAATCACCCCAATCTGACTCCGTATGTAACCGTGGCGACCGTCGCAAGTTGGAGGTGTGCTGCAGTCCGAATCCAGCCTACGCGAGTCCTTTTCCCTTTCGGTCTTCTCCTTGATTCCTAATCAAAACAAGAGTGCACGTGTCTCCAAGATCTAAACAGGATGGACAAGAGCTCAAGAAGGAACTCACTTAATGATTAACTTTTCGAGCACGAGCACGAGTAATAGGACCAGCAGGTGTCGGCATGGACGGCGTGGATGTATGATCGATGTTGATGTCCTCATCAACTCACCTACTCATGGCGGTGGACAAGTTCACGAAGTGGATAGAGGCAAAACCCATCACCAATATCCGCTCAGAAGAGGTAGTCAAGTTCTTCCTCGAGATCATCTATCGGTTTGGTGTCCCTAACTGTATCATCACTGACCACAGAACAAACTTCACCGGGAAGAAGTTCCTAAACTTTTGTGATGGATACGGTATCAGGATCGATTGGGCCTCAGTCGGATACCCGCGTACTAATGGTCAAGTCGAGCAGGCCAATGACATGGTCCTCCAAGGACTCAAGCCCCTCATCTTTGACCGACTCAAAAAGTATGCCGAGCAATGGGTTGCAGAGGTCTCAGCAATCCTCTAGAGCCTAAGAACGACCCCAAACTGATCCACAGGGTTCACCCCTTTCTTCCTTGCATATGGAGCCAAAGCAGTGTTGCCCTTCGACCTCGTTCACAGTGCCCCAAGAGTAAAGGCCTTTGACCAAGACCGAGCCGTAGAGGATCAGTAGGACATAGTCGACCTGCTCGAGGAGGCTCATGAGACGACCACCATCCGCTCCGCTCATTACCAGCAAACTCTCTATAGGTACCATGAAAGAAAAATCAGGGAGAGGATCCTCGAGGTCGGTGATCTCGTACTCTAGAGGACCTAGTCAACCAAGGAGAAACATAAGCTCTCTCCACCATGGGAAGGACCGTACACGATGACCAAGGTGATCCGACCAGGCGCCTGCCGGTTGAAAGACGACAATGGCAACGTTCTCACCAACACATGGAACATCAAACAGTTACGTTGTTTCTTTCTCTAAAGCTCGGTCTTACTGTTTATTTCCATTCAACATTTGCTCCTATAGCGCCCTAGACTGAGCACTCTCGGTTAGGGTCGCTCGAGGGCTCCACGAGGGTGCACTACCACCCTCCTTTTTTACAATCATGTAGTAATAATTTTTGCCCAAACGAAAGGGCGTCTCCCAAACGAAAGGGTAGGTGCGAAAAAGAAAGGACAAAAAACAAAGCTACGTAAGGGTAAAAACAAGGGCGGATGGGACAAGCTTCCCCTCATGAGTGATTTCATCACAAAACGAACTTGAAATATTCACAAATGTAAAACTGTTTACACGGGGGCTCCCCCCATGAACTAATGTTTTACATAAACTGACTATTTCTACTCTAATTCCATTATGGCCCTCGGCTGCGTCGGCTGATGATGCGATTGACGAGGATGAAGGTAGCTCGGCTACGGTCAGAACGATGTTTGGCTCGGTTGGGGGCTGGACGACACTCGCCTCTGACTCGGCCTCTGCTACCTCTGCAGGCTAGATGACATCTTCCTAACGCACATCTATAGCCACGGTCGAACGGTGAGCCTCCATGACCCACTGCGCAGTGATCTGCTTCGTCTCGCCCGACCCCTTGTGTTCGTGGCCCTAGCTAACAGAACGTGGCCTAGGAGAGGCCCACCACTACCACAACCCAAGCACGGGAAATGAGGCACAACCACACGCAAATGACCCTCCACCTTCCCAGGCACAATTTGGAGGGGCCCATTGATGGAATCTCCATCAAGGAGAGGCCAACTGGTCACCCAAGTCGATCGGACGGCTCGGGTGGCTACCGAGAGATAGGTAAGGAGCAGTGGGATGCCCCATTTGGGTTATGCTGACTCCATCATGAACGACGGATCCAGATTCCACTCGAACATATCTGATAGGAGCTCCCCGAACTCGTCACTCGAGCCATCGAGGTAACTTTACCAACCCCAGTTCTACTTTTCCAGTGCATAACCATTCATTCATCCATTCTCATGCATGCATTCATATATTCATTCATACATTCATCCATACATTCATCCCATACATCCAAGCATTGCATATGCAATTGTTGCATCACAACGCTCCGCGTCGCGTCACGAAGCGGTAGTCGCCTCATTCGATATAAGCGACGACCGACAGGGTTCGAAGGCCGGTTCGCGAAGGGCTCGAGGCCGCCTCATGTCAAATAGAGCCAGGGGAGAAAATACAGATGAGCCCCAGTGGTCTTTGCCCGATCCGCTCAGAAGCGGATAGGGTCATCTCGACCTTCTCGTTTGATCCGGACCTCAAGACATGCCCACAGAATCTCCATTGAGGGGAGGCCAGCGGGCCACCTGAGTCGGTCTTTGGAACGGCTCAGGCATCTACCGGGAGATGGGTTAAGGAGCAGTGGAATGCCACATGAGTGCTATGCCGACCCCGTTACGAACGATGGACCCGGATTCCACTCGGACATGCCTGTTAGTAAGCTCACCGAGCGCATCACTCGAGCCATCAAGGCAAGCGACGTTAACTCAACCCCTCCGGTTGCAGAAACCGTGGACAGGATGACGCACGAAACTCGATCGACCCTTACCAAGCCCAATGGGGTTCGGAGGCTTGGGCCACACGACCCTGACTCAGGAATCTAGCCAACCGCATAGGTTGCGGTCGGAACGAACACGGGTGAACACCCCGATCGGAAGAGACACAATAGTCTACAGCCCCAAAAAAGAGTACCAAGGCGCTTAGCCTCCGACCGACCCCTAGTCAGCCGTAGGCTCAGGGGCTACACACATCAGGTGCGCTCGCGCGTACCCTGTGGAAAACGGATTACCAACGAGTCTCCTCCTCAGGGACTGGGCGCCTATGTCTGCATGGCGTGCCTCCGCGGCCTTCGCCAGTCCCTTCCTCAGGGGCTGGGTGCCAATATCCCTCCCGTGGGCCTCCGTGGCCTTTGCCAGTCCTCCCCACGGAGGCTGGGCATCTATATCCACTTTGCGCGCCTCCACGGCCTTTGCCAGTCCTCCACATGGAGGCTGGGTGCCTAAATCCTACTCGATTACCCTACGCGGTACAACAAACCAAAAGGGAAAACACCGAAGTTCCAATAACAGCCCCTTCACGACTTCACAGAAGTCACAAAGAGGCTCGGGGGCTCCTGTCGGGTTCATAAACCCGGGGTCCCCAATGGACCCGCTTCCCTACAAAACTTGGCCCAACAGGTGGTGCAACGACAACACACGCCTGGGCCGACCTAGATACACAATAACATGCCAAGGCCACAATCCGGTCCCCGACCGTCACCTTCGATCTCTGGGGGCAGGCCCCGCCTCGCCCGATCTCTGGGTCTTGGGCTCCACCTCGTCCGACCTCTAGGTCGTGAGCTCGACCTCGCCCAACCTCTGGGCCGCGTGCTCCACCTCGCCTGACCTCTTTCTTCGACTAAGGATACGCCGAACCTCTGCTTGCTGCTCTTTCCCGACCGACACGGTCGGGACAACTGGGAACGACTGACCGAGGACACCCGCTTAGTGTGGGCCTAGGGAGCAGGCAGAGCAGATAAGATAAGGCGCTCAAGTCAACCGCAATACCGAGGACCGTACCCTACCATACCCTGCGCACCTACAAGACGGTGCCTCCAGGTCATGACAGATGGACACTATACAACCTTCTAGACACGTCAGACCACAAACAATATTGTGGACGCCGATGTTTGTCGTACCAGGTGAACATGGTAGAACCTGTCAAATGCGTCTGGGCATAAACAGTATTGTGGGCACTGGCAGCCATCCCGTACCCGATGGCGTGAGCAACAAGACTAAGCAGCACACGTATACACTTTCTTTCTTTCTCTCTGACTTGTAAGGCCATCTCTTTCAACTATAAAAGGGGATGCGCTCTCTCCTGAAAAACGACGCTGGCTCTCTCTCGAAGACTCTCTCGACGACTCAGGAACACAACATAGTTCAACAAGCTTGAGACACGCAGAGCATACACTCCATATACTCAACATACGTTAGAGCCCCGTTGCTCTCGGTCACTCGGTTCAGAGTCCGACCGGGTCTCTAACACCCCCTTCTCATTCCTTACTTGTTTGTAACCCCACAACAAACTTCGAGCACCTGGGTTCAGGAATAAAGTTACCGACCGACCTCAACTGGACGTTGGGCCCGTTGTCTGAACCAGTATAAATCCTGTGTCATTGAGTGCTAGACCACATCCGATCATAACGCACAGCAAAACTATAAATATTTACTTGTTGGTTACTTTTCGCACCGACACGAAGGATCTTGGGCCACGCAATGAGTAGTCTTGGTCTCTTGGCATATTCTCTGCCAAGCAGGTTGAGTAACCCTGTGATAAACTAAAGACCTAATCAACGATGCAAATAAAATGGCCATTTGCTGAACTTTGTGAGCCATTGTTTTCCCATGCTTCCTTCCCTTTTGCAAATCTATCACGGTCGGCCATGATAACCTAAAAAAACCACCCACGGTTCGTCTTATATAAAAGGAAAAGAAAAAACAAGGTTTATACAAGTCAGAGGATGCGTGAGGCAACGAACGAATATGCCATTTCCACGAGGACGCCTGATTGCATCGGCTTGCACGAGGACGCGATGGAGCAGATAGAAACACAGAAGAACACAGCAATGGCCGGATGTGTGTTTAATCCTGGCCGCTCTCCCTCCCTGCAATGCGTTCTCGAATCAGATTTGGGCATTTGGCCTCCCTTTCGCTGGCTGCCGTCCGTTTCGACCGCGATTCCTTCGGTTTTTTCCCATGGCAACCGGTGGCTAGCACATGCCGAGTTGCCGACATCCCGATTCGCAGCTGCTGGCTGCTAGCTGCTGGCTAGGTTACTTGTGATCCTCCTCTCGAGCTCTCCTCATAGTCATAGGTCAAGAACTCCGTCGCTGACGCACATGCAGCCCACACACGAGTGTTTAACTGTTTGTATATTCGTTTTCAGCAATCAGCTCTAGTAGCCCCTAAATATTATATATATTGTTTGGAGAAGTCGTCGTCGCATACTTAACTGAGGATCAAGGTTTACAATTTCGGTGAAATATCGCCGAAATTTTCAAAATATCGCCTTTTTCGCTGAGGCCCGAAAAAATTTTATATCGGTCAAAAATTTTCGGTTAAATTCATCTTTCGCTCCAAAATTACACCAAACCATACTAAAATGGCCCTTCATATCTTCTAGTCTTATAAAAGCCCTAAATTTCATCAAATTTATTTAATTTTCTCACTCACACATTCGATGACACTAGCATATGCAGCTCGCCCACCGTCAGCCTGTTGTATTTACCGCGGTGATATATTGTGTTATTTCGTCGATGTTATATAAATTTGTGATGGATGATGGATTAGAGAGTTTTTCTAGTGAAATGATGCCAAATTAAAAAAACAATTTGAATTTATTTAAATTTGACTAGATATTTCCAAAATTTCTGAAATTTCATATTTATTGCCAGGGACCGAAATTTTTTTCCTACCAGTAAAAAAAACCTTGCTGAGGATTCGCGCAAGCTTTGTACTGAAGATGCTGCATGTTTGCCAAATGTAGTTTGGTTAGAACACTTGACGTAAAAAGTAATCAGTTACACGTTCGAACTAACTGCCCATGTTGTTATCTCCAATAACAAAAGAACTCGTTAGTCAGACGGTTGACATGTTCAGATTGGATTGGAAGTTGTTGTACATAGTAGAGATGTCACAGTCATCAGTCATCACCTCTGCATCGGCCGTCCGTTAAAAAAGAACACCGGGAATTCCACTTCGGCAGCTTTAACACTCCAGCTTTGGTAGAATACTACAGAAAGACATGAGCTGAAAAGTTGAGAACCCAGCTGCCGTCTGTAGAGAAAGATACTAGTTTGGTGGCCGGCAGTTAGTCGCGAAGAGTTCTCCACCGGAGACGAGGAATCTCCCCGCGCCGCGGGCCTATAAATTCAGCGCGGCGCTCGGCCCCATCGGCACCAGCAAAGCAGCCCATCATCAAAGCCTGTCTGCAGCAGCAACGAAGCAGAAGCAGGTGCCGTGCCGCCGGCTATAAGCAGTGCAGCTGTGCAAGGCCGAGCCACCACTCTTCCAAGTTCCAAGTTCCAAGTTCCAACGACCAGAGCAGAGCAAGCAACGCCGGCCGCCCACCACCTCGAGGTCCAGCAATCCAATGGGTTCACGCAGCGGCAGTATCGGCGGCAAGGCGGCTGCGTCATCATCGTCGCTGCGGCCCGTGCGGGCGTGCCTTGCCCTGTGCCTGCTCCTGCTGCTGTCTCGCTGCTCGCCATGCCAAGGCCGCAAGCTGCTGGCAGCGGCCGAAGAGGAAGGCGGCAAGGTGATGTACTTCGAGGGCGGCCTGGTGCTCAGAGTGCCACCGCCACCTAGCGTCGTCGTCGGCGAGGAGCCCGTGGCGGCGGCCCCGGTGCCGAGGGGGTTCGCGGCCGCCGGCAGGGCCGCGCGGTTGATGCGGTCCGTGCCCAGTCCAGGCGTCGGGCACTAGCCACAGTTCACTGCCTGGTGCTCGTGTAGACGTGTACCAGTGTGCAGCTGCGCTGGGGACTCCATCGCGATCGATTTCTTTGCTTTCGCTACTGCTGCTTGTACGTTTTCTTTTCTTTTTTTCAGTTCTTGAGATAAAACAAAGCACGCCAATGACACATGCATCCAAAATGTTGAAAGAGTCGAATAAGGTGTACGTGCTTGTGCATGGCCAAGCTGAAAACAGTGAAAAGTTCATGCCTGTAAAAAGTGTAACGCGATGCACTAGATAATAACGCTGCTACGACGTCGGCGGCAGAGCTCCCCTGTCGTGCTAGTTGGCAGTTGCGCTGGTCAGGTGTTCGGTAGCGTTGTGCTCGGCGCTTGCCATCGTCGCTTCGCATTGATGTCTCGGCCGCTCAGCGACGGTGCCCACCTTTTTGGCGTTATTTTGGCACGGTGTGCTAAAAATTGGTGTCTTGTTCCTGGGTGAATAAACACGTGCTATCTGTGAGACGGCACTCCCCTTCTACAGGCAGAGCCAATACACGATCAGGACAGGCCCAAGATATGACATCGCCGTGCGCATCACTGAGAGCAGATGTACATAAGACCTTTTCACTTCACATCCGCTGTATACGGTGGTGCGATGGCTCGGCTCAGGCGGCGGTGAACACCGTGCTGACAATGATGACCCAGCGTGACCACAAGAGCAACCACAATACTGAGAGAGAAAAAGTAACTTTAAGTATTTAATATTGCAATAGTAATACATAATAGATCTCGTTTGGTACGTCTCTTTTTTGAGCTATTTTATGCTAAGCGGCGTAAAATAAAACAACTCTACTTGAGGAGCTTCTTAATTAAAACATGCTCTCCCAAAGAGTGGAGGTAAGATGGAGCTGAAATAGTAGCTTGTCCCAGGTCCCACTCACTCTGATGGGTCTTGCGTAGAATTCTGCGAGAGCATATTTCAAATAGCTACACATATAAAATTGTTTCGTCAAATTGTTCACCAAAACAGCTTCACTAATGAAGTAGAGCCGTGTAAACACAGGGCCTTAGTAATTGTGGATTATGACCACAAACACATGACAACAAAAATGGACCACAAGCTTAAGGTGCAGCCACAAGGCAATAGAGCACAATTGTTTTGATCTATTGTTCAGTCTAATAAAATACATAATCGTTGGCTTCCGGACGTTGGCCTGGTGCCTGACATCCTATTCATTGGCTTTCACCTTGCTAGTCGTTGGCTTCCTCTACTTTCAACCCAGTGATGCCTACAAAATAGATGCATGACTCCATCAGAAACACATCAACACAAACTTTATTGCATTAGTTTCACTACACACTACATGGACATTTCAATAGAAACCTCACAAACCAGAGAGGCCGATGGCCAAACCTCCCCTCCTACCTAGTTTCCTGTTTTCAGCAGTACTTCGCCCCTAATTTTCTCCAGAATTTCCACCCTTCTAGTCCTCCTAGCAATTACCAGCCATATAGCCACCCTCCTCCAATCTTTCAATGTGCTCACTAATAAGGAAATTGGGGGGCAAACTACTCCTACTAGCTATCAAGGTGTTCAATAAATTTTAGTGCGCTCACATATATTCCGATAGATCACAATTTAGTAGCCAACAGTTCTTCCCATGGATCAGAGTCAGCTTCTCCATGTCTTACAAGTCCAAAGGACAAACATGAAACTCAAGTGTCAAGAGTTAAGTTAGAACATTGAAGAGGATGGAAGAAGAGGAACACACATCAACTGGACTGAAGATGACAATGTAAGATTATTAAATTCTTGGTTGAACAACTATGTTGATCCCATAAAAGGCAATGAGAAGAAACTAGAGGGTTTTATTCGAAAGCTTGGAGTACCTTCACTAGGGGATACTCTGATGATATGATCTAAAGGAAGGATCTGAAGGACCAACCCTAATGGTGTAGAATCCTTAAAAGAGGATCTGCCTTTTTCTCCGGTGGTACGCCAGTGCCTTCTTTGCACGCACAACCGTGGCAGGCCCTCCTCCTTGCTTACCATGGTGGATCTCACCATTGCAGGTGCCAGCAAAGGCCAAGGCTTCCTGAACGACCATGCCATGTGCCCTTCGCTCAGCCCCCACATGTCTCTACTCGCTTGCTAGAGTGGATTCGAAGGATTTTGTTGGCGCTATAACCTAACTCTCTCCTCTCTAAGAGGATTGGGGATCGGTTTCTCGCACAACAAACTTTATGGGTGGTTAGGTGATCTTTTTTTCTAGCGAGCCAATCCCACCTTATCTCCTTCATGCGCAGTAAACATTGCTGACCAGACCATAGCTAATGCCGCCAGGGATGGATCCCGCCCCTAATGCCATCTGAGACATACATTGCGCCTGCCCTAACTGAATAGACAAGCAATCATCTTGTCACAGAATACAGTCATGTTGACGTGACTGGTGTTGTGTTGTCATGGAGGAAGGAGGCACAAGGTGATGCACTCCCACGGCTATCGTGATGACAACGGATTGTAGCACGATTATATGATGAAAAATGGATCTAACTCTAAGTATGACCAGAGAAAAGTCTAGGTTGTGGCCAATGCACGGCAGCATAACATTAATCTTTGGGTCCTCAAACCCCTACCGGAGAGATTATGGACATCAATCTCCCTAAGTGCAGCCAATGCGAAAGCATGGATATAACATCTCAAGTGCAGTGTTGTCTCTGCACAGGTCCACAATAATGATTCGCCTTAAGCCACCTTCACCTGGCCCGTCTAACGTTGAGTCAGATGACAAGGACCCCTAAAATCAGACGGCAAGGGTCGACGTCCATCCAGAGAGAGCACCCTTGAAAACTACATTTTTCGATATTTTATATGTATAAGGTCATTTAGTAAATACGACACTTGTCTAATAGGAAACTCAGATTGCATGACTTTCAAACGATGCCGGTGTTACCCTGGCATGTGCTGGCCAATAGGAGGAAGGCCACCTGGTGGCCTCTGCACGAGTATGAATATGCACTTGTATAATAGGTGGATCTTCAACGCGTAATGAAAAGGGCCTGCGTCCGCTTGCCCACGTACCAGAGCGTGTAAAAAAGAGTCACTCCAATTGAATTGGGCCAGGCAGACCCTCACTCTCATTGTCTCACATTCGATAGGATCGATGTGATGACCTTTTGTATATCGCATAAATGGTAAAAAGAAAATGACACGTATCAAAAGATTGACATAGGAGTATAGTTGTTATTAAGACAGATAGTTGTAACGCACGAAATATGAGCCTTCGAATTTATTCATAGTGGACCAAAATAGTAGGCCATTTTCTGTTTTTTAGGACTATACACTTCACTCGTTGGGAAGATATCTACTGAAACACAGCTATATGTCTACGGGGATCGTGCAATATATACAGTGGTATCATCTTCTCGAAATGAGACACAGTATATACAGTTGTATCCAGAGCTCACGGGGGGGCGTCAGAACTCAAAACCCCCGTTCAATTGAACAGATAAAGAAGGCCTTGCCATGTTGTCAAGGGGTGTCTCCAAGGTGATCACTAGTCCCGAACTGCCGACCTGGCCATTCCATTTGGATCGCCCAAGCTGCCAAAGCACCATTCTAGGCCTCAGTTCGCGGTAAGGTGTGCACAGTGCAATTCAATTACAGGCAACTTATTATACATGAGAAGAGGTGGAGTGCTTACAGAGAGAGCTGTGAATGCTGAGGGATGTCTTGAGCAAGAGAAACCACACATTACGCTGAGTTCGTCTTTCAAAGAGTGGACAAACTCGGTGCGTATTCCAGGATCACTTCCTCCAAAAGTGGGGCAAACACTGGTGCATGTACTTTGGTTAATAAGTTCAGAAGTGTGCAACTAAAATAAACTTGGAAAGAAGGGATTGATACAATGGCATGAGAACCACAGTAGTAAAAACCCAAAAGACACTTAAATATCCACCGATGTTTGTACTCATTTAAAGAAGGCCAAAAAGTAAAATGACATAAGCAAGATCAATGAACAAGCTCTCAGGTTGTATTCTATAGTAGAATGTAGTATATCTGCCAAACCTTTCCTGACCAACAAAAATATTTACAAGATGATGCATCCAACAGAAGATGTCACTGTATTGTGACTAACAGCAGGCCACATTTTTACTAAGCTACTCAGAATAACCTCATTTATCTTGAAAAGCAACTGCTAATTATAACTCTGAGCAAATGCTTATATTTATCTACCTGATTTGAATGCTGGGCCTCACCATAAGGCCAGACCTCTTCCATGCTACAGCTTGTGCAACTCCAAATGAAACGGAATTGTCAGGCCACTGAAACGTTGGGGTGAACCTAGTACCTTGTTTGTTCTTCAAAAGAAATGGAGTAGAAATAAGAAGGGGCAGGTGAAGTAATTAGGAACATATCTCAAGAGGATTAAGTGATGCTACAGGTAGCATGCTTACGCATATACTAACCTTGAAAGAGAAGCTCACTCTTGTATCACCAGGACACTTTCCATGTGCTTGGAGTAATCCGCCAAATAAAGGGATTAAACCACTTGCTGTTATCCCCTCACCAGCAACATATGTCAATTGTCCATTTGGAAATTGCACATCCATGAAGGACTGAAACAAAAAGCCAAGCAAAGAGCATAAACAGCAGAAATATGTCATACTGCAGCGGTAAGATGATAATCTGTACTTCTACAAAAGGGCATGTCACAGAAATTATGAGTCCTGCACAGTAATTCTATAAAACTCTAGTTCGAAGT
This sequence comes from Miscanthus floridulus, assembly GCF_019320115.1. Taxonomy (NCBI): domain Eukaryota; kingdom Viridiplantae; phylum Streptophyta; class Magnoliopsida; order Poales; family Poaceae; genus Miscanthus; species Miscanthus floridulus. The sequence goes on along the minus strand of NC_089596.1, from coordinate 93,344,942 downwards.
CCCATTTTCCTGCAAGCAGTTAATGGGGGCAATCCTATAAAAACAATATGATAGGAATCATGTATCCTTCAATAGCATGATGGCAAATTTAAACAGGAAAGCTTGTTAACCAGCCAACTAGGCACCAGCTGCCCAGTTATCAGGCCAATGTTCTTATCATATTTTTTTTGAACCGGAGGAAACCCCAATTCTATTAAAGACATAACGGAAATACATCATTCCAAGAGTATACCAGATAGAAAGAACAGAGAGCTAGAAAGCTTAAGAGAGCGGCTACTAAAGGGCAGTTTTAACTTCTACCCATAACATGATGCGGCTAAAACCTGCATAAGCACCACAGAACCTAATGTTCTTATCATATGGAGTGACAATTTGCAAATATCATTCAATCGCATTGTTAATTCGCTAGATATAAATTACTGAATTTTGATAGCAACCACAAATTCGGTAAAAAAAATGTGTAGAACCAATAGGATAAAATGGTGCATTGAGAGACAGGTAAAAGGCATATACACTTACACAAGCTACAGGGTTGAGGCACATCATTGACATCAGCATCCATTTTCTATGCTTTGACCAGATAGCTGGGCATAGGGAGTGCATTCCGTTCTGCAACACGTGCATGAATCTCAATATGGACATGTAATAAAGAACAGCCGGTACAGACACTTGAAGTGCTTGGATAGGCGTAATTGGTACACAAACTGGAAATGCTTGAATATGTGAAATTCTATAGAGAGGGCGGCAGACACAACTATATTAGGTGCTAGACGTCCTCGATTTAGAAGAAATTGGTATGTGTAAAATAATATACTTCTGAGAATAGCAAAAGAATATTACATGCATGACTTTGGCGATAGGGCCAAAATTCAGCAATGTAAATAGTTTATGTAGATATGGATACATAAATAAACAGCAAAAGGTTGATTATCAATCAGTAATGTTCAGAAAGAAGATAAGATAGATAGCTAAGGAAATATAAAGCTTCCATAGAGCTACTTGAGTATTTGAGTGGAAAAACAAAAATATACAACAAAAAATTGAATATCCATCTGTAATGTTCAGAAACGGATATTTAGCTGGGAAATGCAAATCCTCCATAGAGCTACTTGAGCATTTGAGTGCAAAAACATAAAACATAAATAACTGTGAATCATAGCGAATGATTCGCCGGAGAGCATTCTCTAATACCTAATTATACGCTATCACTTGCATGTATGAACTATCCTTCAAACCAAGAACGAGTTCCATCTGCGGTGGATTTTCTATGACCATAAACTACATGCTAAACTTTGAAGCTATCATGGTGTATAGAAAATAATCCAATAGGTTGCTAGTGTTCACAAATCACAAGATAAGTGATGTAACTATACAATTTGAATGGCCACATACATAACACAAAATGACATCAAGCCTAAAGAAAGGGAGGAGAAGTACCTTGCGATCGTAACCATACCAAAGAAGGTGTTGCTTTGACAGATGAACGGGCAAAAGAAGTGTGGAGTCTCGAACAAACAGTAAAGGCCCCAGTTGAACAAGGAAAAGTGGCGAACTATCATTTCCAGAAGTTAAATTGCCACGTGATGACTCTAACCTCCAAAGGTCTCCCCGTGCAACTACTGAACTCTCGAAGTCATGGTGCCTGGTGTTGTAAGTTGCTGAGATATTTACAGTGCCCTGTGCCAGCATAAACAGAAGAGTTATGAGTTATGACTCGTAGATCGGGATTAAAAAAAATACATTTAACACCCATACGACTAGCAGAAGATAAGAAAGAAGTTTTTGATACAGCAACAGCATAATTGAACTGCAGGTAGTGCTAATTACAACCAATTAGTCACAACCAGTTATTAACATAAAGGGCTCATAACAGACACATTAGATGAGTGAGAGCTATTTAAAGCACCAAAGCATAAAAAAGAAGTCAACGTAGACAAATGATATGCAGTTCACCTAAATGCCTAAATCAACCATATAGCCAAAACATCATATTCTTAAGCACAGTTTAGCTCACCAAAATGTTTCAGAACAGAACAGAGCAGTCTAGGTTATCCTGTGACTGAAATGTGTCAGTTATGTGCAAGTTCATCGTCAATCCGATTGATCATACAAACCTTAGCCTTCTCAAAGTTCTCCAACGTCCCAATTTCGCATCCAAATCCGTCTTCGTCCTCATCCAGTCCATCGTCGCCCATGGCCCCAACCGCACCCGCACTAGCTGCAGTGGCACTTCCAGTGGCCGCAGCAGCAGCCGCCGCTGCCACCTCGAGGGACCCTATGTCTACAGCCCTTTCCAAAGGGACATTCGTGGACCCAACCGTCCTCACAGCGAGCGCAGCCTCCCCCTCGTCCGCCGTCACCACGGTCGGCGGCTGTGCGGCTTCCCATTTCAGGAACGGCACAGGCACAGGCACAGGCACCAGTCGCGCGAGCTGCTGAACCGCCGCACCGAGCTCGGACCCCGCCTGCCCGAGCCTGCCGCCGATCTCGACGAGCGACGAGACGGCCACGGCGGGGAGGTCCACGGCCCCGGCCGCGCGGCGCACCCCGCCAACGAAGGGGACAACGGGGAGGTCGATGTCGAAGGGGATTACGATCTTGGGCGGCAACAGCGCCGGCGGCGACCACGGGGGCAGCTGCGGCGGCTGCGCGTGGAGGAGGAGCCCCGAGAAGCCCTGCGCGAGGCGGTCCGCCAGGTCCTGCCCGTGCCGCTGCACGCCCACCCACGACGCCTCGAGCGAGATCTCCATGCTTCCGATCCGATTCGATCGGAGCCCCCCGAGCCCGTAGGCTTCGAGGGGAATGGGGGGGAGGTTTCGCGGAGCCGAGAGGTGTGGAGAGGAAGAAGCGGGTTTAGTGGTGGCGGTGGTGGTGGTGGACTGGTGGTGGGTGATCGGGAGGCGCTGCGACGGCGATAACGTCTTGCTTGTCCCCGACGAGACGACGTGGATGGATGGACGGCTGGATATTAGGGCATGTTTAGTTCAAAAAAAAATTTTACGTCGAATTTTGCGACACATGGAGTACTAAATGTAGACAAAAAAAAATTAATTTCACAGTTAGATGAGAAATCGCGAGACGAAACTTTCAAACCTAATTAATTTATAATTAGACACTAATTATCAAATACAAATGAAAATACTACAGTAGCTAAAATCTAAAAAAAATTGCATCTAAACGCGCCCTAATATCCACGCTATGGGGCCTACATGTTCGCTTCTGTGGTGGGAGCACGTGAGGACATGTCACGCGCGCAATGGAAGATGGTTAGAGCATCTCCACTTGCCTCCTGTTTAGTTCCACTCTAAAATACCAAATTTTTCAAGATTTTCCGTCACATCGAATCTTTAGACGCATGCATGAAGCATTAAATATAAATAAAAAATAAAACTAATTATACAGTTTAGACGAAATTCACGAGACGAATCTTTTAAGCCTAATTAGACTATGATTGGACACTAATTACTAAATAACAACAAAAGTGCTACAGTGGCATTTCGCTAAAAATTTTGCCAACTAAACGGTACCTTGATCGGAACAAGTAATCTCATTTCCCTGCAACCAATAATCATAAGAAAGATCTAAGACAAAAAACCAGGCTCCAATAGATTTCCTTCTCAAGTCTCTAATTTTTTTCCTTAATTGAGAAAACTAATCTCTCAATCCCTTAAAGAAAGGGGAACAGCTAGATATTTTTTTCAATCCCCTTTCCTATTCCTCTCTCACTGACCAGCAGGACCCACGCTCTTGAGCGACATCGGCACATAGCCGCGCCGTGCACGCCGTGCGCCGAACGGGAGGTGACGCCGCCGCGCCAGGTGGACCGCAACCACGCGCACATATGGGACGGCCGCCGCCGCGCCATGGCCCGTCGGCCAGCTTGTTATGCCCTAGCGAGACAAGATGACTGTTGCCATGCCACGCGCGTTTGCGCGAACCTCGCCCGTCACTTCGCCGTGGCTCACGCCGAGCATGCCGGTACCGCACCGCGCGCTCTTGCGCAAGCTCCGCACACCGCCATGCCCCATGCCTAGGTTAGCCCGTCGTTGTTGCGTGCCGCTATGGATAGGAGAGAAACGAGAAAGGAGAGGAAGGAGGAAGACAGATTGCAGATTGATTTGGCATTGACATGTGGGGTTCACGTACATAAAGGGATGAGATTTCCTCAATCAGACGGAGCACATATCTCCTATCCAGTGTAATCCAGTTTTTTTAATCTCCTATACTAAATTTTAAGAGAAAGGGGAAAGAGGATCTAACGGAGACAAACTAACTCCAGTCCTCTACTTTGATCTCTATTTTTTTATTAAATTTATCGGTACTTGATCCTGTCTTGAGTTTTTATCCTAATTCTGGTGTCTACAAAATTCTAGCTCTAACAAGAAATTATAGTCCGGTAATCCACTACAAGTTTTATTTTTTTCCGAAATGTCTATTCTCATACCTTGTCTAGGTGATATATGGATCCTTTCAATTGGTCAAAAAGAAAGAGACAAAGATGGTTGCACCCATGTGAATAGATAATGAGAAATGACATGAAAACTTAAGTGGTTGAAATAGACATATCTTTTTCATATTGAGTATAAGTATGGCATACTATCAAGAAGGAGGCAACATGAATAGTTCGACAAGTTTCAACTGCTCAAACTAAACGAACACCAAGTGCAAACATGAGAGAAACCTTCACATAACACGTACATTTGATAGTATCAAATTTTGTTTTTTACTTGGGATGGCGAGCCCTCCGAATAAGCTTTCCGCAGAGTCCAAGATCATTGAAATCGAAGTTTTGAGTAAAAAGTTATGACACTTTTTGTTGAAGTTTTGCATTTTTTATTGCAACGACTAGTTTCATGTGCCTGCATTTATACTCCTTCCCCTTCATTTGGAGGGTTGATGGCTTTGTGCATGAACTAGAGACATTGCAGAGGCCTTGTGGCACTGTCCAAAACCCTCTTCGTAGGTTTGTGTGATTTATGAGAAATCTAAAGAGTTGGGTTGAAAGATTTAGGGTCCCTTTAAAATGCAGGAATTTTGCAACAATAGTATAAGAATTTCACATGAATCGGTTCATTTTAATAGGAAAACAGAGGAAAACAAGACAAAATCCTGCTTTTCTGAAGTGGGGCCTAGTGGTTGAGAGCAAGAGTGAGCAACCAAATCAGGAACACTTATGGGCTTCTTGAAGCATATATTATTTTTTGAGGTTAAACCTCCTAGATGGCTAGATGTTGTCAGGCAAGCTCCTATCCTTATTTTGAGCTACGTGAAAGTTTGTGAAAGCCTCGACTTTCCCTCAAGAACGAAAGAATTCCAATAGTGAAGCAAGGAAAGAGACAATGCTAGATCTAGACCTTTGGTGGTCGCTCACGGCCCCTTGGAAGGAGCCAAACTTTATGAAACAAATCTTTGAATTTTCATTTAGCTTTGCTTACTTTTGAGTTCTTGCTTTGATTTGTGTTTCCCACTCAAACTACTTGATTGTGTGTGTTTATGAGTGTAGGTGCATTGTGGAATTGCTATTTTCAAGTTGTTCTCCTTTTTTGCTAAACTTATGCAAAAATGTGGAAGTTTCGCAAAAGTGTGATTCTGCAAAAGTGCTGAAGTTGTGCACCTAGCTAATCCGTTGAGAGATTTTGTTGTTAAATTCTAGAAACACGTATTAACTCCACTCTAGATGACATCCTATCCTTTCAAGGGTGTTGAAAAAGTCTCATAGGATAATCTAGTGATGGCATTTTTTGTCTCTATATGTCGTCTTCCAGTGATAACTAGAAGTGAAGCACAAAGTATTAAATGATCATAGTATGATCTAATGTTAGCATTTGTGCGTCATCTTATCATCTGGTGTTCACAAACTATTTCTAATGGCTAGTTGTACTAATAGGATAATCAAATGATGGTATTTTTTGGTCGCAATATCATTTGTGATTGAAAAAATGTGTATTTGGAGCAATGGCTAGTTGGTTTGCTTGTGCTATTTATATTACTCCAGCTGGACACTTCAATTGTGTTGGAGACATGAGAGCCTAGAGGAACTTGCTATTTTTGAAATACACTCCAACCACATATGAGAGCATAGCTATCATATCTATGGTTTGTAATCACGCATAGTTCTTTATTCAGTGAGTGTTTAGGCCTTTAGATCAAGAGCTAGACAGAGATCGCTTTGTGCTCCTTATAATGTTGGTGTGCTAAAGCCTTTGAGAGTCTTAGTGACTCTCCAACAACGTCGAGGATCTTTCGAGCTTCAAGTGGAGCGATAGAGACACCGTCTACAGGGGATGATGCAACCCCCACCTTGGTGGACAAGGACCATAGTGGATGACACCTTGGTGACTGAGAGAGTTAGTTGACAAGTAGTGAGCCTAAGTGGCTTGCGTGAGAGCCTTTGTGACTAGCCCAATGTCATGACTGAAGGAAAGCTTGTTGACCAAGAGCATGTGCTTAGTAAAGTTCCAACGTCGTGTCTTGGGAGTTTGCTCTTTCCTAGTTAATCTTTACTTACAATAGTTATGCTTCCACTCATGTGTTTATGTGTCTATACCTTTCCTAGAGTAGTTTAGAATATATAGTTGATAGGTTTGACTACAAATTGCAAAACTTTTTTTTGCTATTTAAGTGAAAACATTAGATAAACCATAAATGCACATCTTGCTAGTTAAATTATTGCGTATCTTAATATTTTTTTTTTAATTCAAACGGGGGAGAGCTTCCCCACTAGATTTTTATTCCAAATGAGAGCTCCAGCTAATTTAAGCTATCAGGAAGTTACAAGAGAGGAGGCAGCGATGCCAATTGTTAGGCTGTTTACATCATGATCGTGACTTAGGCGTTTGCGCCAAATTACAAAATCATCACCGACCTTAGAAATAATATCTTAATAGTTCGATTTTATATATTTATCTAGTGTCGTCATAGGTCGAAAAACTTTTAGTGACCTAATTCACCCCTTCCTCTCTTGGATCCCATCGAGCTCCCCCTTCTTCTTTCAACCTCCTTGTCTTGGGAATGAGGCTATTTGGCTTGTTTAAAGAAAGAATTTGTTTTCCACGACATTATGAAGTGGTTATTTTACAAAATAGTACATGTCTTTCTGCTATGCGCATGAGCATCTAATCACGTTGCATCTCTCATGGTAGAAGAGCACAAACTCTTTTAAGCATGCAGTCCCTCAAGTTCAAATTATGATTTACTTTGATTTTGTCTTAAATCAAACTTCTTAACTTATCAAGTTTATAAAAAAATACACCAACATCTAATTATTAGTTCTATTAAATAAATTCTCCACGAAACACATTTTGACAGTGTGTTTATTTGAACAGGTAGATGTTGTAGTTGATAAGTCTTTTATTCGAGGTAGTTTAGAGATTTAAATATTTATTTTAAGTTCTCAGATTTTAACAATTAAAATTTATAATTTTTATATGACTTTAGATATCGACATATTCCCTCCGTCGTAAAAAGAATGCAATTTTCGTTTTGGACCTAGACACGCGCTTGTCCGGGTTCAAAACAAAAAATGTATTTTTTTAAGACAGTAGGAGTAGATCGTAGATTATGTTGGTTCTTGTGCGTAGGGATGGGAATGCGTCGGGTTTGGTGCCGGTGGAGTAAAAACTTGCCCTCGACAATGTCCGTGATACTTGGCTACACCCGTCTTAATGAGACCCGCGGGTGGAATATCACACCCACACCCGCGGTGTGTCAATAAGAAGCTAATATATAACAAAAAAATTATAAAAGTTGAGAGAAATAACACATAATTATCAATTTATCATAAAAAAACAATGAATCAAAAGTTCACAGCAACTTAAATCTAGTCTAGCATAGTACATACTATGTAGACAACATAGTCCATACAAAACATACTATTTTTACACAGATTTATACCAAATATTAGTTTTGGACCTCTAATTATAGATGAAAAAAAATACAAAAACATAGGCTTTGGGCTCCACGAGTCACCCGTGGGTGAAATATGACAAGCGCACCCCACCCTACACCATCACGGGCCCTGACCCGAGCGGATGTGACTGCCATCCAGAGTGCGTATCAGCTGTTCTTTCTCTTTATTTTTTGGACTATGATCAGGCATGTCCTTTTTGTTCAACTCCATCTTTGCACGTGTTAGTGAAGTTTGAAAATACGGTCCTCGTTTTTTTTAGTGAACTCGACATTATTGCCTCCAGAAAAGTTGCTTCCAGAATCTTGGGTTTCTATCTAGTTCCTCGTCAGCAAATTTACAAAAACGAAAATTCTATTGTCCCATCATCCATGGCCAACTTTATCCAGAGCTGGAGAGTCATAATACTTGACAGTGGTATCTATCTATAAATTTGTCCAGAAGTAGACTTCCGAGTTTGGGTATGTTTGCTTTTCACCCAAATATGCTATGCATTAGTCAAGCCAAAACTTAGCGGTAGCTAATTTTTTAAGGGAAAATTAGTCTGGTAGCATTGAAAGATCGCCGTATCCGGAAAATACCATCGAAATTTTGCCGCTCCGTAAAATACCATCGAAGGAATGCAATGTCACCTGGATATAGCATTCCGTCACGTTTGGAGCAAACGCCGTCGCCTCCGTCAAGCTCGTCCCCTTCTCCTTCCTGTGCTCCGATCCTGTCACGAACTCAGCTGAACCCTCTCTTCGTACTACGTCTTGCAGGCCTCCGACCGACGTCTCCAGCGACCTCACCGTCGAGGTCGGCACCTCCAGCTTCGCGCTCCACAAGGTGAGAGACTGAGAGCTCCTTGGCCTTGCACAAGAACGCGGCAGAAAACCAAAACGATGTGCTAACGCCGACGGCATAGCTGTTCGCGCAGTTCCCGCTGGTGTCCCGGAGCGGCAAGATCCGGCGGCTCGTCGCGGAGGCCAAGGACGCCAAGCTGGCGCGGCTCAACCTGCACGGCACCCTGGGGGGCGCGCCGGCGTTCGAGCTCGCCGCCAAGTTCTGCTACGGCGTCCACGTGGACGTCACGGTCGCCAACGTCGCCATGCTGCGCTGCGCCACGCACTACCTGCAGATCACCGACGACTTCTCCGATAAGAGCCTGGAGCTCCGCGCCGAGGCGTTCCTCCGCGACGTGGTGCTCCCCAGCATTGCCAGCTCCGTCGCCGTGCTCCGCAGCTGCGAGGCGCTACTCCCGGCCACCGAGGACGTCGGCCTCGTGCCCCGCCTCATCGCCGCCATCGCTAGCAACGTGTGCAAGGAGCAGATCACGTCGGGGCTGTCCAAGCTGGACCAGTGCGCGGCGCAGCTGAAGCCCGCCGCGGCGTTCGCCGACCTCGACACGCAGGGCGACTGGTGGGGCAAGTCGGTGGCCGCGCTCGGCCTCGACTTCTTCCAGCGCCTGCTGTCCGCGGTCAAGGCCAAGGGGCTCAAGCAGGAGACGGTGACCCGGATCCTCATCAACTACGCGCAGAACTCGCTGCACGGGCTCATGGCCAGGGACGTGCACAGATGCGGCGGCGGCGCCGCGAACGCTGACGCTGTCAAGAAGCAGCACGCCGTCGTGGAGGCCATCGTGGGCCTGCTCCCGGCGCAGTCCAAGAAGAGCCCCGTGCCGATGGCCTTCCTCTCGGGGCTCCTCAAGACGGCGATGTCGGTGTCCGCGTCCAGCATCTGCAGGGCTGACCTGGAGAAGCGGATCGGCATGCAGCTGGACCAGGCCATCCTGGAGGACATACTCATCGCCGCCGGCGCAGGCGCGGGCGCGGCCACGCCGGGGCACGGGCAGCAGCACGCGCTGTACGACACGGACGTGGTGGTGCGCATCTTCTCGGTGTTCCTCAACCTCGACGACGACCACAACGAGGAGGACGCCGGGTTCGACTACGACAGCCCGCGGTCGCCCAAGCAGAGCCTCCTGGTGAAGGCTGCCAAGCTGCTGGACAGCTACCTCGCGGAGGTGGCGCTCGACTCCAACATCCTCCCGTCCAAGTTCATCTCCCTCGCCGAGCTGCTCCCGGACCACGCTCGCGTCGTCACCGACGGCCTCTACCGCGCCGTCGACATCTTCCTCAAGACACGCACCGATGCAGCCTGCTTTAATTTCCTTCGCCTAGCCAGAATCAGAAGGCAGCTAGCTTAACGTGCTTGTGCACCAGCCCGCGATTCCGCCCGCAGCAGCCAGACGCCGGAGCTCGCTGCCATGGCCCCCGCTTGGAGCGGAGGCAGCGGCCGCGCTCACCTCAGGAAGGAGAAGGGGACGAGCTTGACGGAGGCGACGGCGTTTGCTCCAAACGTGACGGAATGCTATATACAGGTGACCTTGTGTTCTTTTGATGGTATTTTACGGAGCGGCAAAATTTCAATGGTATTTTCCGGATACGGCGATCTTTCAATGCTACCGGACCAATTTTCCCATTTTTTAACGAAATTGGTGACTATGGTAAAGCTAACCCAATGAAGATCGATGTTGATGAAAGTAGCCAAAATTTAGCACGTACGTCATCCGTAGCACACATGGTTCACCAATCAACCCCCCCCCCCCCCCCCCCCCCCCCCCCCCCCCCCCCCGGCTCAAATGATCTTTTATTTACCGTCACATGTTTAGTCATGTGCACCGCAAAAAAGTCTCGTGCCTTTTTCATTCACAAAAAAGGACAACGTATATATGTACGTGATACGTGGATGTGTACTCGAGCCGTACATGGATTTACAAAGCCAAGAATTATTATGTAACCACAAACATATTTCTTTTTGCTTGTTTTATATTTTGAAACCGATGACAAAATGCAGGTACGTACACTGTTACTGCCCATCACATGTTTATATATAGTGATGAGAAGTGAGAGAACATCCTCTTATCGCGTCACGAGTTGAAACCAACCGCCGAGGGTTCATACGACATGCCACTCGCGCGCCGCCCTTCTAGATTACCGGTAGTACTTACTGCTACTACAGGAGTATTTATTATTACTACTCCTTCCTATACGTCGCAGGTAGGTATACACGCGGACGCGGACGCGGCAGGGCAAGCACAAGTTGCAGAATCTAGAAGACGAACTACTAGGTAATCTCGCTCGTGCAGATAAAATAAAGAACAAACCCCTGATAGCCTGATCCTGCAGGGCATCAGAAGTCCATGCTCATGCATCTAGAAGAAGCATGATAGGAACCCTCAGAAACACTCAGCAACAACCTGAACTGAAGCCGAGGTCAGCCCGCCCCTTCCGATCCGCGCGGCGGGTGACACCATAGCTGACGTTTTTCAGCGGCTAGCTCCATCGCCATCGCACGCACAGGATTACTATTGCCATGCTTCTCAGTCTTGTAGTTGGTTCATTCTTGAGGACAAAGTTACTGTAATGAAGAAGAATTAGAAGAAGGGATAGCACACGCAGCGCCCACAGCGCGGACATAGGGGAAGGGAACCGTTGACACGCAAAAATGTCCCGACATGAAAATTGGGTTGCACCGTCAAGTTCATAGCATAGAAGACGTGCTAGAGGATATTTGGCACAACACAACTTGAAACACGGAGCAAAAAGGAGAAGACGACGACGCTGCCCTGCCGAAGCCGGATAGGCCAGCCACCAAACTAAAGCCGGCTAGGCCGCCAGGCCGGGTGCCCAAAGCCAGCCTCCCTGTTGCCGGTTTTTAATCTATTTTGACGTAAAGTTTTTGGAGAACACGTTTTGGTGCCATCGCACAGAATTATCGCCATGCTTATGAGTCTCAGTTGGTTCATTCTTGGCTCTTGGTGACAAAGTTAATTAAGGAAGAAGAATAAGAAGAAGGGATGGCACACGCAGCGCCCGCGGCGCGGACACAGGGAAGGGTACGAAGCGTCCAAGCCCGCCGTCGCCGTCGCCGTCGTATCGGCGTGGTTGTGGTTCTGTCTACAAATCTGCTTGTCCGTGCGCTCGTAGCCACTCGATCGCTTGGCGATCCACGATCCTCTTTTTCCACGGCGCACGGCCGGCACCAGCGCACCGCTGAAAAGTCTCCCCCTGGAATGGTCGCCCGCCGAGACCGAGCTCACGTTCACATCCTGCCCGCGATGACCCGACGAGCGACTTGCCCGGAAAAAAAAGGCGTCTCGCTCGTCGCTGCCAGTAGGATCTCGGGTGTGCCTCGCTCGTTTGTTAGCTACAGGTACTCCTCGGCATTCGGCAATTAGCTTCTTGGCTGCTTCAGCTCCGTCTTCCAAGCGACGCGCAGGGGGGTGTTGGAAGATTCCTGCAGGCTCCTGAAGCTGACCGACGTCATTGGAGAGCGACGGTCTCCACGTCGGAGCACATGCACATCATGACAGCACACTGACGGTCGCCTGTTGCTGTTCCAGTCACGAAGACGACCGACGGGGAGACTGGTCCGGCCAACAGCTAGCGAACGCTGCTGGCTCGCTGCTGGTGCCTGGTGCCTGGTGCTGACCGAGACCGAACCTTTGCCCGTGCGCGCTGGCTGGCTGGCTGGCGGCGAACTTTGACTGCCCGTCCGCCCTCCCGACCGGTTTCCCCATTCTAGAAGCAAGTTGGGGGCCAAGGGGCCACGGAGCGGCCAAGGGGCCAACGCATTGGCCAGTCAAACCTCACACGCCCCATGCAACGACCAGCCGCCGATGCGCCCAGGATGCGCGCGGGCGCCAGCGAGCGAGCCCAGCCCCATCCACGTCCACGTCCACGTCGTCGTCGTCGTCCGAGTCCCGGTGGCCGCGCACCCAGACACACGCGACCCCCTTATAAGACCGCGGCGCGACGGCGCACGCCACTCCCCCTCGATTCATCGGCCCCTTCGCTCGCTCGTCTGAGCTGATGCGAGCCAGCGAACCGCGCGAAATCCTAGCAAGTTGCCGCGGTCTCGTGCCCGCCAACCGGACGGCCAGGCTTCCGTGACCTCCCTTCCCCTTCCGTAGCTCTTGCTTTCGTCGTCGTCGGCCCGTTTCCAGCCAAAGGCCAAGGAGGAAGGAGGAGTAACTAAAATAACTACTTATAGGTGAGTCGACGCTGCTTCTCTTTTATATCCTTATTTAAAATGGGAAGAAAAATTCCTCTCTACTCGAAAACTTGTGCTTGATTCTTACTTAGAATCCTGACTGGAGCTGGACCCGAATCAATCGACCGCTGCGCTGTGCCTAGTTGCTTCTTAATTTGCATTCAGATTCCTTCTTCGCTTCTACGCTGCGGTTGGTTACCTGATCGACGCGTCTGTATCTATGTGTGTTCTTGCAGCACAAGCAGCCCACCGGAAAGTCGCCGTCGTTGCGGCAGTTTGGCGAGAATTTTTCGCCAGACTTCAGTGTGAAACCTGGCGCGGAGGGACCTGACGACGCCCAGTCCATTCTGGTGGGTAAGAGTAAAGACAGAGAGTTGGGAAGCGGCGTTGAGACCCAGTGAATTCCTGCACACGCACGCACGCCCTTCATTAGTTAGTCGGTGAGAGCGAGGGAGAGACAGAGGAGGTGGAGGGACGCCGGCCGGCATGGAGAGGTCCAACTCGCACGGCGGCAGCGGCGGCGGAGGCGGGACGAGCTCGCCGCCGCCGTTCCTCATCAAGACCTACGAGATGGTGGAGGACCCGGCGACCAACCACGTCGTGTCGTGGGGCCCCGGCGGCGCCAGCTTCGTGGTGTGGAACCCGCCGGACTTCTCGCGGGACCTGCTGCCCAAGTACTTCAAGCACAACAACTTCTCCAGCTTCATCAGGCAGCTCAACACATACGTGAGTCACTCTAATCTCTGTCGCTCCATGTGTCATGTGTGTGACCCACTTCTTCGTCTCGAATTTTGCTGTGAAGAGATGTTGCTGTGGCGCGTCGATTTTCACCATTTCGTTTCCGTCTTCTTTTCTAGACGATGTGCCTTTTCCGTGGCAGTTTTTGCATGTTTTTAGTTGGCACCAAACACGTGCTTCGAGTTTCAGTGCTGGAAACAGAATCCCTACTGTGAACGGTCATGATGTGGCATGGCATTCAATTTAAAAAGTTTCGTTTAAACTTATCAGCCGGCTTTATCAACTAGAATCTACAATATTTTTCTCTCATAATAAAACAGCTTCAGCCGGCTTTAATACCAGCCGAACAGACCCTTTGCAAGGAATCCTGTGTGCTCTGTTTCTAGTTCTTCTGTACAAGAAGCCCATGTTTTCTATTCACTTTTTCAGCATGCTCCATAGCTGCTCATCCTCAAGGTTAGAGGTGGGACTTGGGCCATGTCGTGCCCTCTACGCACGGCGGGACGTACTGATATGGCACGGTAAATCTTTTCTTCGGCTCAAGCATGGCCCGTGGTACGTCGGCACGTCTTCGGGTCGTGTCAACCCAAGCACGGCTCTCGAAATATCTCTGCTAGTTTTTTTTTTTTTTTTGCTCGTGACATAAAAAATATATATCTTGTGTGCACCATTTTCGTGTCGTGCCGGCCTAACCACGACAAAAAATGAGGGCCGGGCCATGTAACCCGCCATGCCGAGATCCTAGGCACGTCACGACCCTCGTGTTCGCATCGTGCCGGTACGGTCCAAAATATTTTGTGCTATGACGTGCTAAGAGACCGTGCCATATGACCCACCCTCAAATGGCACGGCCAAGTCCCAGCTCTACTCAGGGTCATCTAGATAATTTTGCCGCGGTTCAAAACTGCTATTGCAAGTCAGCATGCAATTTTCCATGCTTCATCTGAACAAAATGCTACCATTCTCTTTTCCCTTCCGTCCTTGTGCAGCATGTTCATGTCATTGTCAAGGCAATGCCAGGACTGTCTGGTACCAAGTTAGCAAATTTAATCTACCATGGAATTGTAAAGCTTTAATTAAAGTGACAAATCTTTTTAACAGTTGGCTCCTCATGGTTTATCTGTCTGTCTTCACTTTCTGCTTGCAAACTTCATTTTACTTTCAGGGTTTCCGAAAGATCGATCCAGAGAGATGGGAGTTCGCCAACGACGACTTCATAAGGGGACACACGCACCTTCTGAAAAACATCCACCGGCGCAAGCCGGTGCATAGCCACTCGCTGCAGACCCAAGTGAACGGGCCGCTAGCGGAGTCCGAGAGGCGGGAGCTGGAGGACGAGATCAACAGGCTCAAGTACGAGAAGAGCCTGCTGCTGGCCGATCTCCAGAGGCAGAACCAGCAGCGGTGCGGGATCAACTGGCAGATGCAGGCGTTGGAGAGCAGGCTGGTGCAGATGGAGGAGCGCCAGAGGAACATCGTGGCCTCCCTGTGTGACATCCTGCAGAGGCACGGGGTTGTTCCGGGCTCGACGACGCTGGTGGAGACGGCGGCGGACCACTTCAGCAAGAAGAGGAGGGTTCCGAAGATCGATTTCTTCGTCGACGACGAACCCAAGGTCGAAGAACAGCAGGTGCCGTTGTTCCTGCAGACAGTGGGCGCAGCAGAAACACCAGGCATGTCTCCGATCCACCTTTTGAATGCTGAGCCGTTTGAGAAGATGGAGCTGGCCTTGATGTCGCTGGAGAATTTCTTCCAGAGGGCAACCCATGCGTCTCCTCAAGACATGTACGCTGGTGGTGCTGCTGAACCACCCAGCCCTGCTCTGAGTCTTGGCGAGATGCTCTCAGTCTCAGCACCAATGGATACCAGTATCAATCTGCAGTCATCAGCTTGCCAGAATCCCTTTGCTTCGACCTCAGGGCAGGACCAGTCGTCTTGTCCATTGGCGGAAGCAGAACCTCCGAGCTACGCCCAGAGCCCGATGCTGCCGATGGCACAGCTCCATGAATATGCTGCCCATAGAACAGCTGAAGTCGATATGAACTCTGACACCACAACCGGCGACACCTCACAAGATGAGACCACCAGTGAAACTGGAGGCTCCCATGTGCCGGCCAAGGTGAACGATGTATTCTGGGAACAGTTTCTCACAGACAAAGAGGGTAAAAGCGAGGCAACAGAAGCAAAGGAAGATCTGAAAACTGCCGTAGACCGCAGCTGTCTTCGTCTCCAGGACAATGTTGATCAGATTACTGAGCAGATGGGGCAGCTTGATTCAGCTGAGAACCACTCTTATGCACCCCAGAATTACTGATATCACAACATCGGTGCTGATCCATATAGTCCATTTGTAAAGCTATAGCAATGTACATTATAGACTAGTTTAGGCCACCTTGATAGTATAGCTAGCTGAGTCTTTTCTAGCATTTCTTATTGTAAAAAGTAAAATTATCTGCTGACCCATGTACATTATGTCCTTGCGCTGAAATCGATTATGTAGAGCTAGAGGAGCACAGATTCAGTTATTTGCAGTCTCTAAGCTCTTCCGTTGTTGTGCTTGTGTGTGCCCTTTCTGATAAATCCTCTGGGATGCATCTTATATAATACCTAAAACAGTAATCTTATCTGATGATTGCGCACTTGCTGTGACATCTAATTACTGTCTCTCCTGTTATGATGC
This sequence comes from Miscanthus floridulus, assembly GCF_019320115.1. Classification (NCBI taxonomy): domain Eukaryota; kingdom Viridiplantae; phylum Streptophyta; class Magnoliopsida; order Poales; family Poaceae; genus Miscanthus; species Miscanthus floridulus. The sequence goes on along the minus strand of NC_089596.1, from coordinate 93,328,581 downwards.
ATGACTGCATGGAGCAAAATGAGCACCGACCTTTAGTGTCAGAGTTAACCCTGGTATGTCAACGGACAAACTTTCTTTCCAATTTTCAATGGGACAATTCTCGGTCTGGGTATATCATGCTAGCACGATTGCCTTAGGGCGTGTTCGGTTAGCTGATTCCAGGCCAGGAACAATACCAGGTTTACTTGATTAGTACGGGTACAAAGCTAGTACAAATTAAGCTAGTTGTTCCAGCTGGATTTTTTCCAGAGAGTGATTCCCTACTAACCGAACATGCCCTTAAAGGGATATCATGTCCCAGGAGGCCAGGACTAAAGAAAGGCCAAAAATTTTTGAGGAAGAAGGCCTAGGGCTCAAAGAACTCTCAGCTGCGTTAGACAGGCGGAACTCAAGTCCAGAAAGAGGAGCTGAAGGTACTCCCTGTCCGTTTTCTACCAATTTCAGATACCAAGGAGCAACCGGAGTTTGTGACAACATATTAATCAAGCGCTAGTTACAGAGCTCTTTATTGGATAATTTTTTTGTGGCATGCATGCGATTGCAGCGCAACAAACACCTCAGTATTAATCTACGCTGGATGCTGAGGTTTTCTATTGGATCGGTATCAATCATGCCAGAAGGAAAATGGGAAAACCTCCATGCAAGCGATTGTTTAGTTTCGTCTGCGAGTAAAAAGCTGCCTTTGTATACATGTGACACCTAATATTAAGAACTTTCTCCAAAATACAAATACACCTTAGAAATTGGACCAGAGGGAGTAATTCTCACCCCTTGTTTTTATAAAGCTGCAGTCAGTGTAAAAGTGTGTTAGAATTGAGTACATTTTCCAAGTAGACTTTATGCTAACAAAATGGGAGCATCTAGTATGGAAGTGCAAATTATGGAATATGTTAATTTGAATAACAAAATATACTTCGTCCCAAGGGATTGTGAATATCGAAGCAGTTTAGAAAATAACATAGCATGCAAATATAATCCTAACAAAATTAAGTTTGCCTGCATAAACATAGCACATAAAGAAGTCAAGGGTATATGTTAAGAGTTATGCACAATGTCGTTCATATTCTGCACAGCAAACGTTCTAATCAAGACTAGGTTACATAATACTTAAGCGCGTATGATTAAGGTTCCAAATGATAACTGAATCTCAAACTTCACTATACGGGTTTTATCGATGAGATCATCAGTTTCAAGTATAGCAGGTTCCGCACCAAAGCCATCACAGTTATGCATCATACTCTCAAGACAGCCAGGACTCCCATCTACATTTCATGTTGTAGTGTCGAATCCTTTTCTAGTAAACATTCAGTTTTTGCAGAGCTTTAAGCACTTCTATTATTATTTCTCATGGATGTGCCCGAGACTGTTAGACAATTACAGATAAATGAATCAGAATAATTCAGGAAAAATATCATAAGATGTACTTAACATGAAAATTACCTGAAGACCAAGGGCCCATTTCCTTTCAACTGCAAAATGCTGCCTCAAGCTGGATCCTGGAGATTCTGGGCGTGTTTGGTTGGTTTACGTGGCCAGCTCACCTCGCCTCGCTCAGCAAGGCCAGGCTTGCCAGCTGCGCAAAGCGGTTTCAGGTCGCTTGGGTTGGCGACGAAAATTGTGGAAAGCGCAAGAACCGAGACTTGAAGCAAACCAACCAAACGGTGTATCTTGATGCCGAGCCAAGCAAAGCAAGGCAAAGCAAAGCGAAGCATCCAAATGTTCCCTCTGTAAACACATGCTGCTGAAGTTCAGTTGCTGAAGTTGGTGTTTCAGCGATTACTTGAGAGAAAGATGAATCCTAGAGATCATATAAAGCAAGACAGAAAATTAGTGAGAAATTTATAGCATCACAAGTACTGAACAACTTGCAATCAACATCTTGATATACAAGAGAAAAGAAAATCATACTCACCATAGATTCTTGAAAATCAGATCCAAGATAAACACTGGTTGTACGAAGCGTATCATCCAAGAGTAAATAATAGGCAACTGTTGCCTGCACAGCCAAACTGTGTCATGATACCATAAAACACGACCAAAGGAAACAGAATAAAGCAGATACCTCATTCTGCAATCTGTTTTGCAGAGATGCAATTAGCTGATTCTTGTCAAAACCCATATTAAGAACATCATTAAGAGTTTCCTCGTTGAGCTACAAAATTCAAAACAATGTCATTTGCTGAAGTAGAAAATGTTAGATAATCTACTGCTTCCTTGTGTGAACACACAGCAAGGGAAGACGGCGCCGAAAAGGCTCTCTGCTGTGGTACTGTAGCCACTGTAGGGGCAGGCGCCGAACGGCTCACCTGCCTCACTGTAGCCACGGCAGGGATAGGCGCAGAAGTCAGTCCTGCTGTGGTATATAGTCACTGTTGCAGCAGGATAGCTGTACTAGAACTAGATGAATAGAGTTGTATATATAGTTTGCCACTGCAACTCAACAAAAAGAGTTTAGATTTGCCATCTCCAATACAGGGCTCCGACCAACGCTAGTGCTTATACTGTGTGTGTATGCTCTGTTCTCCTTCTTTTTCTACCTCTAGCCATAGTGTGTGGTCGGACAACGTCTATCGTGCTCGGCCGTGGTCGGCAAGACTGGTGAATGATCGACTCACCTGAGCCGGTGATCTAGTGGGCTAACAAGTGGTATCAGAGCTGTACAAGCGCCGTCGCCGGTCTAACCGCTGGCGATGACGGACGGTTCGGAGATGGGCGACAGCAGTGGCACTGCTGTGGCTGCCCAACCACGATAGGAGGTCGTTGTTCGCACGGTGCGGGAGGTCAGCGGCACCAGTTGGCCGACGGTGACTCGCACCAACTATGGAGAGTGATCGGTGACCATAAAGGTCAAGCTCAGAGCCCGACGGCTCTAGAATGCTGTTGACAAAGGCACCGACAATGAAGAAGATGACATGTCAGCGTTGGAGGCTATCCTCGCTGCTGTACCGGCGGAGTACAGGGAGCCATTGGGGGCGAAGAGCTCTGCTAAGGAGGCGTGGGAGGCTATTGCAGCGATGCACGTCGGTTCCGACCGCGCAAAAAAGGCGACGGCCCAGCTTCTGAAGCAGGAGTACGCCAACCTCAAGTTCAAAGATGGTGAAACGGTGTTGGACTTCTCCCTCCGCCTGCAAACGCTCATCAGCAAGCTGAAGAGCCACGGCGTCACCATCGATGAAGAGGAGGCGGTCTCCAAATACCTCCACTTCGTGCCGGCAAAGTACATCCAGATCGCTTTCTACATAGAGACGACGTTGTACTTGTCCATCCTCATCATCGAGGATGTGACAGACCGTCTGCGGGCGGTGGACGAGCGCCTGAGGCATGCGTCAACAACGAAGGACAGCGGCAAACTGCTGCTGACAGAGGACTGGGTTGCTTGGAGGAACTCCAGGGTAGCCTCGTCCAGCCGCGGTGGCGATGGCAAACGCCGCGACAAGGCTTCTTTGGTGAAGAAGAAGCAGGTCGACCCCAACGCCTGTCGGCGCTGCGGGAAGACGGGCCATTGGGCACGATGGCAAACGCCGCGGCGGTGATGGCAAATGCCGCGACAAGGCTTCTTCGGTGAAGAAGAAGCAGGTCGACCCCAACGCCTGTCGGCGCTGCGGGAAGACAGGCCATTGGACACGGGAGTGCCCAAATCGCAAGCAGGAGAAGAAGGCTGAAGCTCATCTGGCGCAAGCTGATGATGATGATGAGGCCACTATCCTGATGGCGACGTTCTGTGCACTGCACGACGTCGAGGCCGAGGAGAAGGAAGAGGTGCAGACGGTGGAAGGACCTGAAAGCCGTCAACCTCGACGAACCGCGCGCCCAAGTCCACCTCGGACGGCTGGGCGGCGAGCAGGAGCTGTGGTGGTACCTGGACTCTGGCGCCAGCAACCACATGACGGGCTCCAAGACAGCCTTCTCCGAGCTCAACGATGATGTTACTGGTATGGTGAAGTTTGGTGACGGCTCAAGGGTGGCAATCTAAGGACGCGGCACCATCATCTTCAGGTGGCAGAACGGGAGCACCGCACGCTAACGGATGTATATTACATCCCGCAGCTGTGTTCGAGTATCATCAGCATTGGTCAGCTGGATGAGCGTGGTAGCGAGGTACTGATCAAGGACAGAGTCTTCAGGATCAGAGACCGAGAGCAGCGACTTCTCGCCAAGGTGAAGAGGTCCCAGAACCGGTTGTACCTGCTCGACCTGAAGGTAGAGCAACCGGTGTGCCTGGCGGCAAGGCACACCGAGGAGCCGTGGATATGGCAAGCCCAGTTCAGACATCTCAGCTTTGACGCGATTGGTCGGCTGGAGAAGATGGTCCGAGGGCTACCCCACATCAAGCACGGAGGCAAGCTGTGTGTCAGCTGCCTAGCCGGCAAGCAGAGGAGGCTACCGTTCCCAAAGGTGGCCAAGTATCGCACGGAGAACGCTCTCGAGCTCGTCCACGGCGACCTCTGCGGGCCGATCATGCCAGCCACAAACGGTGGTCGGCGGTACTTCCTTCTACTCGCGGACGATTACAGTCGCTACATGTGGCTACAACTCCTGACGAGCAAGGACGAAGCGGCGGCGGCGATCAAGAAGTTCAAGATGCGCGCGGAGGTCGAGAGCGGCAAGAAGCTCCGCGTGCCAAGGACTGATCGCGGCGGCGAATTCACTTCGGTGGAGTTCGCTGCGTACCGCGCAGGCCGTACTCGCCACAACAAAATGGCGTGGTGGAGCGACGAAACCAGACGGTGGTCGGCATGGCCTGATCTATGATGAAGGCCAAAGGCATGCCGGCAAGTTTATGGGTGAGGCAGTGACCACGGCGGTGTTCATCCTCAACCGCGCTCCGACCAAGGCCCTGATGGGCAAGACGCCGCTCGAAGCTTGGTATGGGCGCAAGCCGAGCGTGTCCTCCTCCAGACATTCGGCTGCATCGGCCACGTCAGGAAGACGAAGCCGATCCTCACCAAGCTAGAGGACAGGAGCACACCGATGGTGTTCCTGGGCTACGTGGAGGGTACCAAAGCGTACCGGCTCTACGACCCACGCGGAGACAAGGTACTTGTCTCACGCGACGTCGTGTTCGACGAGAAGACGGCTTGGGACTGGACCAGTCCGAGCACGGGGGAAGCTGGCGGCTTCACCAGCACCTTCGTCGTCGAGCAATTGGTGCCGAGCACTCCAACAACAGAGCCGAGCACTCCTGGGGCGGTGCTGAGCACTCCTGGAGGGATGCCGAGCACACCAGGAGTGGTGTCGGGAGGTTCTGCAGTGGTGGCGACCACTCCAGGACGGGTGCCGAGCAGTCCCGTAGCAGAGCCAAGAGGTCTTGCAGTGGTGCCGACCACTCCAAGACTGAGGCTCAGCACTCCTACAGTGGTGCCGACCACTGCAGAAGTTATGACGAGTTGTCCAAGAGTAGTGCCGAGCATTGCAACCGGGGTGCCGAGCACTCCGGCAGAACAGGGAACTCCATCGATGCCGATCGAGTTCGCCTCACCTCCAAGTGACATCACTGAGTTCGTGGATGCCTTCCACGAAGGTGAGGAGGTGCGGTTCCGCAGGCTGGATGATATCGACGGCGCCACAGGGCCCTCAGGCCTGGCTGGTCGGCTACTCAATGACCAAGAACTGCTGCTCGTCAGTGCAGAGGAACCACCCACGTTCGCGCTGGCAAAGCGCGATGGAAACTGGCGACGAGCGATGCTGGAGGAGATGAAGGTGGTTGAGGAAAACGAGACATGGGAGCTCGTCGATCCACCTCCAGGATGCCGTCCGATCAGCCTAAAGTGGATGTACAAGATCAAGCGCAACGAGCTCGGCGCCATTGTCAAGCACAAGGTGCGCCTCGTCGCCCGAGGCTTTGTTCCGCGCGAGGGCATCGACTTCGAGGAAGTCTTTGCGCCAGTAGCGCGCATGGAGTCTGTCCGTTTGCTACTAGCCTTGACAGCAGCAAAGAACTGGCGCGTCCATCACCTGGACGTAAAATCGGCCTTCCTCAACGGTGACCTGGCGGAAACGGTCTTCGTCAGGCAACCTCTGGATTTCGCCGTCGAGGGAGCGGAGCATAGGGTGCTCCTACTGCGCAAGGCGCTCTACGGGCTGCGGCAGGCCCCACGAGCGTGGAACGCCAAGCTTGACGCCACGTTGGGGGAGCTTGGGTTCACGAGGTGTGCAACCGAGCACGCACTCTACATGCCGACGGCGTGCGCTGGCAGAGCGCGATGGAAACGGCGACGGGCGATGCTGGAGGAGATGAAGGCGATCGAGGAAAACGAGACATGGGAGCTCGTCGATCCACCTCCAAGATGCCGTCCGATGAGCCTGAAGTGGGTGTACAAGGTCAAGCGGGACGAGCTCGGCGCCATTGTCAAGCACAAGGCGCGCCTCGTCGCCCGAGGCTTTGTTCAGCGCGAGGGCATCGACTTCGAGGAAGTCTTTACGCCAGTAGCGCGCATGGAGTCTGTCCGTTTGCTGATGGATAAGTCTCATGTGTGGCTGGTCTTTATGGGGCTATGATGCTCACATGGTCATGGTCCTTGTGGCTGTTTTTTTGTTTTTAGGACAGCATCTTAGACTAGAGGACAGCATCTTAGAGAACAGCATCTTAGATTAGCATCTTAGACATGGCATATGCTTGGCTGGCTAGCAGCCTATAAATATGTAACCCCAACCCCTCAGGTTGGTATGGCATTTGTGTGAGTTTGTGTGAGAAATAGACAAGAAAATTGCCCCAACTCCTAGTGTCATCCTCTCTCGATGAGAGTAAGAATTCTCCTACTACCAAGAGTGAGAATTCAGCGACTAACAACTGGTATCAGAGCCGTATTATCCTGTAGCCTGAGCATCTCTTGCTCATCTTCTCTCCCAGCCCCACAACAGCCCCAGCTGTTGGCAGCAGCAGCTCCTCCGGCCGCTCCTGTTCACTCCTCTCCTAGCTCGTCTGAAGCAGCCCTCTCCCCACGCAGCAGCTCCCCGGTAGCGCGTCATGTCCGCAGGGCAGTCTCAGCGCTCGGTCGCCTCGAGCACGCGGCGTCGGCAGGAGGCCGAACTTGCCGCGGCAGAGGAACGCGAGCGAGCAGTGGCAGAGACCGCTGCGGCGGCGGCAAGGGCGTCGAGGCTGGCAGCGGCGGAGCTGGCAGCAGCCAGAGCGGAGGCGGAGGCAGCGGCGGCGGCGAATGCAGCGCGTGCGGCGGCAGCGGAGGTCGAGGCTCTGCGCGGCAGCATCGGCAGCTCCATTTCCGCTGACGACACCGCCGACGCGGACCTCGAGCTGCTAGGGAGGGAGGCAGCGCGAGCGCGGGCGGCGCAGTGGGCAGCCGCGCACGTCCACAAGCGTGGCGGTAGCCCAGATAGGCGTGGACACGCCGGCGGCGCTCCTGGAGGAGGCGCGCACGGCGGTGGCGCTCCTGGGGCAGCCGCGCACGCCCACGAGCGCGGCGGCAGCCCAGACAGGCTCGGACGCGCCGGTGGCGCTCCTGGAGGAGGCGCGCACGGCAACGGTGGCGGACGGGTCGATGGAGAGCGCGGCCTTCACAGGCAGCGTGGCTCTCTCTCCCCGGATCGGTACCGTGGTTACCACGGGCTCCAGGCTGTTGTCAGGGACGTCGGTCCCGGCGGTGGATGGCCTACCCTCACCAAGACCAACTACGTCGAGTGGGCTACGGTGATGAGGGTAAAGCTCCAGGTGCGGCACATGTGGGAGGCAGTCCGGTATGGCGACGTCGACTACGACCTAGATCGACGGGCGCTGGATGCTCTCATCGCTGCAGTCCCGCCCGAGATGCAGTTCTCGCTTACCAGCAAGCGGACTGCCAAGGAGGCTTGGGACGCCATCGCTGCGGCACGCATCGGCAGCGACCGCGCCCGCAAGTCCACACTGCAGGCACTTCGCAAGGAGTGGGAGAACCTGGCCTTCAAGCCAGGTGAGGACATTGATGACTTTGCTCTTCGTCTCAACACTCTGTTGCAGAAGATGGTGCAGTTCGGCGACGACACTTACGGCGAGGAGAGAGCTGTCGAAAAGCTCTTCCGCTGCGTCCCCGAGAAGTACAAGCAGATGGCTCGCTCGATCGAGTCTCTGCTGGATCTCTCCACGATGTCGATTGAGGAGGCGATAGGTCGCCTCAAAGTCGTCGACAACGATGAGCCACAGTCCCTCTCGGGGCCCATCACCACTAGCGGGAAGCTCCTCCTCACTCGGGAGCAGTGGCTTGCCAGCCAAGGTGACCGGAGGAAGGGGGAGCCTTCTTCCGTGACAGGCGGCCGCAAGCGTGGCAAGCCACGCAAGGCGCGCAGAGACGCCCAGGCCGGGGCGCGAGGACGTGCCGAGGGTGATACCCGCGGAGGCGCCCAGGGCGGTGCCGCCGGCAGGCACAAGCCGGTACGAGACGACGCCTGCCGCAACTGCGGCCAGCTTGGCCATTGGGCCAAGGACTGTCGACAGCCACGACGCGGCCAGGCCCACGTCGCACAGGCGGAGGAGGAGCCGGCTCTATTCATGGCACATGCCAGCATCGAGCTACCTCCAGCGGCACCGGCCGCAGCGGCTCTCCTCCACCTTGACGAGCCAAAAGCACACGCCCTCCTCGGCGACAGCTCCGGCAACGACAAGACTGACGGGTGGTGCCTCGACACCGGCGCCACCCATCACATGACCGGTCGACGGGAGTTCTTCACCGAGCTTGACTCTAGCGTCCGAGGCTCCGTCAAGTTTGGGGATGCCTCCGGCGTGGAGATCAAGGGCGTCGGCTCCATCATCTTCACCGCCGTGTCTGGTGAGCACAGGCTGCTCACCGGAGTCTACTACATCCCCGCGTTGAGGAACTCCATCATCAGCTTGGGACAGCTGGATGAGAACGGTTCGCGCGTGGTGGTTGAGGACGGAGTCATGAGGATTTGGGATTGTCGTCGTCGCCTTCTTGCCAAGGTATCCAGAAGCGCAAATCGACTCTACGTCCTTAACGTGCAGGTGGCACAACCCCTCTGTCTCGCTGCTCGTCGGGACGACGAGGCGTGGCAGTGGCACGAGCGTTTCGGGCACCTTCACTTTGAGGCCCTGAAGCGGCTCAGTGCCACGGAGATGGTGCGAGGCCTGCCGTGCCTCGACCATGTGGAGCAGCTCTGCGACGTCTGCGTGTTGACGAAGCAGAGGCGACTCCCTTTTCCCCAGCGGGCGAGCTTTCGAGCCAAGGAGAGGCTTGAGCTCGTGCACGGGGACTTGTGTGGCCCGGTGACACCGGCCACACCGGGAGGACGACGCTACTTCCTCCTGCTCGTCGACGACCTCTCCCGCTACATGTGGGTGATGGTCCTCGACAGCAAGGGAGAGGCTGCGGGCGCCATCAGACGCGCGCAGGCTGCTGCGGAGGCGGAGTGCGGCCGCAAGCTGCGCGTGCTGCGCACCGACAACGGCGGCGAATTCATGGCGGCTGAATTCGCGTCGTACTGCGCTGACGAGGGCATTCAGCGCCACTACTCCGCGCCGTACAGCCCGCAGCAGAACGGCGTCGTCGAGCGGCGCAACCAGACGGTTGTGGGGATGGCTCGGGCCCTCCTCAAGCAGAGGGGGATGCCGGCTGTCTTCTGGGGAGAGGCGGTGGTGACGGCCGTCTACATCCTCAACCGCTCGCCTACCAAGGCGCTCGACGGCAGGACGCCGTACGAGGCTTGGCATGGGCGTAAGCCGGCGGTCTCCCACTTGCGGGTCTTCGGCTGCCTCGCGTTCGCCAAGGAGCTTGGCCACATCAGCAAGCTCGACGATAGGAGCACTCCGGGAGTGTTCATCGGCTACGCGGAGGGCTCGAAGGCCTACCGCATCCTCGACCCGAAGACACAGCGTGTGCGCACGGCGCGCGACGTTGTGTTCGACGAAGGGCGAGGATGGGCGTGGGACAAGGCAGTGGACGACGGCTCGACTCCGACGTACGACGACTTCACTGTCGAGTACGTCCACTTCGAGGGAGCTGGGGGAGTAGGCAGTTCTTCTTTGGCGAGCGCGTCTACCCCAGTCTCCGAGCCTCCACCGACCCCGGCACCTGCTACTTCGACAGCACCACGCTCTCCAGCCAGGACCTCGGCTGCGATGAGCTCTTCGCCGGCTCCACCACAGCCGGCAACGCCACGCACTCCAGCACCGACAGGCACCACTCCGGGCACGTCTACTCCACCACCAGCTCGTGTCGAGCACGGCCCAGTTGAGCTCGCTACTCCGCTCTCTCACGACGAGGAGTGCGTCGACGCGTACCACGACGGCGAGCCGCTGCGGTACCGTACGGTGGAGAACCTTCTCGGCGACCAGCCGGTGCCGGGACCGGTGCCTCACGACCTGGAGGCGCAGTTGCACCTTGCGTGTGACGACGGCGAGCCTCGGTCGTTTGCAGAGGCCGAGAGACACGCGGCATGGCGCGCCGCGATGCAGTTGGAGATGGATGCGGTTGAGAAGAACCGCACCTGGGAGCTTGCTGAACTTCCTCGTGGTCACCGCGCGATCACCCTTAAGTGGGTGTACAAGTTGAAGAGGGATGAAGCCGGCGCCATCGTCAAGCACAAGGCTCGCTTGGTGGCACGAGGTTTCGTGCAGCAGAAGGGGGTCGACTTCGACGACGCCTTTGCTCCCGTGGCACGGATGGAGTCCGTGCGACTCCTCCTTTAGCTAGCTGCCCAGGAGGGCTGGCGTGTTCATCACATGGACGTCAAGTCGGCGTTCCTTAACGGCGACTTGAAGGAGGAGGTCTACGTGCACCAGCCGTCGGGATTTGCGATCCCCGGCAAGGAGGGCAAGGTGCTCCGCCTGCGCAAGGCCCTCTATGGCTTGCGGCAGGCACCGAGGGCGTGGAATGCCAAGCTGGATTCCACGCTAAAGGGGATGGGCTTCGAGCAAAGCCCGCACGAGGCGGCCATCTACCGACGGGGCAATGGAGGTAATGCCCTGCTAGTGGGTGTCTATGTCGACGACTTGGTGATCACCGGCACCAAGGATGCGGAGGTGGCGGCATTCAAGGAAGAGATGAAGGCCACCTTCCAGATGAGTGATCTGGGGCCTCTCTGCTTCTACCTAGGAATCGAGGTACACCAGGATGACTCTGGGATCACGCTTCGACAGACCGCCTACGCCAAGCGCGTCGTTGAGCTAGCTGGGCTCACCGACTGCAACCCAGCCCTCACTCCGATGGAGGAGAGGCTGAAGCTGAGCCGCGACAGCACGACGGAGGAGGTGGACGCTACGCAGTACCGGCGTCTTGTGGGGAGCCTTCGCTACCTCGCCCACACACGGCCGGACTTGGCATTCTCCGTCGGCTACGTTACTCGGTTCATGCAGCGACCGACGACGGAGCACCAGCAGGCTGTGAAGAGGATCATCCGCTACGTTGCGGGGACTCTCGACCACGGCCTCTACTACCCGAGGTGCCCTGGGGCGGCACACTTCGTCGGGTACAGCAACAGCGACCACGCCGGCGACATCGACACCAGCAAGAGCACGAGCGGGATTCTCTTCTTCCTCGACAAGTGCCTCGTTAGCTGGCAGTCGGTCAAGCAGCAGGTGGTGGCCCTGTCCAGCTGCGAGGCCGAGTACATAGCGGCCTCCACCGCTTCGACTCAGGCGCTCTGGCTCGCTCGACTGCTTGGTGTTCTCCTCGGCAGAGACACTAGAGCGGTGAAGCTCAGGGTGGACAGCAAGTCCGCTCTGGCCCTGGCAAAGAACCCCGTGTTCCATGAACGCAGCAAGCACATCCGGGTGAGGTACCACTTCATCCGAGGCTGTTTGGAGGAAGGGAGTATCAAGGCGAGCTACATCAACACCAAGGACCAGCTTGCGGACCTGCTCACCAAGCCCCTTGGGAGGATCAAGTTCCTTGAGCTCTGCTCCAGGACCGGGATGGTTCAACTCTCCCACAAGACGACGCACAAGACTTAGGGGGAGAATGATGGATAAGTCTCATGTGTGGCTGGTCTTTGTGGGGCTATGATGCTCACATGGTCATGGTCCTTGTGGCTGTTTTTCTGTTTTTAGGACAGCATCTTAGAGGACAGCATCTTAGACTAGAGGACAGCATCTTAGACTAGCATCTTGGCATATGCTTGGCTGGCTAGCAGCCTATAAATATGTAACCCTAACCCCTCAGGTTGGTATGGCATTTGTGTGAGTTTGTGTGAGAAATAGACAAGAAAATTGCCCCAACTTCTAGTGTCATCCTCTCTCGATGAGAGTAAGAATTCTCCTACTACCAAGAGTGAGAATTCAGCGACTAACATTTGCTACTAGCCTTGGCAGCAGCAAAGAACTGGCGCGTCCATCACCTAGACGTAAAATCGGCCTTCATCAACGATGACCTGGTGGAAACGGTCTTCGTCAGGCAACCTCCGGGTTTCGCCGTCGAGGGAGCAGAGCATAGGGTGCTCCTACTGCGCAAGGCGCTCTACGAGCTGCGGCAGGCCCCACGAGCGTGGAACGCCAAGCTTGACGCCACATTGGGGGAGCTTGGGTTCACGAGGTGCGCAACCGAGCACGCGCTCTACATGTCGACGACGCGCGCTGGCAGATCGCGATGGAAACGACGACGGACGATGCTGGAGGAGATGAAGGCGATCGAGGAAAACGAGACATGGGAGCTCGTCGATCCACCTCCAGGATGCCGTCCGATGAGCCTGAAGTGGGTGTACAAGGTCAAGCGGGACGAGGTCGGCGCCATTGTCAAGCACAAGGCGCGCCTCGTCGCCCGAGGCTTTGTTCAGCACGAGGGCATCGACTTCGAGGAAGTCTTTGCGCCAGTAGCGCGCATGGAGTCTGTCCGTTTGCTACTAGCCTTGGCAGCAGCAAAGGACTGGCGTGTACATCACCTGGACGTAAAATCGGCCTTCCTCAACGGTGACCTAGCGGAAACGGTCTTCGTCAGGCAACCTCCGGGTTTCGCCATCGAGGGAGCGGAGCATAGGGTGCTCCTACTGCGTAAGGCGCTCTACGGGCTACGGCAGGCCCCACGAGCGTGGAACGCCAAGCTTGACGCCACGCTAGGCGAGCTTGGGTTCATGAGGTGCGCAACCGAGCACGCGCTCTACATGCCGACGACACGCGTTGGCAGAGCGCGATGGAAACAGCGACGGGCGATGCTGGAGGAGATGAAGGCGATCGAAGAAAACGAGACATGGGCGCTCGTCGATCCACCTCTAGGATGTCGTCCGATGAGCCTGAAGTGGGTGTCAAGGTCAAGCGGGACGAGCTCGGCGCCATTGTCAAGCACAAGGCGTGCCTCGTCGCCCGAGGCTTTGTTCAGCGCGAGGGCATCGACTTCGAGGAAGTCTTTGCGCCAGTAGCGCGCATGGAGTCTGTCCGTTTGCTACTAGCCTTGGCAGCAACAAAGGACTAGCGCGTCCATCACCTGGACGTAAAATCGGCCTTCCTCAACGGCGACCTGGCGGAGACGGTCTTCGTCAGGCAACCTCCGAGTTTTGACATCAAGGGAGCAGAGCACAGGGTGCTCCAACTGCGCAAGGCGCTCTACGGGCTGCGGCAGGCCCCACGAGCGTGGAACGCCAAGCTTGATGCCACGCTGGGCAAGCTTGGGTTCACGAGGTGCGCAACCGAGCACGCGCTCTACACACGGCGACGGGAGAAGCAGGAGCTCGTCGTCGGCGTGTATGTGGATGACTTGATCGTCACCGTCGCGCATACGGAGGACATCGATAGCTTCAAGCACGAGATGGCGGCTCGTTTTCGAATGAGCGATCTCGGCGCACTCTCCTACTACCTCGGCATCGAGGTGAGACAGGGGAATGAGGAACTCACGCTCGGTCAGAGCGCGTATGCCTCGAAGCTGTTAGAGCGGAGCGGCATGGCTGAGTGCAAGCCATGCGTGACTCCGATGGAGGAGCGGCTGAAGCTGACGAAGGCCAGCATCGTGACGAACGTGGATGCAACACTCTACCAGAGCATCATCGGCGGTCTGCGCTACCTAGTCCACACGAGGCCGGACATTGCGTTCGCCGTGTGCTACGTCAGTCGCTTCATGGAGGATCCTCGAGAGGATCACTGGGCTGCAGTGAAGCGGCTACTACGCTACATCAAGGGAACGGTGGATCAGGGGATCATCTTTCCCAAGACCGGCGGGAGTAGGCTGCAGCTCACTGTGTTCAGCAATGCAGACATGGCGGGGGCATTGACAGATGACGGAGCACCTCTGGCGTGTTCGTCTTCCTCGGGTCGGCTCCAATTTCATGGCTGTCCCTAAAACAGCGTACGAGGCAAAGTACGTAGCGGCGGCCACCGCGGCGTGCCAAGTTGTGTGGTAGCGCCGGCTGCTGGGCGAGCTGACCGGTGCGGAAGCCCACCCACCAGCACTGATGGTGGACAACCAGCCCACCATCGCCAGCGCGAAGAATCCGATTCTCCATGACCGGAGCAAGCACATCAACGTGAAGTTCCACTTTCTCAGGGACTGTGTCGATGAAGGGCAGATTGTCATCGAGTTCGTCGAAACTGGTCGGCAACTCGCGGACGTCCTCACCAAGCTGCTCGGACGTCTTCGACTCACGGAGCTGAAGGAGATGATCGGCATGAAGGGGGTATAAGGGATAGCAGTAGGATTAGGGAAAGAATTGTTAGATAATCTACTGCTTCCTTGGAGATGAACACACACCAAGGGAAGGCGGCGGGAAAAGACTCCCTGCTGTGGTACTGTAGCCGCTGCAAGAGCAGGCGCCGAACGGCTCACCTGCCTCACTGTAGCCACGGCAGAGACAGACGCAGAAGTCAGTCCTGCTGTGGTATCTAGTCACTGTTGCAGCAAGACAGCTGTACTATGACTAGATGAGTAGAGTTGTATATATAGTTTGCCACTGCAACTCAACAAAGAGAGTTCAGATTTGCCATCTCCTATACAGAGCTCCGGCCAACGCTGGTGCTTGTACTGTGTGTGTATGCTCTGTTCTCCCTCTTCTTCTACCTCTAACCATAGTGTGTGATCGGACAACGTCAGTCGTGCTCGGCCGTGGTCGGCGAGACTGGTGAGTAGTCGACTCACCTAAGCCGGTGATCTAGTGGGCTAACAGAAAAGGCAGAATAAGGATTTTGCCGAAAAGCGCCATCCGCAAAAGCAGAGGATTCTAAATGGCCGAAGGAAACAAATACACATTGTCAAGTTGATACACAGACAATATAATCAATATACCTTTTTAACTTGTTGTGCAGTGTCTGGAGGTGGCACAGCCAAATAGCGTGGAAGTTGAATATTGAACCACACATGTTCACGGATTTCACGTATTGTAATCCTTTTCATTGGATCAACAACCAGCATTCGGGGAATCAAGTCCCTCGCTGAAGGTGATAAATGACTAGGAAGGGTATATATTCCACCCTACAATTAGGATATAAGAATTTACTGAGCATATTAAAAATAAAATATAAAGGAATCCTTTTATCAGGTAAATCACTGAGATTATAGCTCACCTTTATTTTGTTAAAAAGGTTTGGAATATTCTCATCATCAAATGGGAGAGTGCCACAAAGAAGAGCATAAAGAATAATGCCACAGCTCCAGACATCAACTTCAGGACCAGCATATAGTTTACCAGATATGACCTAAAGATATGAGGAAGAATCGTGCCATAGCAAGCTATATACGTAAATGCAACCATGAAGAGTGCTAATTGCAAATCATGCCAGATGTAATACCTCAGGTGCTGCATAATTCGGGCTACCACAACTCGTCTTAAGAAAGTGACCATCACGCATAACATTACTTGAGCTAAAATCTGCAATCTTAACATTGCATCTTGAATCCAAAAGAATACTCTCTAGCTTTAAATGACGGTTGACAACCATCTTCCTATGGCAATATTCAACCCCAGATATGATCTGCATAAAAAGTCAATAAGAAAATTATCGAACTAAGCTCAATGAACCAAATAAACACAAATAATCAAGTTATTGATTGCAGATATGAGAGAAGCATGACGTTTAACAGATTTCAAATATTCATCAGGTCGCAAAACAGCTTATGCCAACCATATACAGTTCGAACCAGGGATTACAATGCATTGTGCAATAGAAAGCCACCTGCTGAAAAAAACGACATGCTTCTTGTTCATGTAGTCTTCCTTTCTCAATGATGTAATCAAACAACTCTCCTTTTTTACAATACTCCATAACCACATAAATATCAGCAGGTGTATCTATCACCTCATAAAGGCGTATGATATGAGGATGCATCAATAATCTCAGCATCTTGAGATATCTCTTCACTGCAGGTACATAATAAGAGAGAATTAAGTTGAGTACTTCATCAGATAAAATAAATTGCAAGACACAATAAGCAGCTTTGCTGCGTGTCTATACTCTATATATACATCACGCGCAAGCTTAAGAACCACAAACGAATGTTCAGCCTTTCTAAGAAACAAACGAATGTTCTGTACAGAAGGAATAAGCGCTGACCTTTCTCTTCCATTTCCAAGCCTCTGATCTTGCGGCGATTGAGGATCTTGATTGCCACCTCATGGCCAGTCAATATATGTTCCGCAATCTTCACTTTACCGAACGACCCAAATCCCAGGGTTCTGCGAATTCGGTAACCGCTCAAAGGGTTGGCATCTATTCCAGCTCCCTCCATCGTGTACCTGAATTACAATCAAAGCATATCATACTAGTTTGAGGGCAAAGGAAAAAGGAAAGCTAAAACCATGCGAACTCGCGAGCATGAAAATCTACCATGCACTGAGCCACTGATACTATTCGAAGGTTGGATCTAGACGATCGAAACAAGTAATATTCCGATTCAGGCTAAGCGCGCGCACACACACAGAGCACGCCTCAATTTACTACGAGGAGAGGCGGGGAAGGCGAACCAGAATCCCGTTGCCAAATCCTCAAGCTATCTTTCAGAAACTATTCGCACCCGATTGGCCTGGGCCTGTAGAAAACGAAGCTGAAGCGCCCCAACCGCAAATCCCCAAACCCCGCACAGGCACACCGCACACCCGAACCGCTAGCGCGCCATCCCACGATGAGCTTACCTCGCAGCAGGGGAGAAGCGGCGAGCTGGGTCCCGCCCACCGGAGCAGGTGGAGGCGGAGGCGGAGGCGCGGCTCGCGGCGGATGCGAGGCCGGCTCGGGCCTGGACGGACGGGAGGCCGGGAGGGCACGGTTTGTCGTTTCGGCGGGCGCGTGGGATTGGCCATGCCCGCGGCAATAATTTGGCAGGTCGATCTCTCGGTTGTGTCCCATCCCAATGCTTACGGGACACGCACTGCGGCTACTCCTTGCCTGACCGCCTGGAACAAGAGCCGGCGCCTGAAACAGCCCAGCCAGGGATTCGAGTGCAGACCTGCCTCCGCGACCACGAACGACCCGACGACGGAAGGGGAGCGGCCGAGAGAAGCTGTTCGCCTGTTCCTTCACCTCGCATCCCTGCGACGTGCGACCTTGACTGCGGGCTGCGGGCGGGAGAATGGTGCCATGCGTGGAGCGCCTGAGCCGACGAGCGAGAGACGTGGAGAGGAAGAGACCGTCGCGGACTCGTGGCCCGGCGCAAGCACGGCACGGCCCGCCGGTATTGTGCGGTCCCGGGCCAGCATGGCCCGATGCATAGAGCCCCGATGACAGCCCGATGTTTTTTCCCCAAGGCAGGCTTTCTACTTTATAATAAGCCAACATCATCGGTTCTAAGGCCCAATACCATATGGCCCAATACATATACAACTTTCTCGTACAGTAGGCACAGATCGATGCCTCGCTCGTGCGTTGACGTCGCTTCGCCTCTCCTTCGCGAGTCGCGACTTCGCCCAAATCGGCCGCTGCTTCCTACCTCGCCTCCTCCGTCGCACCATTGACCACCTCCCGCCACCTCTACCTAGCCTCGTTGGCCGCAAGCTCCTCCCCAAAGTCCACGCGGCGCCCTATTGCTCGCCGCCATGGCACCATCTCCAGCAGTCTGCCCTCCCCGCTCGTCTCCTTCCCTCCTTCCCTTCTCCCCGCGAATCTCCGGCATGGGCGACGCCGCAGCCCCGCCATTGGAGCGCGCCGTGTGCGGATCTGATGCCCGCCGCCACCGACGCGGCCTCGACCTCGAGCGCCACCATCCTCTCTTCCCCTGCTCAATCGGGCTTCGGGCTGGCCCGGACTCCTCGACAGGCCGTGCGTTTCGGACCAGTCCGGCCCGAAAATCGGTGCAGCAGGCCGTGCCTGGGCCGCTGGACAGGCACGAGGCCTGCTTGGGCACGCTCCGGGAGGCACGACGTGCCGTGCCGGCCCGACCCCCACGGGGCCGTGCTTTCACCGGGCCCGGGCCATGTCGGGCTAGGCCGCCCCGATGGACATCTATAGCTGCGACCGTTAGTGCGACGGACTCGATGGGAACACGATGGGGAAAGATGGTGTGGCTGGGCCTGGGTGTGATGGGCTAGGAGCTTAGGAGTGGGCTGGATGTGATGGGCTCCATGTATTTGTGGGCTACATTAAAGTGATATGGACATTAATTTCGGTCCCGTGGGCACCCGCGAGGAATAAAAAAAAGCGCGAGCTCTTGCTTTGTTTGTTTGACTAGCAAACGTGTCCATATATTGTAACGGGACTAAATACATATTGGGATCGAACTCCGTGTAATCATTAGACATGAGTTGTTTTAACTCGTATAAGCACGACTTATAAGTCCGAGTTGCGTACAGGACAGAGGGCTCGACCTAATATGTCTTGAAATCGGACTGCATATGATTCACCGCTAGACACGAGTTATTCTAACTCATATGAATACGACTCATACGAGACCAGATCACATACGAGATACGGAAGGTGTAAGTGCAGCTTTGAAAGTAAAAACACGAGGTAATGTTGGGGTCAAAGCGTCCGGGTCCGGATGGACGGACGTCGTTTCCCAGAAATTCCCCCCCACACGCTACAGCGCCGCCCGCCTTCCCTACTCCGCCTCCATCATGCCGACTGCCTTCTGTGGGGGATATACCACCTTTTGTCAACAGTTGACGCGTTAGGTAGACGTGTGCGCTTCGCATGGCGAGCCAGATGGATTTGTAGATCATCGGCACGTTCTCGGCGACGGCCTCGTGCATCCAACTGCTCAAACAGGCTGCCGTCGGGAAGGTGCTCCTACGCAAGCAAGCTCGTTGCGTCGTTGGATCTCGAGCAGCTGCACGGGAGCTGCTTCACTACGTTCACGTGACTGGATCAATCTCAGGATCCCCACCTCAAGTTGAACTCAGGCCCCTCATCGTCGTCATTCAACACGAGCCAAAGATCACCGGCGGCGTCTGTGCGGATGTCTCCTGCGACTACTCTTCGGGTCGGCCGAACCAGCCGAGGAAACAGGGATCCGTCAGCAGCACGTGGTGTCGCTATTTTCCCCCGGCTCGATCGCTCCATCTACAGCGGCGGCGGCGCGACATCTCCGCTCTCCAGATCCAATCGCGGGACGACAAGCTACAGATGGTGTGACTCTCGTCCTCCTCCCATCGGTCCCACTTGGCTTCGACAAGCACGCCGAGCTGCATCCGCACGGGAATACGGGAATCCTACTCTGATCCGATCGGACATGCATAGGAGTCCTGCTCCAGTTCGATAGGTGCATAATAATTGGTGATTACCATCGGGGCCCAGCTGCTAAAAAATAATCCCAGTCAAGCATACGTCTAATCTAATCTACAGCACCATGAAGATCCGGCCAGGGCATTGTTCCGTCGTGAGCAAACAAGAAGCGTGTACGGGGGCCATGCAAGTTATTTAATCAAGGCGAAATTTGCACGTCCGTGCATGCACGACATGCTATACGCCCTAATTTGGCCCAAGCGCCCAGACGACAAGATCCCATCAGTCAGCAAGCAAATCAACAAGGATCGTCATGCATGTACGCGGGAGGAAGACCTCGGACTGCGCCTCGCCTTAGTCGGACACGGGCTTCGTCCATCAGGCTCCGACTATACTCGTCCGACTACAACTCCGACTCCACGCACCCATCCGACTTCATCGAGCTGCCAGCAAGTCGCTAAGGAAGTTGTCTGAGTTCTACGTCTCCGATCAGACATTATGACTAAAGAAAAGTATATTTTATATATCCATATTTAATATAGCTTTCTCATCGTCATATTTCTGAAATTATTATTTTTCTAGTCGTTCTCCATAATTAATTTCTCTATGTATAAGATACTCCGATCGTTCTCCATGCACTCCATTTGTTCGCCGACCAGCCACATTCTTTTTTTATCACCCAGAGATGGTCTCCTACACGTGCACGAGCCACACTCTGCGTTATGGACAGTCAACAGCGGCTCCTTGACGATGCTCTTTCTCTTACGCGTACACAGGTGCCGCCCACTCCACGCTATAGAGTTTGGGCTAGTCGGGGATAGTGATGCAATACAAAACTAATCGGAAAGGCAGTTATTCATATTTAAAATATGAACAAACTCCAAATAAATACAATGTTTATCTACAACTGATCGTCGAGCTGCATATGCTATTTCATCACCGCTGATTTTTCTCTAGGAGTTCATATATTTTATTTTTATATCATGTACTGTCCATTTGTATATATTTATTTTGCAGGGGCCTAGTTCAGTCAGCGAGCTTATTTCTTACGCTCGGGGACTGGATCATCCAGGAAGGACAATAGGATCATTGGCTGGGTGGTCGCACCACTTGGCAGTCGGATTTCTCCGCCGATCAACTTATCAGACCGCTAGGTTCATGCACTTCGTCGTCGACCAGTTGGTTGGACTGCTCGGCGCTCACTTCTACTTGGCGCTCACCTCACCGCCGACTAGCTGGTCGGATTGTTCGTCGTTTCATCATCAGTTACGCTGGGGCTGCCAGCTAAGCTAGGGACTCCTCGGCGTTTGGATTCTTCGTGCAAGAGTTGCCAACTATGCTAGGGATTCTCTTAGCGGTCGGGTCTTGCTACGTCTCATCGGTGTGCTATCAAGTTGCTCCATACTGTTCGGATCAGGATGCTAATCTTGAGCAGCATGTCTGGGGTCTTGATACGCACATGACAAATGACGTTGGTAAGCTTTCAGACTTATTTTCTTTGACCCTGCTACAAGATTCATTCTCCATCTTCCAATAGGCCCGGGGACTAAGTGGCTACACTTCACCTAGCGGTGAAGTAGTGCCTTTTTCCTGATTTACACTCTGACCTTGCAAACGGAGTCTAAGTGGCTACACTTCGCCTAAGGTGGAGAATTTTTAATTTTTTATCTTGAGCCCCTTACATCCTTCTAGCAAGCCTTATTTGGCTAAGTCCGAGATCTGCGTACCAGTTAAACTGGTCGGCTTCGACTTTCACCGCTCAGATCACCAGTTAAACTGGTCTGCTTCGACTTCCACCGCTTGGATCACCAGTTAAACTGGTCGGCTTCACGTCAAACTGTTCGGGCTTGTTCAAGACAGTGTTGCTCAAAGGATACAAGGCGCTTGAGGACTAGCTGTGGGGGATATATCTCCGGTATCCACAGGACAAGACATGGGCCGCATCATCAGAGGTGGTCCAGCCCACAAGATCAAGATGTGTGGCGCACGACACTAGTCGACATGCACCGTAAGGCTACAAGAAGATATGATTTACTAGGATACTTATAGTTATTGTAATACCAAATAGAATATTTTCCTTGTAACCCTACCCCTTCGAAGTATATAAGGAGGGGCAGGGTCGACATACCTCATTCATCCCATCTAGATACAAATAATACAAGTCGCCATAACACAGGACATAGGGTTTTACGTCATACTAACGGCCTAAACCAATCTAAATCTTGTGTCTCTGTGTTCTTGTGCTTGTGTTACCGTCCGGTTCCTGATCACACGCACCCTCACCACACAATCTACCATCGTGGGCATACCCCTCGGTGGACTATCGAGCATCTTTTGTCGACACCTTCCCCACTCCATGCTCCACCGCACCACCCACCTCCACCGCGTTGCCCGCTCACCGTGGCCACTCCACCACTACACTGAGCCAGCGAGCCACCACGATGGATGCTCCAACAAGCAGGCGAGCAGAGGAGCTTCGTGTAACGCCGCCCCGCTAGCCATTTGCCCATGCCACTGCCGCACCGGCGACTCCATGCCGTCATGGGCTCCACGCGCCGTGTAACACCCTAAAATTTGGCCTAGTTTTAAAAACTACTAAAAATTTGAAGTTTTTAAAATTTGCATAGGAAATAATATATATAACCAACCTAAACAATTTTACAAATAAAACCACATAGGTGCGCAACTTTGTTTGTGAATGTTTGTTTGTCTTGTTGAACTTATGGTGGCAGCCTTTTACACACACATGCATTCAAATTTGAATTTGAATGCATTCAAACATATACATGTAAGAGACAGGAAATAGAAAAGGGAATTAGAAAAATAGGAAAAGCCACTTAGCCTCGTTCCCTCCCCTCCCACCTTTTCGGCCCGAAGTCGTAGCCCAGCCCTTCCTATTCCCCCTCCTCTCTCCCGTGTGCGAGCCGGCCTAGCAAGCCATGGCCTAGCTCAGGCCGGCCTCGCCCGCTCTCCCCTTCTCTCCCACCGACGTCCTAGGCCTACCTATCAGCTTCGTCGTCCACCCTAGCTGGCAAGCCATACGTGGCCCCACCGTGTCATCAACGCTCGCTAGCGAAGGTCAGCGGAGGCACGGCGACATCAGGACCCCATGGTGCCCCTCTCTTCTCCTCTCCTCCCTCTTCCCCCACACTGTGAATGCATCAACGATAGCGCCATGGTCACCACCGTGCAAAGCCACCGGAGTAGCCGCCAAGGCAGCTTCGGCGTGCGCACGGGCAAGCGCCAGCCATGGTGATGTGACTAGACGAGGTCAACTATGGTAGAACCGCCTAATCTAATACCTCTCAGGAGTGCTCGTCTTCCATTAGACACTAAGCATCCAAAGGAAAACACCAAATTACTCGGTTCCATTGGGCACACCCTAGGGGAGAACCCAAAAATCCATATTTTTCCATCAGGATCACAAATGAGAGAATAAAGCTTACATCATTCTTAACCATTTCTTACATCACTTTTAATACAACATCAGAGTATAATATTTATTATTATAACAGCGGAATGCAATCATATTATCAGAGTTATAAACAGTTTAATTGAACAGTGGAATATAAACCTGTGATCAGAATTACCGCGGAAATAAATATCTAATCATGATATGATGAAGTATTGATATATAAACTACGACAACAGATTATGAAGCTTTCATTTATAAAAACATTTGGTGAGAGTTATAAATAACAACTATGATCGTAGCGTAAAGGAATCCTCGCTGAGCCCAACAGGAGGTATCCACACACAAGGGTCAGCTCTAGCATCCACCTGTCACCTGCAACAGGGGGAATAAAACCCTGAGTACTCAATTGTACTTAGCAAGACTTATCCGATAGGAGGAAAGAAAAGACTCCAAGGATATGCAAGGCTATCTGGCTTGTGGGTTTATTGTATCTGCAGGAGCATTACTAAAAGTGTGTCCTTATATTCGATAGTCATTAATAGACGCATTGGTTCATTAACTAACCATTCTATGTAAGCACTTGTGCTACTTTCAAGCAGGTGGTAAGCAATCAGATTTCCTTTTTCCATTCCATCTTTCATCTTTCCGTTCTTACTACGGTGCTAGGCACAAAACAAGCCATACTGACTCGGCGGCGATTCATGAATCAATATCTCCAGCTGGGTACTCCAAAAACACACGATCCGCTTGTATCCAAGGCACAAGCAGAACCAACTCATCACCCTCTTGTCTAGGGGTCCTAGGTCCCCATCCAAACTAGGACTCCAAGCCCCCGCCTCTAAGTCCCGAACTCAGTGCGGTGCAAAGACCGCCTCCACCAAAACAAAACCCTGACAGTCAGTCCGAAAAAGCCAGAACCCATGACAAGAGAGCAACAAGTCTTTCAAGCACCCATACACAAGTATATGCTCGGGATAATAAATCTGTGACTTGCCTCAATGGCTTATGCAACGACCGGTTCTTAACCGACACAGACAGGGAAAGCAGTGTAACCAAGCCATGCCCCGTGTCCACGGCGACACAACCTCTTACACCCACCAATACCCAAACCATATCCCTGCCCGGTCACCATTTTTTCTTTTCACCATTTATATTTTCCAAGTGATAATGATATAGTAACATATTTCCTATATCTCGCGAGTGACATGCAATCACTCGACTTCTACCGGTTCCTGTAGCATAGCAATCTACTCGATCCTATCATACTAGTAAGACTCATAGAATAAAGATATATATATATATATATATATATATATATATATATATATGTGTGTGTGTGTGTGTGTGTGTGTGTGTGTGTGTGTGTGTGTGTGTGTGTGTGTGTAAGTGGGTTTCATTCAACTCCTTAAAACTTAATGCACACATATAATTTAAACTATAGAAAAGTAGAGGTTATGCACCGGGGCTTACCTGGGTAAGATATATATTAAAATGTTAGTATCTGCATCTTTAGATCATCCACCATCTACTAAATAACAAGCCCATTGCATCATCTCCTAGAGGAAATACCATTACACCATTCTCGAATTCTCAATCATCCTTCAATTGATCCGTTGATCCATCATCATACATATATGATATGCATTGATGCAAATGCATAAATGTAAATAATCAACGATAGCCGAACTGTTTAGAAACCCGATCACGCCTCACAAGCAAACGAGCTAGTTCTAACGACGACTGTACCTAGACTACATATACACATGGTCGGTTAAGGCGTTATTTTCCAACAATTATTTTAGTTATATAAACCAAGGTTGTTTCTTTATTTCTATTCTCTCAATTTAATCTTTATCTGAAATAGGACATCGGTATCCATCTAGCAAACTAATTATTCTGAAGCTACAAAAATTACAGTGAGCAGCTAATATTGCTAGGAGCCTACTGTAAAAATTTTAGATTCAACACTATTACTAATTTCTCATGGAAATTCCTATAAGTTCACCTTTTAACAATATTAGGCATGTTAAAATAATTAGAGCAATCCTAAAAATATATAGAACCTATGCGAACGAAATACCTTATCAGATATATCATGATTTTAGGAACTCAACAAAACTAGTTTGGAATTTTTATGTTTTTTCTTTGATTTACTACAAATTTTACATGTTTATTTATGAAACTAACTTAACAAATGCTTTAGAAATCTAAAAGGGCCAGCGGCCAGATCGGCCCAACGGTGCGGCACCAGGTCACCCGAAGTGCGTAGCCGACGGCCCAGGTCATGGCCCACGGCATGGCGACAGGTAGGCCCAGACAAAAGTCTGCGCACCCATGGCCCAGGCGCGGCGGCAGCCCGGGAAGCATGGCTCGCCTACAGGCGTGCACGTGGTCGGCGGCCCAGCGACCAACCACGCGCGACACAGAACGGGCATGGCAGCCCAACACGAGCAGGCTGGCCCATGAGGGGAAGCCCAGCAGTGGCGACATCATTGTGCAAAAACACCCCTACGCTTCGATCTATTTATTATCCTACTGTTCATGTGAGTCGCCGGGCGCTATCTTCGGCCACCAAGCTCCTAGCAGGGTGAGGATGAGTTGCACGGCCGCACGGCAAGCGGACGTCTGGCTGCACGCACGCTAGTCCCAAGCTCGACAGAGAGAGGGGCAACACTGAGAGCCGGCACGTGCTCGCGTGAGGTGGGGGAAAATCGATGACGGGTGGGTGGCGCGACGCTGGCGCGGCGCGAGGCCACGACGGGCGCTGCAATTGGGAGGCATGGCTGCTCGATGATGGGGGCTCGAGCGACTGCGGTGATGGCTGTGGAGCAGCAGGGAGCACCGAAGCTGGAGGTGGAGCAGCGCGAGGAAAAACCGGGCGGCGCTGCTGGGCACACGAAGCTCAGGAAGGGCAACGCCAGAGCGGTGAAGGGAGGGGGCGGCGTTGGGAGCTGTAGGCCCAGCACGGCAGCAATGGGGCTCGAGCGTGCTGCGGTTGCAAGGAGGGGCAAGGAGGAGCCGGGAGGGCAGCACTGTGGGACCCGCGTGCTTTCATGCGAGCGAGAGAGCAAAACCGATGACGTCAGACTAGAGCTGGGACGCCTCCTCCTCGATAGTAGAAATAGAAAAAGGAGGGAGGAGAGCAGCACGAGGGCTCAGCCGAACTTGGCAGACAAATAGAGGCAGCAGCAGCAGCTCGAAGATGACCCGATACAGACATGTCAGCAGAGGCAGACAAAAGCAATAAGGTAGGTAGAGACGAGCAATAGCTCAACCTTGGCATGCACGAGAAGGAGCGTAGGGAGAGAAGATAGGTGAAAAGGAAGAGCAAGAAATTGACTCGACGGAGCGGTGCGATACAATAATTTGGGTGATTCCAGCAGTCAGGACGCCAGCTGTCGCGGGTACATTACCAATTTATCCTAGGGACTAAAACAAGTCTATACATAAACATAAACATGTCACTTAGACCAAAGCTTTTCAACTGAGCGTGCTTATCAAAATAAACACGTGAGTATACATATATATATATCGTTTTATTTATTAATGGATTTTATTTTATTTGTAAAAGTTGCTTTTCATACTTAATCTAATAGAGCAAACCATTCGCCATTTACTTGCTAGAATTGTCGTTAGATGTCCATAGATATTTTTACATAGTGAGCAATTTAACTTGACATTTATTGGAGTGCACCAAAGTGGGTCACACAAGATTTGCTTATCACCTCAAGTATATTTTAAATCAAAAATTTTGAGAACTCGTTTTAAAAATTTATCTTAGGCCTAAATCGCGGTGCTAAACGAGCTCATAACACCAGGGGTGCTACAACCAACCCCCCTTAAAAAGAATCTCATCCCAAGGTTCGAAGCTAGAACTAGAAAAGGGGAAAACATGATTATATTTTGTAGCATAGTCATTACACGAAGATTACATGACTTCGAATACTAAATCACACGAGGATCTAAGGATACATGGTCAAGAGCAACCAGGTACAACCGAGACTTAATCCAGAAGTCAAGATAGACGAGGGCAGTGGAGAAACAATAGGATAATGAGTATCCAAAACATGGCATAGCACCAACAGATCCAGAAACAATCGACTGAGAAGTAAAATATCGTGAACCCTAAGGCCAAACTAACCAAAGGGAACTTGAACTTCTTTGATGAAACCAGATCCTTCTTCTTAGATTACACCATCACCTCAGACTGACGAACCTAGCTTCACAATGTCAACTGGATTTCATAGCTCTGCTCTGAATGCGAGGCAAATGGGTATGGATAAGAAGAGCAAGTACCAAGGGTATTTTATAGTGGTGAATGGAGGTGGGGCGGAACACACTGGAAGTGGAGACGGCATGGATGAGATACACAAATGGTTCATGCTGTGGAGATAAGGTCAGACATGGTGTGCTTACCCAACAGGAGGAAAGAAAAGACTCCAGGGATATGCAAGGCTATCTGGCTTGTGGGTTTATTGCATCTGCAGGAGCATTACTAAAAGTGTGTCCTTATATTCGATTTTCATTAATAGCCACATTGATTCATTAACTAACCATTCTATGTAAGCACATGTGCTACTTTTAAGCAGGTGGTAAGCAATCAGATTTCCTTTTTCCATTCCATCTTTCATCTTTCAGTTCTTACTATGGTGCTAGGCATGAAACAAGTCATACCGACCCGGTGGCAATTCGCGAATCAATGTCCCTAGCTGGGTACCCTGAAAACACATGCCCCGCTTGTATCCAAGGCACAATCAGGACCAACCCGTCACCCTCCTATCCTAGGGTCCTAGGTCCCCGTCCAAACTAGGACTCCAAGCCCCCGCCTCTGAGTCCTAGACTTAGTGCGGTTGAAAGTCCTAATGGCTAGATGGGGGGTGAATAGCCTATTAAAAATTTCTACAACAACACTTAGCAAACCGGTTAGACAATTATGAGGCGAAGCAAGTGTTGTGCTAGCCTACTAAAAATGCAAGCCACCTACCATAATTCTAGTTTCTATAGATTCTAACCCCACAATAACTATGGCACTACACTAAGTTAGTGTGCTCTCAAAGGATAACTAAAGAGCCACACTAACCAAACTAACAAGCTCTTACAACTAGCTACACTAAAGAGCTTGATAACTAGTTTGCGGTAATGTAAAGAGAGTGAGCAAGATGGTTATACAGCCGAGTCGAGGAGTGAACCAATCAATCACAAGAATGAATACCAATGAAGACCAATCACCTTGAAATCAAATGAAGACACAATGATTTTTTACCGAGATTCACTTGCTTGCCGGCAAGCTAGTCCTCATTGTGGTAATTCACTCACTTGGAGGTTCACACACCAAACCCTCAGTAGGGTGCCACATAACCAACACAAGATGAGGATCACACAAGCCACAAGCAATTGACTAAAGTACCTTTTGGCTCTCCACCGGGGAAAGGTCAAAAACCCCTCACAATCACCACGATCAGAGCCAAAGACAATCACCATCCTCCGCTCGACGATCCTCGCTGCTCCAAGTTGTCTAGGTGGCGGCAACCACCAAGAGTAACAAGCGAATCCCGTAGCGAAACACAAACACCAAGTGTCTCTAGGTGCAATCACTCAAGCAATGCACTTGGATTCTCTCCCAATCTCACAAAGATGATGAATCAATGATGGAGATGAGTGGGAGGGCTTTGGCTAAGATCACAAGGTTGCTATATCAATGCAAATGGCCAAGAGGGTGAGCTTGAGCCGGCCATGGGGCTTAAATAGAAGCCCCCACAAAATAGAGCTGTTGTACCCCTTCACTGGGCATAACACGGGGTGACCAGACGCTGGACCTCAGCGTTCGGTCATGCGATGCACGCCACATGTCCCCTCTCTTTAAAAACTAAGCGCCTGATCCCAACAGTCAAGTGATGACCGGACGCGATGCTACAATGTGACCGGACGCTGGACCTCAGCATTCAGTCATTTCCAGTAAGCATCCAGAAACATTTTTTCACGACCAAACGCATCCGGTCATGCTTGACTGGACACACCTAGCGTCCGGTCATTCTACATCATCATATGTCAGACTGGCCGGACTTAGGCCCTGAGCG
Organism: Miscanthus floridulus; assembly: GCF_019320115.1. Taxonomy (NCBI): domain Eukaryota; kingdom Viridiplantae; phylum Streptophyta; class Magnoliopsida; order Poales; family Poaceae; genus Miscanthus; species Miscanthus floridulus. Next base: position 93,299,579 of record NC_089596.1, on the reverse strand, counting down.
TCCGGTCAGTTTTCGCGCTAGCATCCAGTCATGAGACTAAAACTATGTGCCCTTAGCTACCACTGACCAGACACATCAGTCCTTTAGAGACCAGCATCCGGTCACTCACAGTGACCATGTTCACCAGAGTTTAGGGCGTCGGTGGCATCATCGGACTGTCCACACTCTACGGGCGGACACTCCGCCGGTGAAGTTTCTAACCCTTGCTCAAATGTGCCAACCACCAAGTGTATCACCTTGTTAACATGTGTTACCATATTTTCACAAATATTTTCAAGGGTGTTAGCACTCCACTAGATCCTAAATGCATATACAATGAGTTAGAGCATCTAGTGGCACTTTGATAACCGCATTTCAATATGAGTTTCACCCCTCTTAATAGTACGACTATCGAACCTAAATGTGATCACACTCTCTAAGTGTCTCGATTACCAAAACAAAATGGCTCCTACCATTTATATCTTTGCCTTGAGCCTTTTGTTTTTTCTTTCTTCTTTTCATGTCTAAGCACATGATCATCACCATGGCATCACCATCATCATGTTATGATCTTCATTTGCTTCACCACTTGGAATGTGCAACCTATCTCATGATCACTTGATAAACTTGGTTAGCACTTAGAGTTTCATCAATTCACAAAAACCAAACTAGAGCTTTCAGCGGTGCAAGGACCTCCTCCACCAAAACAAAACCCTGCCAGTCAGTTCGGAAAGAGCCGGAACCCACGACAAGAGAGCAACAAGTCTTCCAAGCGCCCATACACAAGTATGTGCTCAGGATAAAAAATCTTGGACTTGCCTTGATGGCTTATGCAACGACCGGTCCTTAACCGACATAAATAGGGAAAGCAGTGTAACCAAGCCATGCCTCGCATCCATGGCGACACAACCTCTTACACCCACCAATACCCAAACCATATCCCTACCTAGTCACCATTTTTCCTTTCCACCATTTATATTTTCCAAGTGATAATGATCCATTGATCCATCATCATACCTATATGATATGCATTGATGCAAATGCATAAATGTAAATAATCAACGATAGCCGAATTGCTTAGAAACCCGATCATGCCTCATAAGCTAACGAGCTAGTTCTAATGACGACTGTACCTAGGCTACATATACACGTGGTCAGTTAAGGCGTTATTTTCCAACAATTATTTAGTTATATAAACCAAGGTTGTTTCTTTATTTCTATTCTCTCAATTTAATCTTTATCCAAAATAGAACATCGTTATCCATCTAGCAAACTAATTATTCTGAAGCTACAAAAATTACAGTGAGTAGCTAATATTGCTAGGAGCCTACTGTAAATATTTTAGATTCAACACTATTACCAATTTCTCACAAAAATTCCTACAAGTTCACCTTTTAACAATATTAGGCATGTTAAAATAATTAGAGCAATCCTAAAAATGTATAGAACCTATGTGAACAAAATACCCTATCAGATAGATCATGATTTTAGGACTCAACAAAACTGGTTTGGCATTTTTATGATTTTTTTATGATTTACTATGAATTTTACAAGTTTATTTACGAAACTAACTTAACAAATGCTTTAGAAATCTAAAAGGGCCAGCGGCCAGATCGGCCCAACGGTGCGGCACTTGGCTGGCCCAAGCGGTGTGCAGCCGACGGCCTAGGCCATGGCCCATGGTGTGGCAATAGGCCGGTCCAGACAGAAGTCCGCGCACCCGTGGCCCAGGCACGGCGGTAGCCCGGGCAGCGTGGCTCATCTACAGGCATGCGCACGGCCGGTGACCCAGCGACCAACCTTATGCAACACAGAACAAGAGCACAAGCAGGCCGGCCCACGAGGGGAAGCCCAGCGGCGACGGCATCATTGTGCAAAAAGACCCCTATGCTTTGATCTATTTCTTATCCTACTGTTCATGTTTGTCACAGTCTTCACACCTAACCCCCCGAAAAACTACTAATTACATGTTCTCCCCTTCTCTTCTCCCCTTCCATACAAAGTAGAGGAGGCAACGGAACCAGCCACCGTCTCCGACCATCGAGCTCCTAGCCGGGTGAGGACGATTTGCATGGCCGCACGGCAAGCGAACGTCTGGCTGCACCCATGCCAGGCCCTAGCTCGGCAGAGAGAGGGGCAGCACTGAGAACCGGCGCGTGCTCGCGTGAGGTGGGGAAAACCGACGATGGGCGGGTGGCGCGGCGCGAGGCCACAACGGGCGCTGTGGTTGGGAGGCACGACTGCTTAATAATGGGGGCTCGGGCGACTATGGTGATGGCTGTGGAGCAACAGGGAGCATCGACGCTGGAGGTGGAGCAGCACGAGGAAAAACTAGGTGGCGCTAGCAAGGTGGCGAAGAAACGGCCATGGCAATTCTGGGGGCGCTAGCACCTGCGGGCACGGCGCAGTTCGGCTGGGCGCTGCGGGGCATGCGAAGCTCGAGAAGGGCAGTGCTAGAGCAGTGAAGGGAGGGGCAGCACTGGGAGCAACAGGCCTAGTGCAGTAGCAATGGGGCTCGGGCACACCGCGGTTGCAAGGAAGGGTGAGGAGGAGCTAGGAGGGTAGCGCTGTGGAACCCGCTTGCGCTCACAAGAGAGACAAAGGAAAACCAGCGACGACGGACTAGAGCTAGGATGCCTCCTCCTCGACAGTAGAAATAGAAAAAGGAGGGAGGAGAGTAGCACAAGGGTTTGGCTGAACTTGTGAAAGGTCCTTGTGTGGTTTTGGTAATTGAGTGACAACCCTAGGTGGACTAATTGTGTTTATGTGAGATACATAGGTGATTAGTCCACAAGTACATGCACGTGAGCAACATATGCCGTGAAGGTGAAAATGGTTTTGAGATATTGCAAAGCTCACACATGTGATGATGAAGGAGCTTATTGCACATGAGACATGACATTGAGTCATGTGATCAAGGTGGAGAAGATCAAGACAAGACTTGGCTTGATAGACCGGTTGCAAGCGTGAAGGGCAAGTCGGAGGCTTTGGAGCGATGGACCGCGTGGCAGTAAAGCTTGAGCAAGACTTGGTGCCGATGGATGAAGGCAACGGTGAAAAGCAAGTGAAGTCAAGATCGATGAACCAATATGATCATGTGATGATATGAAGTGGATCATATCATTGTTGATTATGTTGGTGCATGTGTTGCATCGACATTGGAGGAGATAGAATGAAATGCGCAAGGCAAAGGTATAACCTAGGGCATTTCATTTCAATGGTCATAGGTGTGTAGAGAAGTTAATGACCGGGTTTAGAATAGATGGACATACTATCAAGAGGGGCAAACTTGTTTGCATATTGGTCATCTAGTGCCACTCAAGTGATCCAACTTTGCATCATCACTAGGATCAAATGGCGTGGCAAGTTGAGTGACTAATCCTTTGGAAAATATTTATGAAAAGCTAACACACATACACATGGTGGTGCACACTTGGTGGTGTTGGCACATTTGCAAAGGAGAGAAGTTAGAGTTGTCGTGAATCAACTTAGAGAAGAGAAAAAGGTTTTTCGGTGTACTCCGAACTATAGGATGGTCCTGGTATTGGAATACTATTTTGATCCATTGTGATTTGGATCAAGTATGCATGTGGGATGTGTAGCTCTCTGAGTAAGCTTTCCAAAATGTCTAAGATCATCGAAATCAGAGTTCGGAGCTAAGAGTTATGGCCGTTTTAGCGCTAAAAGGTCTATGACCGGACGCTAGCGCGAAAAATGATGGGACGCTCAGGGTCTGCGTCTGGTCAGCACTTGCGAGTCCGGTCACAGCATCTGGTCAGTGTTTTTAGCATGTCTAGAAGTGACTAGATGCTAGGAGAGTCCGGTCAATGATGACCGGACACGTGCAGTCGCTGAAAACATCTCTGGAACCTCTTTGTAAGTGACCGGACGTTGGGGTCCAGCGTCCGGTCGTTATGACCTGCACGTCCGGTCAGTACGCGCTTTGCCCAGTGAAGGGGTAACGGCTATTTTAGCTCTTGGGGCTATAAAAGGAGTGTGTGGCTGGCCTTGGGCTGGTTGCTGAGCACCCTCATGCCTATGTGGCTTGTGTAGGAGTACTTGGATGCCCTCTAACTCACTTGTGCTTGCAAGAGTGCGAATCAATTGCGAGTGAGTGTGATTCTAGTGCGTTGCATTGTGAGATTGCATCGAGTGGCACTAGGTAATCGAGTTACAAGCTAGTGGTGCTTGTTACTCTTGGAGGTTGCCACCTCCTAGATAGCTTGGTGGTGGTCTCTGTCGAAGCCCGCATGAAGCTTGTGCAGTGCTCCAGAGAAGAGCTTTGTGAGGGGCATTGTGCTCACCCCGCGGGAGCCACAAAGAGCAACTCTAGTTGAGCATGTCATTAAGCTACCCTCACTTTTGGGGTAGATTCTTACGGTGCCCGACGTGTGGGCTTGGCGGGTGATGCCAATTAGCCGCCGAACCACCAAGTGAGCGGTCGACACAACGGGAACGTAGCGTATTGGCAAGCACGTGAACCTCAGGAGAAAATTACCGTGTCAACCTTGTTCTTCCCATTGGTTTGCAATCCCCTTACACAAGCTTATGATTACTTTTATATATATTGTGCTTATATAGTTGCTCTTATAATTAGTTAGCTTGTGTAGCTCACTAGTTACCTTCTTGCTTGTGTAGCATAGAAGTAGTTCCCTTGCATGGCTAATTTGGTTTGTGTAACCTTGTTAGTCACTTTGCTTAGTTTGTGTAGCTAAGTATTTGCGCTCTTTAATTTGGCATTAATTGCCTTGTTATTGAGCATTGCTAGTGAGCTTAGTTGGCTTTATGCTTTTGCTTACTAGCATATGTAGGAGCTCCCTCATTGCTTGAAATACTAGTGGTATAGGTTTGTGTGACCTTGCTCCTAGAATTGGTTAGGTGAGCTCTAGTTAGCCTGGCACCTTTGTTGCTTAATTAGGATCTTTGCAAGGTGTTAGAGAACATAGATAGAGGGGTGTATTCTTGGCTAGACCGATAGTTTAATTCCGCACTTGTTTCGGTTAGCCGACGCGATTAAGTTTTAGTAACAACTATTCACCCCCCTCTAGTCACCATCTCGATCCTACAGGTGGTATCAGAGCTAGGTCTCTCTTTTGTGGTCTTCACCGACCTGAGAGGATGGCGTCTAGTGGGCTAGATATTTGTGAGACACATTTTTTATGGCACAAACTTTGCTCTTTGGAAAAAATCACATGCTTGATCATTTTCGTGCAAAGGGACCTAAGTTTTGGTGGATTGTCACTAGTGGTCTCACCCATGTTTTGGATCATAGAAATCTCACCAAAGCTCAAAGAGTTCTCTATGAACTTGATGCACATGCTTGTTGTTTTCTAATGCATGCTTTGAGTTTTGATTTGACGAAATAAGTAAACATCACGGGAACCACTCGTGAGATATGGGAGTACATTAAGCGCACCTTTGGTGATTCCTCCACATGGGATGATGACAAATTCAAGGAGGATGAACCCAAGAAGGAGGTGCATGAGTGTATTGAGCATGATCACAATTTGGTGATTATGAAAGATTGCTCCACCTCATGGTCAAGTGATGATGATGATCGATCTACAACAAGTTCACTTGACAAGGTTGATGATGATGCCACAAGTGTTGCACATGAAGATTCTACCTCAAGCACACTTGATGGTGATCTTGATGATGATGGTTCATGCTCGGGCCATGATTGTGATGCTACTACAAGCTCTTCTCCATCACCACATTGCTTCATGTCATAAGGTGACACCAAGGTATCAAATGATAATGTGGTTGATCATGTTGATTCATATGATGAGCTTGTTAGTAGACTTGCTCTAGACTTATGGTATGAGATGCTGTAGAAATTTTATGGAAATTGGATAAGAAATGCTTCGGTTTTGGAGTGGTTCTTGTCAGCTATAGTGCAGCAGTTTTTAGCATGTAGCAGTGAGATCAAATGAAGCCAAAATTTTTATGGCTACTAGATAACTTAGTGAAGCTCATCTCCACCAAATTTCATGGTATTTGAATTTGTACTTTGAGAAATATTCTTACTTCTTCAAAGAGTACAGAATCTGCCAGAAAAGTGACAAGCATCGGATTGATCTAGAGTCACTTTGATTGAAAGGTCCTCAAGTTGGAAATATGTTTACAAGTGTTTGAGGTACCTAAGTTTGGTTTTTGAGATGATCTAGAAGCATGACAAGATATGAGTACAAGGTTATTTGATTATGGAGTGTATTTTGCACATATTTGGTACTTAAATTGGAAGATCAAGATCTAACTCAAGATGAAGTTGAAGGTTAAGTTCTAGTAACTATTGGAAATCATTTGGTAGAAAGAAAAGAACTTAAACAAGAAGAAAGAAAAGGACTTAAAGAAGGAATCAAGGTTACTCATCAAGTTAAGTCCATCACTTAGATCAATCAATCAAGTCATTTCAAGTGAGTATCAAGAATGGTTCTTGGAGAGAGGTCACTTCTCCCTAGTGTAGGGCTTGCCGCCGATGAGTAGGTTAACCAAGTGTGGTACTTGGAAGGCTAACATAGAAGTGGTGATCCGAGGGACACTTGAGATGCTTAGTTGAAGCAATCAAAAGGATTGATCAAGAAAAGCAAGCAACACCCAAAAGAGAGATAGTTATTTCTAGTGGTATTTCAAATAGTTCTCTCATGAAAGCAAACATCAAAAGAGAAAGCAAGTCAACCACAACAAGAAAGTGCACTTGATCATAAGTAGTATTCATGTCATATAGGTGAAGAATGAGATTCAAATTAGTATCCATTGGTCTTCACCAAGCTTTTAATTGGACTTCACATTGCTATTAGAGTAATGAATTGGAATCTATGTGACTATCCTCTACTCCAACATGGCAAAGGTATCATTGTAATGTGCATGATCATTTCATCCCTTACTAGTATGCGGTTAGTGCATATAGTACATGCTTCATAGGATCATGCATAATAAATGAAATGTTTAAATTCATAGCCTACCACTATTGTTTGAATGATTACTTGATCTAGTGGTTAGTATATGAATTTGTTCATGAGCTAGTGAACCCAAGTACTTGACTTAATTTGTATTGCTAACAAGTGACAAGTACGACATTGGCAAGATAACCCTTGCAAGAGGTGTGAAGAAGCTTGTCATTGGTTTAAACCGGACTTGTAAGCTTAGGCAAATCAATTTAGTTCAAGTCAACATTAAAAGCTCATGATAGTGATAAGAGTACAAGCACAAGACAACAATGCAAATGGATATCTAGTTTGTTTGTTTCAAATAGTATCTAGACTCAAGTATCAACTACAAGTGATGTCTAGATCAACTCACAAGTGATATCCTATAAGTGGTACTCATGAAGATAGCAAATGTTCAAGAAATGGTCTTTATTGTTAAATCAAACAAGTGGTTCCATACTAGAAGATTCTTTCAAATGGTATTCACTTTCTACAAGTGGTATCTATACATAAGTATCAATCATGCAAGATGATGGTTCCACAAGTGATCCTCAACTTTAAGTGATCATAAAATGAAGAATGCATCCCTCACCTACAAGAACTTAAGTGTATAAAATGGATGACCTATGCATAAGAATGATAAGATACAAGTAGTACAAGTTGCAAATTCTAAATGGTATCTACTTGTGGTGTCATTCCAATATTCAAGCAATGTCCATCAAAAATGCAAGTCTCAACCATCTACCCCAAAGAGCATACCTTTGCATCAATAAGAAACTCACCTTTTATGGAAATTGATGACAAAGGGGGAGAGATTGTACAAAGATATGAAAGCTTGATTGAATGGGGGAGAGATTAAGATTGTACAAGGGGAGAGATGAGATATAAAAGAAATAGAGGTTGGACATGGACAAAGAGGGAGCAATTTTGAAGAAAAGAGATGGATCAAAATTCTTGGACAAGAGAAGCACACAAGTAGGGGGAGCAAGCTCATGAACTTTGATTGATTGCATTTGATATGTGCATATTCATGTGCTTGCTTGCATTGCATAAGTTTTTAAATTCAATATGCATGTTTGTGTGGTGTATGCTAGTTATTGAACTTGAATGATGATTTGATAACTAGCATGCATAGGATGATAGCTAGACACTTGGTATGCTTTTCAAGTAATGCTAGTACCTTGCTTTTAATGTTGATCTCATAAGGTATCTAGTGTTTTATTATCAAGTGATATCTAGCTAACCATGGTGCTAAGGATGAACTTAAAGGTGCAACTCCGATTGGTACACGCTTAAAAGGTTTATTCTATACACCTTAGCATCATTTTGTAGTATTTACTCTCCCACAATTTCAATCTATGCATATGTGCAAGCTTCAAATTAAATACTCTAGCACATATGAAGGGGGAGCTAATACTACCATTTTAGGTTTGTGGTACTTGTCCAAAATCATTTACACATGGTAAAATTGCTTGGGCAAGCAACATGAATCCAAAAGAGCTTAATTTATATATCTTTGTAGAGTTGTCATCAATTACCAAAAAGGGGGAGATTGAAAGGTCCTTGTTTGGTTTTGGTAATTGAGTGACAACTTAGATGGACTAATTGTGGTTATGTGAGATACACAGGTGATTAGTCCACAGGTACATGTGTGTGAGCAACATATGCCATGGAGGTGAAAATGGCTTGGAGATGTTGCAAAGCTCACACATGTAATGATGAAGGAGCTGATTGCACATGAGACATGACATTGAGTCATGTGATCAAGGTGGAGAAGATCAAGACAAGACTTGGCTTGATGGACTGGTTGCAAGCGTGAAGGTCAAGTCGAAGGCTTTGGAGTGATGGACCACATGGCGGTGAAGCTTGAGCAAGACTTGGCGCCGATGGACGATGGCAACAGTGAAGAGCAAGTAAAGTCAAGATCAATGAACCAATATGATCATATGATGATATGAAGTGGATCATATCATTGTTGATCGTGTTGGTGTATGTGTTGCATCGACATTGGAGGAGGTGGAATGGAATGCGCAAGGCAAAGGTATAACCTAGGGCATTTCATTTCACCAGTCATAGGTGTGTAGAGAAGTTTATGACTGGGTTTAGGATAGATGGTCGTATCATCAAGAGGGGCAAACTTGTTTGCATATCGGTCATCTAGTGCCACTCGAGTGATCTAACTTTGCATTGTCGCTAGGATCGAGTGGTGTGGCAAGTTGAGTGGCTAACATCCTTTGGGAAATGATTGTGAAAAGCTAACACACATACACATGGTGGTGTATACTTGGTGATGTTGGCACATTTACAAAGGAGGTGGTGTTTGCAGGGGTGAGATGGGTTTGGGTCCCTCTTGGGAAAATGGAATGCCTATTTTCTATTGCGTCAGATGCAAGTTCTTGTGGTTGGCTCATTGGAGCAAGGGTGAAGGAGTTAGAAGTGAAAACGAGTTGATCACGAAGACGCTGGTGTCGGTCAACTGACTGGACGCTGGGTCTGAAAGCACTGGATGCTGGCAGGGTGCGTCCGGTCAGGCTGACGTATGATGACGCAGAAGCTGGAGTGTGACCGGACGCTGGGCTACGTCCGATCAAGTGTGACCGGACGCGTTCGGTCGAGGTTGGTACCTTACTAGAAACGACCAGACGCTAGGGGTTCAGTGTCCGGTCAGTTGAAGCTACTACGTCCAGTCAGGTCTAGTGACCATTGGAATCGGGACACGTGGCCGTCTATGGGCGACCGGACGCTGAGGTCCAGCGTCTGGTCAACACGACCGGAGCATCCGGTTGGCCCGATTTTTGCCTAGTGAAGGGGTAACGGCTAGTTTAGCCCTTGGGGCTATAAATAGAAGTGGCCTTCGGCCATGGCTGGTGTTGAGCACCTTGGGGGACTTTGTGTCCATGCTTGAGAGTGCTTAGGAGCCCTCCATCTCACACATACTTGATAGTGATCATTCGATTATGTGAGTGAGCGATTCTAGTGCGATTGCATCATGAGGTTGCATCGAGTGGCACTAGGTGATCGAGTTGCAAGCCGGTGGTGCTTGTTACTCTTGGAGGTTGCCACCTCCTAGATGGCTTGGTGGTGGTCTTCGTCGAAGCATGCAAGAAGCTTGTGTGGCGCTCTGGAGAAGTGCTTGTGAGGGGCATTGTGCTCGCCCCGCGGGAGCCGCGAAGAGCAACTCTAGTAAAGCGTGTCATTGAGCTACCCTCACTTCTAGGGTAGGTTCTTACGGTGCCCGACGTGTGGGCTTAGCGGGTGATGCTAATTAGCCGCCGAACCACCAAGTGAGCGGTCGACACAACGGGGACTAGCGTGTTGGCAAACACGTGAACCTCGGGAGAAAAATCATCGTGTCAACCTTGTTCTTCCCATTGGTTTGCATCCCCATTACACAAGCTTGCAATTACTTTTATACATATTAAGCTTGTGTAGTTGCTCTTGTAATTAGATAGCTTGTGTAGCTTGCTAATTACCTTCCTGCTTGTGTAGCATAGAAGTAGCTCCCTTACGTGGCTAATTTGGTTTTAGTAACCTTGTTAGTCACATTGCTTAGTTTGTGTAGCTAAGTATTTGCGCTCTCTAATTAGGCATTGGTTGCCTTTGTTATTGAGCATTGCTAGTGAGCTTAGTTAGCTTTGTGCTTTTGCTTACTAGCATGTGTAGGAGCTCCCTTGTTGCTTAAAGTACTAGTGGCATAGGTTTGTGTAACCTTGCTCCTAGAATTGTTTAGGAGAGCTCTAGCTAGCCCGGCACCTTAGTTGCATAATTAGTATCTTTGGAAGGTGCTAGAGAACATATATAGAGGGGTGTTGTCTTGGCTAGACCAATAATTTTAATTCCGCACTTGTTTCGGTTAGCCAACGTGATTAATTTTAGAAAAGACTATTCACCCCCCCCCTCTAGTCTACCATCTCGACCCTTCAGAGAGTCCGGTCAGTGATGACCGGACACGTCTGATCGCTGAAAAACATCTCTAGAACCTCTTTGTAAGTGACCGGACGCTGGGGTCCGGTGTCCGGTCGTTATGACCTGCGCATCTGATCAGTACGCGCTTTGCCCAGTGAAGGGGTAATGACTATTTTAGCCCTTGTGGCTATAAAATGAGTGTGTGGCTCGCCTTGGGCTAGATGCTGAGCACCCTCATGCCTATGTGGCTTGTGTAGGAGTGCTTGGATGCCCTCTAACTCACTTGTGCTTGCAAGAGTGCGAATCGATTGCAAGTGAGTGTGATTCTAGTGTGTTGCATTGTGAGATTGCATCGAGTGGCACTAGGTGATCTAGTTACAAGCTGGTGGTGCTTGTTACTCTTGGAGGTTACCACCTCCTAGATGGCTTGGTGGTGGTCTCTGTCGAAGCCCGCAAGAAGCTTGTGTGGTGCTCCGAAGAAGAGCTTTGTGAGGGACATTTTGCTTGCCCCACGAGAGCCACGAAGAGCAACTCTAGTTGAGTGTGTCATTGAGCTACCCTCACTTTCGGGATAGGTTCTTGTGGTGTCCAATGTGCGGGCTTGGTGGGTGATGCCAATTAGCCACCGAACCACCAAGTGAGCGGTCGACACAACGGGGACGTAGCGTGTTGGCAAGCACGTGAACCTCAGGAGAAAATCACCGTGTCAACCTTGTTCTTCCCATTAGTTTGCAATCCCCTTACACAAGCTTGTGATTACTTTTATATACATTGTGCTTGTGTTGTTGCTCTTGTGATTAGTTAGCTTGTGTAGCTCACTAGTTACCTTCTTGCTTGTGTAGCATAGAAGTAGCTCACTTGCGTGGCTAATTTGGTTTGTGTAACCTTGTTAGTCACTTTGCTTAGTTTGTGTAGCTAAGTACTTGCGCTCTCTAATTTGGCATTAGTTGCCTTGTTATTGAGCATTGCTAGTGAGCTTAGTTGGCTTTGTGCTTTTGCTTACTAGCATGTGTAGGAGCTCTCTCATTGCTTAAAATACTAGTGGCATAGGTTTATGTGACCTTGCTCCTAGAATTGGTTAGGTGAGCTCTAGTTAGCCTGACACCTTTGTTGCTTAATTAGGATCTTTGTAAGGTGCTAGAGAACATAGATAGAGGGGTATAATCTTGGCTAGACCGATAGTTTAATTCTACACTTGTTTCGGTTAGCCGACGTGATTAAGTTTTAGTAACAACTATTCACCCCCCTCTAGTTGCCATCTCGACCCTACAACTTGGTTGACAAACAGAGGCAACAGCAGCAGTAGCTCGGAGATGACCCGACACAGACATGTCAGCAGAGGCAGACAAAAGCAATCAGGCAGGTAGAGATGAGCAATAGCTCAGCCTTGGCGTGCACGAGGAGCACAGGGAGAGAAGACAGGGGAAAAGAAAGAGCAAGTAATCGACTCGACAGTGCGACGCGACACAATAATTTGGGTGATTCAAGCAGTTAGGACGCCAGCTGTCGTGGGTACGTTACCAATTTATCCTAGGGACTAAAACGAGTATATACGTAAACGTAAACATGTCACTTAGACCAAAGCTTTTCAACTGAGCGTGCTTATCAAAATAAACACGTGAGTATACATATATATATATCATTTTATTTATTAATGGATTTTATTTTATTTGTAAAAGTTGCTTTTCATGCTTAATCTAATAGAGCAAACCATTCACCATTTACTTGCTAGAGTTGTCGTCAGACGTCCCTAGATATTTTTACGCACTGAGCAATTTAACTTGGCGTTTATTGGAGTGCACCAAAGTGGGTCACACAGGATTTGCTTATCGCCTCAAGTATATTTTAAATAAAAAATTCTAAGAACTCATTTCGAAATTTGTCTTAGGCCTAAATCGTGGTGCTAAATGAGCTCGTAACACCAGGGTTGTTACATCAATGGCATGGCAACATGATGGATAAGGATAGCCACGCGAAATATCTCACCGTCGGGACACTGGCCTAGTTGGCCGATAAATGGGCCTAGCCAGCAACGCTCTCGCCTCGCGCTCTCCACCATTAGCTCCGCTGTGGGCGGGAACACCTCATCTCCTCCTCTTCTTCCCCTTTCCCCTCCTCCTTCCCCTCCTTTCACATTTTCCCCTTTTCGGGAGTTCATCGGCGCCATTAGCGCCGCCTGCTCCTTCCTTCCTCTCCGCTACATCTCTTGCCGATTGGTGTGACCGGTGAGTCCCTAAGCCCTCCCTTTTGTTTTGCATTAGGTATTAGGTTGTGTAGGCCTCTATGTAGCGCTGCCCGCGTGAGCCCACTCCGTCGAGCCGCCAGGGTCGTCAGCCATTGTCGGTGAAGCCACCACGGAGCACCCCGTCACCCCCACTCCCCTCCCCTCTCATCCCTTTTCACGTACACGTAGATAGATAGTTAGGATAGGGCCACTAGGGCTGAGTTTAGAGCACAGCGCCACCGCAACCACCCTGGCAAGCCACCATCACCGCCATAGGCACCCACTGCCAACGGTGACCCCACCATCAGCTGTGGCTTGCCCCAGCAGACCCTGTCCACCCCTCAACCACCTCTCCCGAGGGCCAACGCCGCTGACGTATGCTGCTCCGGCGAGCCCTACTCCCCCTCCCCTGTTTTGGAGTCGGCATGGTCACCGTCGACCATCGTTGTCCCCCTCTCCCCCTCGTCTCTGTCCCTACCAGGTGGGACCGGAAGGGAATGGCGTCACCGTCCCCCTCTGTCCCCGTCCATCTTCTCTCTCTCCCTCCTTCTCTCACTAACACATGGGCCCATGGCCTTAACGCCGACACCATCATCGCTGCTGACGCTAGCACGAGACCCACCTGTCACACACACAGCACGGGATACACTTAAGAAAACACTGGGTACACCCGGCTAGTGTACATAGAGTGTTATAAATACATTTTCCTAGCTTAAAAAAATCCTAGAAAATTTGTAAATAAACTAGATAAATAAGGAAATTAATTATGTAGTTTGCACCCATTTTCATGCACTAGAAAATACATATAAAATTCCACCTAGATTAATTAGCTATAGGATAAACTTCTAAAATTCATAACCTTTAAACCATAACTCTGATTTACATGAAACAACTTCTAAAAATCATCTAAAATCAAACCCTATCATATGCACTTAGTGCCAAAATATAGTTCTATGTTTTCTTGGGTCCTTTTTCTTTTGTGGATAGCGGTAGTCTTATGCGACCGATACATTCGATAGATGACAATAATCGTCAGGAGGACGAAGACCTAAATTACGTAGACGTACTGGAAGGTGACGACAATGAAGGCAAGTCCTAGCTCCCCTCCCTACCATCTTGCTTTAAAAACTTTAAAATGCTAAAACTTGACTATAAGACAATCACCCTAGAAAATGAGCTCGGTTGATGCGATATAGTTAAGATAAACTATGGAGGTAGTTTGTCATGGTAGGAATGCCTGGATAGGGTTTCTATGGGAGATACTTGCCTTGGTCACATAAGGACCGGTGCATAGTCCCTCTCACCTAATGAGTCTTTTCATACAACCACATGTCTATATGGGTAGCCTTGATCCCACACCCCATTAGATAGAAGTATAGTTTCTACTAGGAGCCCAGTGTAGGCAACGGAAGATCAGGAGCCGGCATGGGGGATAGGTTTTCTTCCATGTCTAGTTGGCGTGGATGCTATGTGATCTTCCACGCTAAGCGTTAGGTTTTTAGGCCACGTTTCATTCACTGTTTTCTTGGCCGTGTTTGAGCCATGTTTTTCTTTTGTGATGATTTCGTATCATCACGTTTGGGGGGATTTGGTATCTTCCCGGTTTTGTGTTCCAACCCCTGTGAAACCATGGTAGAGATTATATAGAGATCTAGGTTAGCTTTCCAAGTGGGTACAGGATCTTGTTAGGTCTATTTTGTCCACTGATCATGGATGAGGTTACACCTATCGTGTGGAGAGATTTATACACCTCTATAGAGTTTTATTAAATCTATTCAAATAGCCACATCCTTGGAATGGGCAAATGCTAGGATGGTGTAGGATCTCTAGTTGGCCTAGAGGAGGGTGAATAGGCCTGTCAAAACAAACACTCAAACTTTTATCAAATTCACCCTACGACATTGCTGCTCTAGAGGGTGGCACTATCGGACTACGACACTACTAGACCAGAACAACGGCACTATCACACCTGCAGACAACTTCGAGTCATAGTTCAAAATCAGTGAATGAAAACTTATATCGGAGAAATTTCCCAGCGAACTACAGGAATGATAGTCACAGATCAAGAGCTAGAAGTTGTAGGAACACCACATATAAGTAGATCAACTAGAAATCCTAGAAATCACCTCAACCAACAATATGAAATGAAATGCAAGTAATATAAATCAAGCATAAGTGACACAATGATTTATCCCATGGTTTGGCTCACCACTAAGGCATGCCTACCTCCACGTTGTTGAGGTTAGCCACTAAGGCTTAGGGCTTTCCAACCCTTCCTTGTTCTCAAGTCTAGAGACTTAACTCTTGAGATGATGGGTGTATTTACTAGCTTTAAGAGATGGTTATAAACCTCCCGGGGCTACCAGACAAGTTGGCAAGCTCCATGGGTGACGCTCTAGCCAGCTAGGAGCCAAGCTCCAAGAGTAACAAACACAACCGCTAGCCAAAACTTGAACCAAGTGCTCTTTTGAGTTGAGAAATCTATGGAGCTGCTCTCTAATCAAGTTTTGGACCCTTTTCTCTCAAGGATTTATGGGGAAATCAATGAATTTGCTTGAGGGCTCAAGGTCACTAATGGAGGGAGAGATAGGCTCTTTTCTATTTTGGATGAGCTAGAGTGAGGAAGAAGAGGCAGAGAGCCATTGGGAAGAAAGGGGAAGGGTATAAATACCCCCTAGCCCCCAATGGTCACTTAAGTCATGACATTGCCTCCCTTCAAGTGCGGTAGTGATGCACCATGCAAGACAGCAAGGGTAAGAGTGAAGTGTAGACCATCTTGGCCATGAATCTAAGGATGCATGTGTATGTTTGAACACTTGGTAGCACATATTAGCTTAAGCATTGTGTCCCCCTTTATAGTACGGCTTTTCCTAAACTCAAATTTAAAATATAAAAGAATTTAAACCTCCTTTGAGTTTGAATCCATCTACATTTGTAATTTGGTGCTCCTTCATTTCATGTAGCATCCTTAAACATGAATTCCCTGCTTGTCTTCTCGATAAATCTCATTAGTTCTCTAATTGTGTGGTCATTATCACCAAAACCCACAATTAGGGCTTGATTGCACTTTCAATCTCCCCCTTTTTGGTGATTGATGACAACCCAATTAGAGCTTACAAAAGATATGAAATAAATACTAAGATTTTTGAGCCATGGGTGTAGAGTCTCCCCCTAAGTATGTGAATAAAGAATTGAATTCTCAAATTGGCATAAGAAGCCAAGATTCACATTTTAGTGAAAGTGATAGGGCTCGCCCTACATCCATGCTCATGTGGGGTGCTGCATACTATGTCAGGTATGTAAAACATGATGTAAATGATAGTTTATGCACAACATGGTTTACTGTTGTAGCTGGGTGCGGCACTATCACACTTGCTGTAACAGCACATATCAGAACAGACACCACACAACATGTGATACATATAAAGATATACATTCTAGCACAATTGTATCACAAGCGATAACATAGATTAATATATGTTCATATCCTACACATATATAAATTACTTACGTAGCATTATTACATAAATAGAGTTTCTAATGGACTCTCAAACTCTCACCTAACGAAGACTACTCTAAATGGATATGAACATGACTCTAGCTACAACAACCTCCTCTCCATGGCGTCAAAAAAGTTGTTGACCCCTCTAATTTTCTCCCCTTTGGCATAAAGCACCAAAAAGAGAAGAAAAGAAGAAAGACCAACACTCACTCCTCATCCTCTTGGATGGTGTCCCAATCAACATCATCCCCACCAGCAGCTCCACTAGCACCTACAATGCCCTCCTCTCCACCATCATCATCGTCGAAGGAGGAGGAGGAGGAAGAAGAAGACACCACCGCCCTCCCTTGGTAATGGGTGGTCGAAGTGTGGCACTCACACCTGGTGCTCCTCCTCATGGACTACAAGGTGGACCTCAAACTCGTGTGAGGATCAAGCTCCAACTGCTCCTGCTCCTCCTCATCCTCTGAATCTGTCTCAGGAAGACTAGGGAGGTCACCAAATCTCAGCGGTGACTGAATTGGAGAAAGATGTGTCAGCCCTGCACACTCTCTAGCCTCCTAGTTGGCTTCATGATTCTCCAACCGGTCCTGATATGCAGTCCTCGCTGCATAGGTGCTGTGGTGATAATAGCCTTGATCCATCTCCCAAACTTCTCCATCTTCTTTTCCTTGCAAGGCCTAGATTGGGATGACTCAGGCACATCCTCAACTAATGGAGAGCATCTCACTGCCCTGCTAGCACCTACTCCTCGGGTCTTCTCAATTTTATAGACGGTGTGAAGACCATCTTTCTCAAATCTATAGCCAGAGACCCTCTCAATCATAAACATGACATAGGGGACATAGGGTATCCCCTTTCTCCCATCCTCTATGATGTTCCTTAGCTCATGCCACATGAAGCGAGGGACATTAAACCTATCACCTCTAGGAACAAATCTAGCAAGCACATTCCAGACATAGCCATTAAGATCAGAGGTTGCTCCATCCTTGGGATTGATAGTGTGCCTGATCAAATTATTTAGAATGTAATAATAGCTCTTTAGGCCACTGACCTTCCCATATGCACTTCTCCTGTCAATCCATATATAGGCAATATCATGAATCTCAGCTCTAGCCTCATCATGAATGTAAGTGAAACCCCGCTTCTCCTCTCCAAAACCAAGGATCCGGCTAAAAGTCACTAAATCAACTCTATAATGTTGTCCCTCAGTCATCCAGTGAATCTCATCAGTGTAGATGCTATAGAAGAAAGTGGAATGGAACTGGACTAGCACTTCTTCATTCTAATTATATCTGAAGCTCATAATATCAGTGAGGCCAAACAACTCACAAGTCTTGATCACCTTATTGAATTATGGCTCATTCTTTGCCTTTATCTCCTCTCAATCAACATACTGCATCTTCACAACATTGGATTTCTTGGAGTTGAAGTTCACAGATGCATAAAAGTTGGAATGAAACTCATTCCAAAACTTGTAGTCAATCTCCAAATCCTTTGGCTGTTCATAGGGATTGTTCTCACGTGCTTCTTCCACCATCTTTAGCTTTCCCGTATAATTGAGCACGAGATGAGCACGTGTGTCAATAGGACACCTCATAACCACATCCTTAGAATACTCTCTGATGTAGCTCCTTTCAAACTCCTCAAGATGAGGTGGAGTATCTAGGCAAGCACCTAGAGAAATAGTGTGGCCAGCCCTCTCTAAGTTCTCCTCATCCTAGATCATCTGATCTCTCATCCCCCTGTCTCTAGAAACATCTTTGCATGCTGCACTGCTGCTGCCCCATGTGGTCCTTCCACGACTATGACATGGCATCTGCTTATCCTGAGACTCAGTCATCTTCCTCTTCCCCCCTCCGGTCATCATCACCTCTAGAGGACATCTATGCAAACAAATATAGGTCTAAATAAGAAACTGTACATAGGGGGTATAGAAGAACACTTGTAAAATACTCTGGATAGATGAGATGATTCAAATCTCAAGTTAGGAAAGCACTCTGAACTAATTAGGTCAGAGGGTGTGGCACTGTCGCACCTAGTGCTTCACCTCTCCCATGATTCAATTCTTCTCAACTATTCAGACTATTTCTCAAACATTCTCCTAAACCACTACACAATCTCAGAATGAGTAGACCTAAACAAATACATGGAGTTGTCTAAAATGTAGATAAGGTGGCTACATGTTTAAGATAGAAACAAATCTGGTGCACAAATCCAACCAACACAGAGAGTCATCGATGGAACAACATCTGTATTTACAAGTTCAATCTGTTGAGTGTGGCACTGCTGCGGGTACAGATGAGGCTCAACCAATGAATTGTTGTTTTGATTCAATTCATCCATCAAACTAGTTTCCACCCTAATCATGCAGTCACTAGAAACCATCTTCCAACAAATATAGAACTCCATGGCATAGATCGGGATTAGGTTAGGGTTTCACCTTGATTTTCGCAGATTAAGGAGGAAAGAGATGAAACAACTCCATCCACGAGCTACAGCGGCTGCTGGCGATGATGAGGAAGACTAGTAGCATGGTGTGGCACTGCTAGAAATGGTAGCGTGGCAGCAGAGAGGCGACGGCGGTGGTTGTGCTGTGCGGTGTTGGGGTGAGGTAAGGGAAGAGGGGGTTACCCGGGGGCCAGATGAAATAGATAGAAGAGATGGGCCCCCACGGTAACTTGCCATTTTGGGCCAAATTCTAGTTGAAATTCAAAGTGCGGCACTGCCACTAGCCATATGCGGTAATATCACAGTGCGGCTCTACCGTAGGACAGGCGCGGCACTACCGCACTCCCCAGTATAGCAAATTTAGCTGCTAACTAAATACCTCTCTATATATAAGATATGGACGCATATCTCAAGCATACTATGATTAGCAACAAATAATCAATACAAACAATGGTCATAATGCACTTGTTTCTTATGATAAAACATTTTAAGCATAATATTTATACTTTTACAATTTATTTCTCCTATCCATGCTAGTTCATCAATCAAGGTGTGCTATAGTTCAAACCACATTACCAGAATCAAGTATATTTATCTCACTATGCAAAGCACAAAACCTTAACTCATCAAGAGGCTTAGTGAAGATATCGGCTAGTTGCTTTTTGGTGCTCACATGGCGAATTTTGATATCTCCTTTGGCTTCGTGGTCTCTCAAGAAATGATGTCGAATGCCTATGTGTTTAGTTCTTGAGTGGCTTATGGGATTGTTGGCTAACTTTATAGCACTTTTTGTTGTCACACAAGAGTGGGATTTTAGTGAAGTGACATCCAAAATCTTGAAGGGTTTGCCTTATCCAAAGTAGTTGAGCACAACTTGCACCAGCTGCAACATACTCGGCCTCAGTGGTGGAAAGGGCTACACAATTTTGTTTTTTAGAACTCCAAGACACTAGGGATCGTCCAAGGAATTGACATGTCCTCGAAGTGCTTTTTTGATCTACTTTGCAACCAGCGTGATCGGAATCCGAATACCCAAGTAGATCAAACCTAGAGCCCTTAGGATACCACAAGCCAAGGTTAGGAGTGTGTACTAAATATCTCAAGATTCTCTTAATGGACACTAAGTGACACTCTTTCGGGTTAGCTTGAAATCTAGCACACATGCACATACTAAGCATAATATCGGGCCTAGATGCACACAAATAAAGTAGAGAGCCGATCATAGAGCGATATACCTTAGTATCCATGGCTTTCCCTTCATCATTGAGATCTAGATGTCCATTGGTTGGCATGGGAGTTTTGATAGGCTTGGCATCCACCATGTCAAACTTCTTGAGCATATCATGGGTGTACTTCGTTTGGCTAATAAAAGTTCCATCCTTCACTTGCTTGATTTGAAATCCAAGGAAGAACTTCAATTCACCCATCATGGACATCTCAAATCTCTTAGTCATGATCCTACTAAGTTCCTCACAAAAAGAATGATTAGTACTGCCAAATATTATGTCATCAATATATATTTGGCACACAAATATATCTGTGCCAACTTTGTGAGTGAAAATGGTAGGATCGGCTTTGCCTATTTCAAAGCCTTGTTTAAGCAAGAATTCCTTAAGGCATTCATACTAGGGAGGATTGGCTTTGCCTATTTCAAAGTTTTGTTTAAGCAAGAATTCCTTAAGGCATTCATACCATGCTCTTAGTGCTTGCTTAAGCCCATAGAGCGCCTTTTAGAGTTTGTAGACATTGTTGGGAAACTTGTGATCTTCAAAGCCCAGTGGTTGCTCAACATAGACAAGTTCTTGAATAGGGCCATTAAGAAATGCACTCTTCACATCCAGTTGATATAGCTTGAAGTTGTGATGAGCGGCATAGGCTAGAAGCATTCGAATTGTTTCAAGTCTTGCCATTGGTGCATATGTTTCTTCAAAGTCCAAGCCCTCTACTTGAGTGAAACCTTGAGCAACCAACCTTGCCTTGTTCCTTATCACCACTCTATTCTCATCTTGCTTGTTATGGAAGACCCACTTGGTGCCAATGACATTGGTATTGGGTCGTTCCACCAAAGTTAACACTTGGTTTCTTTCAAAGTTATTGAGCTCTTCTTGCATGGCCATCACCCAATCTAGGTCTCCAAGTGCTTGTTCTACCTTAAGAGGCTCCAAAGAAGAAATAGACGAGTAATATTGACAAAAGTTTGCTAAATGTGAATGAGTTGTTACCCTCTTTAGAAGACTCCCAAGGATGTTATCAACAGGATGATCCTGTTGTATTATTTGCCTTAGCCTTGGGTGCTCAATGGCCTCTTGTTCATCTTCTAGATCCTCATCATCATCTTGCTCAAATATGGGTTGTAGGTTTTATCCACGAGCTGGAGTCAAATCAGCTGATGTTGACAATGTAGGTGCAGCACTGCCGCGCTCAGGAGTTGTAGTAGATGCTTGTTGTAGTGTAGCATTAGGTATGTCAGTGGAAATAGGTGCAATAGCAACTTGAGGAACCTCCACTTTAGTGACTTCTTCTTGTGGTCTAATATCACCAATAGCTAATTGCTTGATTACTTCACATGGTAGATCCTCCTTTCCTATAACACTTGAATCACCTTGCTCCACTTGAGAGCCATTAGATTCATCAAATGTCACATCTACCTCAATCTCAACTCTCTTGGAGGTTTTGTTGAAGACATGGTAGGCAAATTTGATCCATAACCAAGAAGAAAACATTTATCAACTTTAGGTACAAACTTAGAGATTTTGGGTTTCTTGTTAAGTATGAAACACTTGCACCCAAACACTCTAAAGTAGAACACATTAGACTTGTTACCGGTTAGAAGTTCATACGAAGTTTTCTTCAACTTCTTGTGTAGGTAGAGGCGGTTGATGGCATGGCAAGCAGTGTTGACAGCATCACACCAAAAGATGTCCAGCGTCTTGTACTCAT
Organism: Miscanthus floridulus; assembly: GCF_019320115.1. Lineage (NCBI taxonomy): Eukaryota > Viridiplantae > Streptophyta > Magnoliopsida > Poales > Poaceae > Miscanthus > Miscanthus floridulus. The sequence goes on along the minus strand of NC_089596.1, from coordinate 93,277,648 downwards.
CTAGCATTGTTCTTGCCATGTCAATGAGTGTACAGTTCTTCCTCTCTACTACACTATTTTGTTGAGGGGTGTATGGAGTTGAAAACTCATGCTTGATGCCCTCTTTAAACTTCTCAACTAGAGTATTCTTGAATTCAGTCCCATTGTTGCTTCTCACTTTCTTGATGGGAAGACCAAACTCCTTTTGAGCTCTTCTAACAAATATCTTCACCTTCTCTTGAACTTGGCACTTGTCATGCAAGAAAAATACCCAAGTGAAATAGGAATAGTTATCAACAATAACAAGACCATATTTGTTACCCCCAATACTTAGGTAGGTGACCGGTCCAAAGAGATCCATATGTATTAGCTCCAATGGTTGCTTGGTGGTCATGATGCTCTTTGGTGGGTGAGGTGCTCCAACTTGCTTTCCGGCTTGACAAGCGCTACAAATCCTATCTTTCTCAAAGTGAACATTTGTTAGTCCAAGGATGTATTCATCTTTTAGAAGTTTGGCCAAGTTCTACATCCCAACATGGGCTAGTCAGCAATGCTAAAGCCAACCCATGCTAAGTCTCAAGCTTAGCTTTACTTTTGTTGAAATCAACTAAGTAAAGTTTGTTCTTTAATTGACCCATAAAGACAATAGAGGAATCATCCCTTCTAAAGACTTCCACGCCCTTATCTAAAAAGAGACAATTGTAGCCCATCTCACACAATTAAGAAACATACAACAAATTGTAACTCAATGAATCAACATGTAATACATTTGTAATTGAATGCTCAAGGGTTATAGCAACTTTCCCGAGATCAATCACACCCCCCTTTGAATTGTCTCCAAAGACAATATTTTCATTTGAGTGTGTCATTGGGGAATATGATGACAACATACTCCTTTCTCCGATCATATGATTTGTACATCCACTATCAAGCACCCAACTTGATTCACTGGAGGAGTATGCCTACAAAACAAGTTTAGTTGCTAGATTTAGGTCCCCAATTTGACTTGGGGCCTTGCATGTTAGTCACAAGAATCTTAGGAACCCAAATATAAGTATTCCTATATATATTGGTTTCCTTTCCAACATATTTTGCAATTGCTTTCCCACTACTATTGTTCCTCAAAACAAAGCATGATGTCAAGCTTTGTCGAGGTGCATAAGTCTTCGGTTGATAGGCATACTTATTCTTGGTGGCCCACACTGATTCCTTAGGCTTATGGAAAACCTATTTCTCCTGGTACACCTTCTTCTTGGGCTTAGTTTGATCATGAGCAGAATTGGTAGCCTTCCTATTTTTGTGGGGTGCAGCACTGCCACCCTTCACCACGGCACTGCCACTGCGCGGCACTGCTGCTTAGGGATGCTGCACCGCCGTAGTCTATGTAGGCTAATCTGTACCAATTTTGCCTTCCTCTCAAATTGCACACACTCATAGCCATTCACTATCCTTCTTCTATTTGTCTTGGCTCCTTTTGTGTGTCCAAGTCCATGCTTGATTGAGGGATGCCTTCCTTGCTTGAATTGTGGCCCTTTTGATTCATCATTCTTATTGTCACTTAATTGGGTCTCACCCATCCACCCTTTTCTAATGATTTCATTGAGCCTAGCAATCTCCTTTCTCGTAGCCTCCATGTTTGCAAGGTTAGTGGAATAGGCATTCAAATCAAGATTAAAACATTTTCCACAACCTTGACTAGTGGAGGGAGTAGAGGTTTCCTTTGCCTTAGGGAGATGTGAGTTGAAGAATGCCATATTGCATCTCAAGTTCTTTGTGCTTTTAATCCAAGTCACAATACTTTTTCTTGAGAGATTTATTTTCTTTCTTTGTAATAGCATGGTCCTCTTGCTCTTTGGCCAAAGCCTTGCGCAAGGATTTCACCTCACTTCTCTCTAAAGCAAGAGCTTCTTTGCTAGCAATGTAGAGATCCTCTTGTTGAATAAGAGTCTCTTCTCTAGATTCTAGCTTGGTTTGGACACTCTCTAAATCCTCCATTAGCTTAGTGATGAATAATTTGGTATTTCCATCCAAATTTTTAGTTATCATGTTTATTTCTTCATCACTAGATTCATCATCACTAGAGATATCACTAATATCATTACTAGAGATATCACTAGGAGGTGGAGGAGATTTGGCCTTTGATTTGGATTTTACCTTCTCACGCTTTGCCATGAGACAAGTGTGAGGTGAGTAGTAGTCATCATTGGACATGTTGAAGAGCCTTGGTGTAGGGGATGACTTGAGAATAGCAATGGTTGCAACCTTCTCATCCTCTTCACTTGTGCTCTCTTTAGTTGAGTCCCATTCATGCCCAATGTGAGCCTCTCCCATGTTTTTCTTGCTCTTCCTACGTTTGGCCTTATCCTCTTTCTTGTCCTTCTTATATTTGTTGTCCTTGATCTCATATGGACACTTAGCAATGAAGTGATCGGTGCTTCCACAATTGTAGCATGTCCTCTTTTTCTTATTTGGGAAGCTTCTCTTCACTACTTTGATATGCTTGATGATGCACTTGTTGCCTTCTCTTCTTCTTCCTTCTTCTTCCTAGCTTCTCTTCTTTTTCTTCTTGCTTCTCTCTTGAGCCTTCTTTCTTCTTTCCTTTGCTTCTTCTCCTATAACCGCTGCTCCTTCTTCTTCTTCTCTCTTGCTTGTCTTTTTAGCTTTCTTGCCTCCTTCCTTCTTCTTCTCTCATTCTCATTGAGAGCTTCTTCGGCATCGGTAGCCTCAAGATGTGGTAGCATGGTGTTACTTGCTGTCGACGTGCTCCGCTCGCTGCTGTTCATGTTAACATCCACCCACTTCACGCCACTAGTTCCTTCTTTGGGTTCCATACCTCACACGATGAAGTGTATATGAGGTAACCTTCTCTAATACCACTTATAGGATCTTTGGTTGGCCTAGAGGAGGGTAAATAGGCCTGTCAAAATAAACACTCAAACTTTTATCAAATTCACCCTACGGCACTGCTGCTCTGGAGGGTGACACTGCCGGACTGTGGCACTGCCGCACCTGTAGACAACTTCAAGTCACTGTTCAAAATCAATGAACAGAAACTTATATTAGAGAAATTTCTCAGCCTACTGCAGGCATGATAGTCATAGATCAAGAGCAAGAAGTTGTAGGAAACCACACACAAGTAGATCAACTAGAAAGCCTTAGGGCTCGCCACCAATGTAAATCAAACACAAGTGACACAATGATTTATCCCGTAGTTTGGCTCGCCACCAAGGCTTGCCTACCTCCATGTTGTTGAGGTTAGCCACTAAGTCATAGGGCTTTCCAACCCTTCCTCATTCTCAAGTCAAAAGACTTAACTCTTGAGATGAGGGGTGAGTTTACTAGCTTCAAGAGATGGTTACAAACCTCCCGAGGTTGCCACACAAGTTGACAAGCTCCACGGGCGATGCTCTAGCTGGCTAGGAGCCAAGCTCCAAGAGTAACAAACACAACTGCCGGCCAAAACATGAACCAAGTGCTCTTTTGAGTTGAGGAATCAATGGAGCTGCTCTCTAATCGAGTTTTGGACCCTTTTCTCTCATGGATTGATGGAGAAATCAATGGATTTGCTTGAGGGCTCAAGGTCACTAATGGAGGGAGAGAGAGGCTTCTTTCTATTTTGGATGAGCTAGAGTGAGGAAAAAGAGGTAGAGAGCCATTGGGAAGGAAGGGGAATGGTATAAATACCCCCTAGCCCCCAATGGTCACTTAAGTCATGGTAGTACCTCTCTTCAAGTGTGGCAGTGCCACACCACGTAAGATAGCAAGTGTAAGAGTGAAGTGTAAACTGTCTTGGCCATGAATCTGAGGATGCATGTGTATGTTTGAGCACTTGGTAGCACATATAGCTTAAGCCTCCTTTGAGTTTGAATCCATCTACATTTGTAATTTGGTGCTCCTCCATTTTGTGTAGCATCCTCGAACATGAATTCCCTGCTTATCATCTCAATAAATCTCATTAGTTCTCTAATTGCATGGTCATTATCACCAAAACCCACAATTAGGGTTTGATTGCACTTTCAGATGGGATACTATGATTAGATTTACTTTTATATGCAATGAAACTGGTAATTAATTGATGATTAACCCAGGCACCAGTGGGAATGGTAATACTCCGCTAGGACTCACCCTTAAATTATAATCACCACTACATGTCTATTTCCACCCATGCTTAGGACTTGCTAAGTACTATGTACTCACCCGTTGTCAACTCATAGACCTTGGCATAGAAGAAGACTATGACTTTGAAGATGAAGCGTACCACAAGGAATAGGATAACCGTTAGGAGATTCGATTGTAGGAATTGACATCGAGGCTAGGGTTTCGTCCACGCTCTAGTTTCCTATGGAATAGGATGTTGTTTTACTGTATAATAATCCTACTTTAGAGACCACCAATAGTGCCATTTCACGGCCATAGCTTCCACCAACTCTATACCCTATGACAATACTCTTTGTGCCACTGTTGTAGACCTTATTTTACATATCAATAAAGCTCAAAACCTTTTATAATATATTTGTGTACCATCCCTATGATTAGTGTGTATTTGTGTGTGATCCTGGTGCAAATACAGAAGCACAAAGGACTCTCAAATTGAGGGGCCGACAGAGTGGTATCAGAGCCAAGCTAAACCATAGGACAAAGCCCTAGGATTGGAACACGTTAGATAGTCTAATAGTAATAGGAATAATCACAAACCCAAAACTAGTTAAGGCAATGGATGTTTCGCATTGTTGTTCCTCCTTTGTTTTGCAAAATGTCCTAACCCTTGCGATGAATTTTTACAGCAATGGACAACATATGGGTTAAGTTGGACTGTCTGACTACTGAAGGGTTTCCCCCGCTCCTATGGGAGACATTGTAGCGATTGGGATACACCGAGGCACCGATGTACTTCGGTAGAGAGTACCTCAAGGATGGTGTACCTAAGTGCGAAATTCATGTATGAATTCCAACACATCCATCATGCCCCACATTTCAGACTCGGTATCACACTGCCCATGGAAGAGAGTTATAGGATACATGTCAGAAAGCAGCACATCAGGCTCTTATAGAGTACTGTCAGATCTTTGAAGAGGATATTGAGCATACTCCAGCCAAATTTTTCCCAATGCCTAATCAGACCACTCCTACATTGTGTGAGAAGGTACGAGCTTTAGAGAAGATTGACCCAAAGACACCAGAGTACACCACAGTCACCACTGTGAAGTACTTACACATACTTGACACCCTCTATGAGAATCAGCAAAAAGAATTGTCCAGATGGATCATTAAGGCAAAGGAGATTGGAAATGAGCTATGAGGCACCAACTGGGAGTTGTTCCTAGTGAGACAAGAAAGAGCAATTCTAAAGAACAAGCTAGATACCTGTCACCAAGAGTTGAAGGAAGCCCAACAACAAGCACATTCGAAGAAGCGATCGAAGAAGACCAAGAAAGGAAAAAGATCATGATTGTAGGACCACGAGATGGAGTACCAGCATACAACCCACAAGACCCGCACTACGAGATGAACGGATATTTTCCAAAGGAGTCATATTCTAACCGAGGGACAGTTGAGACACAGGAGTCCATGGCAGATAATTTCCTGAAAGCCAAGCCATCATTAGTTGCTTTAGGGCGGATGATGATGGATATGCACAAGAGCTTTACACACTACGAGATGAGCAGTTGGCCTAGGAAAAGGGCAATTCTATACATCAGGGCCTTCGCAAGATGCAATTCAAGTAGAATAATGAGTCTAAGTCACGAAATGTAGTTCTTGTAAAATAAATAATGAGAATTGTAGTAGCAAGTAATATAGTCTAGTAGCAAGTAGTAGTCGTAGTGAGCCTAGTAGTCGCTTTGATGTCATTAGAAGTACGAGTAGTCTCGTAGTCATCACTCTAGCAGTTGTTGTATGATACACCCTTGTATCATATATGTATGACTATTCAGGTGATATATGCATTATGTTTGTTTGTGCATGTGTGTTTTTGCTTGCTTGTTTGTTATTTTTGTTTTTGCCGCGCCCAAATCCTAGAGGAAATCTTCTCATCTTGCCAACCCATGGCAACAAATGGAACGAAGGTCCGATAGGATACGGGATCGCTGTGAAAGGGCCACCGAAAGGTAGGTTCATGAGGAAGAAGAGCCAGTTGCACCTAGACCTAAAGGTAGGCAAAATAGAGGCAATCATAATCATAGGCATGGGCTTGAACAACCGTAAGAGGATACCATTCAAAATATAGAAGATGTACCTAAAGGAAATGAAGAAGAAGTTGAGCAAAACATTGGAAATGAACCAGTGCAAGAGGAGGAACTCCCACCACCTCCACCAACATTGGCAGAAGTAATGGATTGACAGACCTGGTTGTTAGAGAATCTTGCAAGGAGACAGGAAAATGGTAATGGACAAGGAAAGATGACAGCATTCATGAGACTTCACCCACCGACATTTGATAGTGCAGAAGATTACCCATTATCAGCCGACGACTGGTTACATACCATCATCAAAAAGCTGAATGTAGTAAGAGCCACCGATGAAGAGAAAGTTATTCTAGCCACTCACCAACTAGTAGCAGCCACTGGTGAATGGAGGGAAAACTACCAAGATGCAGCTAATGGGCCAGAAGCTATCACTTGGCAAGAATTCATGGAAAAGTTTCATGAATACCACATTCTAGAAGGAATCATGGAGATAAAGGCAGAAGAATTTTGTTCACTTAGACAAGGACCAATGATAGTAAATCAGTACATTAGGAAGTTTATGAAGCTAGCGTGATACGCACCAGAAGATGTCAACTCTGACAAGAAGAAGTAGAAGTGTTTTAGGAGAGGACTCAACGCATCACTAAGAGAACAGATGGTCACCCACATCTACCTAGACTTCAACACGTTGATGAACCACGCCATTCTACTAGAAGAAGAACGAGTCAGAGGTGAAAGAGAATGAAAGCGCAAATTTCTAATACAACGCGCTCGCTAGCAGGAAAGAACATAGCGAGTCCGCACAAGTAACACCGCACCCAAAAGATATCAACTGACTATGCAGTATAGGACACCCGGAAACAACACTTCACAAACCACCTCCAACTACAAGAACAACAACAATAACAGCAACAACAACAACCAACTCAAGAACAACAACAACATAATAGTAGATACTTGTTTTAGATGTCGACAACTAGGACACAGTGTAGCCTAATGCCCTCTTAAAATAGGAAACTCTGCCCCTGCTCAGTCTATAGCTAGCAATAAGACAGTCACCTCAGGAACTAGACGCTCAGCGCCTCAGAACTCTAGACCACCTAGAAGGAATGCCCTGAATTTTGGGCAAGGCCATGTGAACCACGTTAATGCAGAGGAAGTATAGGCAGCACCTGATGTCGTGTATAGTGAGTTTTTAGTTAACTCCACTCTTGCAACCGTGTTGTTTGATTCTAGCGCATCACATTCATTTGCTTCTGCTTGTTTTGTGTTTAGAAATAGTTTACGACCCATGTTACTTCCCACCCCTTTATTAATTTGAACCCCTTGAGCTATCCTCAAATGCACCGTCAAGTGCCCTCGAGTAAAGACCATGATAGATAGAGTAGAATTTCAAGCCGATTTGGTGGTATTAAAGACAAAAGGTTTGGATATAATACTAGGAATGGATTGGTTAAGGAGACACCATGGTACTATATCCTATAGTGACAGAGTAGTAACCCTGATAAACCACCAAGGATTAAAGGTAGAATGCCACCCTCAAGCCCCTAGAGCAGAACCAATGGTTTGTAGCATACAAGTATAGAAGAGGTACCAGTTGTATGTGAATACCCAAATGTGTTCCCTAAAGAATTACCTGGAATGCCACTAGATAGAGATTTGGAGTTTATATTTGACCTAATCCCTAGAACTGCACCCATTGCCAAGAGACCTTATCGGATGGTAGCCAATGAGTTGGAAGTGTAAGGGACCATGATGCCTAAGAGGGGGGTGAATTAGGCAACTTAAAACTCTAACTCTAAACTATGGCCTCTTTTTCTATCCTTAGCAAAAACATATGCAAAGATAAACAATCTAAATGTGCAACTAAGGTTTTGCTAGTGTGTTGCTATCTCTACCACAAAAAGGAGTTATGCAACCTAGGTTCCAAACCTATCAACTAGCCTATCACTAAGCTAGGAAAGTAAAGCACAAACCAAGATTGCATTGTAAATGCGGAAGCTAAAGAGTAGGGTAGAGATATGCAAACTCCCGTCGATGACTCTAATATTTTTACTAAGGTATCGAGAAGCACGCAAGCTTTTTCCTAGTCCTCATTGGAGCCCCTCGCAAGGAATCCCTCGCAAGGGCCAAGCTCCTGGTCAAGTAACTCCGTGGATAGCCCTGGGCCTTCCCCATGGGCAAGTGGGTCTTCAGTGTGCCTTCTAGAAAGCCTCTCCTAGACCGCTCTCCGTCGCCTTCACTATCAAGCTTCCAGCCAAAACACCACGGGCCTTGTTCCCTCCGGTACACGTTGCCGGCCACACCACAAACACGGTTGATGTGGTCTCACAAGACTACAAGCTCCTCCGATGTACAACAATGGTGCGTGCAAGCACCAAGTCGTAAGAGGTATGCAAAACTCACTAAACATTAGGCCTAAACCTAGAGCAAGCACATAAGCGGTGGTCTAATCAACCTAAGTACTTTGCAAAGCACCTACGCTAATCACCTAATGAATCACTAAGCACTATGCAAGTGGAGATCATTAAAATGGTGTATCAACACCCTTGGTATGTATCCTCACTTCTTCACTATTAAAATGGTCGGTTGGGGTCTATTTATAAAGCCCCATGGAGAAACTAGCCGTTAGGGATGAAACCTAGCTTTCTGCTACTGGCTGGATGCTATTATCGTCCTCACCGGATGCGTCTGGTTGTCCCAACCATTTGAGCGCGCGTGTTGATTAGACACACTGCCGAGTCCGGTCATCATCGACTAGACGCATTCGGTCATAATTCCACCACTCTGGAACCTCTCTAGACATGATCGGACGCTGCACTTTGTGTGTCCGGTCATCCAGTGCTGCTACGTTTAGTCACGCTAAAAACATTGTCGTGATGAAGAATAGTGTCATCGATGTGTCCCATCACTGCTTCGCTCAGCGTTTGGTCACAGCTGTTGACGTCTGCTGTTGCCAAGCAACTGATCGAACATGTCCAGTTCTCATAGGGCTGCGTCCGGTCACCTCTGCCAAGCTCGTTTCTTCGTGATCTTGCATCCATCTTGGTTCCCATCTTCGTGCTTGGACTTTGCTTGATATTTTGGGTCTTCTCTTGTGCTTCTAGGGTCTTGCTTATGGTGTTGATCATGGGATCATTATGTCGCCTTCATCCAAGTCATGTCTTGCACCCTATTAAACTATAAAACAATTACTTGCAAATTCATTAGTCCAATTTGGTTGTGTTGGTCATCAAACACTAAAATCTAAAGTAAATGGTCCTAGGGTCCTTTTTCCTTACAGGAAGAATTGAAGAAGCAGTTATGAGAGTTACAAGAGAAAGGATACATTCGACCAAGCTCATCTCCTTGGGGATCACCAGTCTTGTTCGTGAAGAAGAAAGATGGTAGTCTTAGGATGTGTATTGACTACCGGTCACTCAACAAACTCACCATTAAGAACAAGTACCCATTACCCAAAATCAATGATCTATTTGACCAATTGAAAGACGCCAAGTATTTCTTAAAGATAGATCTGAGATTAGGCTACTATCAACTAAAGATTTGGCTCCACGACATACCAAAGACCGCATTCGTGACTCGCTACGGATAGTATGAGTTCACCATAATGCCATTTGGATTAACCAATGCCCCCGCATATTTCATGAATCTGATGAACAAGGTGTTCATGGTGGAATTAGATAAGTTTATGCTAGTATTCATCGATGACATTCTCATCTATTCAAGGAGTGTCGAAGAACATGAACAACATTTGACAGTAATTTTGAACAAGCTATGAGCACATGAGTTGTATGCCAAGTTCAGCAAATGTGAGTTTTGGCTACAAGAAGTCACTTTTCTAGGACACATCATCACCGCCGAAGGAGTAAAAGTAGATCCAGAGAAGGTTAAGGCCATATCAGACTAGAAGCAACCCACCAACATGATGGAAGTTCACATTTTTCTCTGACTAGCTGGATACTACCAAAGATTTATTGAAGGATTTTCGAAGATCATAAGACCCATGATAGCCCTGACATAGAAAGAAAAAGAATTCAAGTGGACAGAAGCGTGCGAAAAGAGTTTTCAAGAGTTGAAGACCCGATTAACCATAGCCCCAACACTCATGCTACCCGATATACACAGAAGCTTTGTAGTATATTGTGACGCATCATGACAAGGACTAGGATGTGTCCTGATCCAAGATGATAAAGTAGTTGCCTACGCCTCCTGGCAACTAAAGAAACACAAAGAGAATTTTCCAACACATGATTTGGAACTGGCAGCCGTAGTACATGTATTAAAGATATGGAGACACTACCTAATCGGAAACAAGTGAGAGATATTTATAGATCACAAAAGTTTGAAGTACATTTTCACATAGCCTGATTTGAACCTACGACAAAGAAGATGGTTGGAACTTATCAAGGATTATGACCTAAGCGTACAGTACTACCTAGGAAAAGCCAATGTAGTAGAAGATGCACCAAGCAGAAAGGCATATTGCCACTACATGACCACCTTAAACCAAAGACCAGAGTTAGCACAAGAAGTCCACCAACTGAATTTTCAAATTATGCCGCAAGGCACTCTAAACGTGCTACAAGTATGATCAGCCTTGGTAGATTGGATAAAGCAAGCACAAGACAAGGATGAAGAAATACAACAATGCAAGGAGAAAAGTAGTAGGAAGGAACTTCTAGGATTTTGAGTCAACGAGCATGGGAAGTTATGGTATGATGATCGGATATGCGTACCAAAGGATGAAGCACTCCGAAGACTAATATTGGATGAGGCACACCACTCAGACTACTCTATCTACCTAGAATCAACCAAGATGTACATGGACCTCAAACAAAAGTACTGGTGGACCAGAATGGAAGGAGATATCATAGAATATGTCGTCCAATGTGATACCTATAGAAGAGTCAAAGCAGAACATCAACGACCAGTACTACTACTATAGCCATTGCACATTCCTGTATGGAAATGGGAAGAGATCATCATGGATTTCATAGTAGGATTACCCAAGATGCCAAATGGACACGACTCCATATGGGTTATAGTAGACCGACTAACAAAAGTGGCACATTTTATTCTAGTAAAGATTGACTACAAGGGTAACAAGTTAGCACAACTTTACATTGACAACATCCTTAGATTACATGGGGTACCAAGCCAAATAGTCTCAGATAGAGGAACTCAGTTCACTACCTAATTTTGGAAAAGCCTGCATAAAGCCTTAGGAACATGACTAGACTATAGCTCTGCCTATCACCCACAGATAGATGGACAAATAGAAAGAGTGAATCAAATATTGGAAGACATATTACGAGCTTGCGCATTGACCTATGGAAAAGACTAGGAAAAGAGCCTATCATTTGTAGAGTTCTCATACAACAACAGTTATCAAGGCAGCCTGAAGATGTCACCATTCGAAGCTTTGTATGGAAGAAAATGCCAAACCCCATTAATGTGGTCCAAAGTTGGAGAAAGGAGTCTGTTTGGCCCCAACATGATTAAGGAAGCTGAGGAACAAGTGGTCAAAGTTCAAGAAAAATTCAAGGCCGCCCAAAGTAGACAAAAGAGCTATGTAGACACTCGGAGATGACCGTTGGAACTCCAACCTGGAGATTTTGTCTACTTGAAGGTATCACCCATCAGGGGTACTCAAAGATTTCAAGTTAGAGGGAAGTTATCCCCACGGTATGTTGGACCATACCAAATCATTGAAAGGATTGGAGCAGTAGATTACTATTTTGAGTTACCGCCAGAAATGGCAGATGTACACGGTGTGTTTCACGTATCACAACTAAAGAAATGCCTAAGAGTGCCAGAAGAGCAAGTGCCTATGGAAACCATGGATTTACAGCCAGATTTACAGTATCAAGAAATGACAGTTAAGATATTGGATATAGTCAGCCGACAAACCAGAAGGACAGCAGTGAGATTTTGTCGAGTACAATGGAGTAACCATACAGAAGCAGAAGCCACATGGGAAAGAGAAGATGGCCTCAAAAAGGAATTTCCTTATCTATTCAAGGATTAGCTCCAATCTCAAGGATGAAATTCTTTTTAAGGGGGTAGGTTTGTAACACCCTAAAATTTGGCCTAGTTTTAAAAACCACTAAAAATTTGAACTTTTTAAAATTTGCATAGGAAATAATATATATAACCAACCTAAACATTTTTTACAAATAAAACCACATAGGAACATAAAACCTTAGGTGTGCAACTTTGTTTGTGAATGTTTGTTTGGCTTGTTGAAATTATAGTGGCACCCTTTTACACACTCATGCATTCAAATTTGAATTTGAAATCATTCAAACATATACATGTAAGAGATAGGAGATAGAAAAGGGAATTAGAAAATAGGAAAAGCCACTTGGGCTCATTCCCTCCCCTCCCTCCTTTTTGGTCCGAAGCCGTAGCCCAGCCCTTCCTCTTCCCCCTCCTCTCTCCCACACGTGAGCCAGCCTAGCAAGCCGCCGCCTAGCTTGGCCCAGCCTTGCCCGCTCTCCCCTTCTCCCCCACTGACACCTCAGGCCCACCTATTAGCTTTGTCATCCACCCTGAGCTGATAAGTCATACGCGGCATCGCTGCGTCATCAACACTCGCCAGCGCCACCCCAGTGCCAACGAAGGTCAGCGGAGGCACGGCGACATCAGGACCCCATGGTGCCCCTCTCTTCTCCTTTCCTCCCTCTTCCCCCGCACTGTGAACGCGTCAACGATAGCACCATGGTCGCCGCCATGTAGAGCCACCGGAGTAGCCACCAAGGCAACTCCGGCGTGCACAAGGGCAAGCACTAGCCATGGCGATGTGACTAGACAAGGTCAACGGTGTGGCCACATGATGGATAAGGATGGTCGTGTGAAATATCTCGCCACTGGGACACCGGCCTAGCTAGCCTATAAATAGGCTCGGCCGGCGATGCTCTCACCTCGCCCTCTCCACCATTAGTTCCGCCGATGGTGGGAACACCCTATCTCCGCCTGTTCTTCCCCTTTCCCCTCCTCCTTCCCCTCCTTTCTCATTTCCCCTTTTCGGCAGTTCGCCGATGCCATTAGCGCCACCTGCTCCTTCTTTCATCTCCGCTATGTCTCTGGCCGATTGGAGTGACCGATGAGTTCCTGAGCTCTCCCCTTTTATTTTGCATTAGGTATAGGTAGTGTAGGCCTCTGTGTAGCGCTGCCCATGTGAGCCCGCTCCGCCGAGTCACCATGGCCATCGGCCATCGTCGGCGAAGCCACCATAGAACACCCAATCACCCCCACTCCACTCCACTCCCCTCTCACCCCTTTTCACATACATGTAGATAGATAGTTAGGATAGGGCCACTAGGGCCGTGTTTAGAGCATGGCACCACCGCAACCACCCCGATGAGCCTCCATGGCCACCACAGGCACCCACTACCAAGGGCGACCTTGTTACTGGCTATGGCTTGCCCTAGCGAACCCCGTCCACCCCTTAACCACCTCTCTCGAGGGCCAACACCGTCGGTGTATGCTGCTCCGGGAGCCGTGCTCTCCCTCCCTTGTTTCATTGCCAGCATGGTCACCGCCGACCGTTGTCATCCTCCTCTCCCCCCTTTCTTTGTCCCCGCCAGGTGCGACCGGAAGGGAATGGCGTCACCATCCCCGTTCGTCTTCTCTCTCTCCCTCCTCTGATTGACACACAGGCCCATGGCCTTCACGCCAACGCCGTCATCGCTTCTGACGCCAACACGGGACCCACCTATCACACACACAGAGCACACACAGCATGGGGTACGCTTAAGAAAACGCTAGGTACACCCGGCCAGTGTACACAGAGTGTTATAAATACATTTTCCTAGCTTAGAAAAATTCCTAAAAATTTGTAAATAAACTAGTTGAAATAAGGAAATTAATTATGTAGTTTGCACCCATTTTCATGCACTAGAAAATACATATAAAATTCCACCTAGATTAATTAGCTATAGGATAAACTTCTAAAATTCATAACCTTTAAACCATAACTCCGATTTGCATGAAACCACTTCTAAAAATCATCTAAAATCAAACCCTATCATATGCGCTTAGTGCCACCATATAGTTCTATGTTTTCTTGGGTCCTTTTTCTTTTGTGGATAGCGGTAGTCTTATGCGACCGATATGTCCGACAGACGACAATAATCGTCAGGAGGACGAAGACCCAAATTACATAGACGTGCTGAAAGGTGATGACAATGAAGGCAAGTCCTAGCTCCCCTCCCTACCATCTTGCTTTAAAACCCCTAAAATGCTAAAACTTGACTATGAGACTATCACCCTAGAAAATGAGCTTGGTTGATGCGATATAGTTAAGATAAATGGTTATCTTGTTATTTTATGAGCTCCACATCACGATTAGAATTAGGGATAATAATTGAACATAAAATTTGTTAAACCTAAACTAAACCCCGACATGGGGCGAGTGGTGGTAAACTATGGAGGTAGTTTGTCATGGTAGGAATGCCTAGATAGGGTTTCTGTGGGAGATACTCGCCTCGGTCACATAAGGACCGGTTCATAGTCCCTCTCGCCTAGTGAGTCTTTTCATACAACCACATGTCTATATGGGTAGGCTTGATCCCATGCCCCATTAGATAGAAGTATAGTTTCTACTAGGAGGCCGGTGTAGGCAACAGAAGACTAGGAGCCAGCATGGGGGATAGGTTTTCTTCCATGTCTGGTTGGCATGGATGCTATGTGATCTTCCACGTTAAGCGTTAGGTTTTTAGGCCATGTTCAAGCCACTATTTTCTTGGCCGTGTTCGAGCCATGTTTTTCTTTTGTGATGATTTGGTATCATCACATTTGGGGGGATTTGGTATCTTCCTGGTTTTGTGTTCCAACCCTTGTGAAACCGTGGAAGAGATTATATAGAAATCTAGGTTAGCTTTCCAAGCGGGTATAGGATCTCGTTAGGTCTATTTTGTCCACTGATCATGGATGAGATTACACCTATCATGTGGGGAGATTTGTACACCTCTATAGAGTTTTATTAAATCTATTCGAATAGTCACGTCCTTGGAATGGGCATATGCTAGGATGGTGTAGGATCTATTGTTGGCCTAGAGGGAGGGTAAATTGGCCTATCAAAACAAATACTCAAACTTTTATCAAATTCACCCTGAGACACTACCACTCTGGAGGGCGGCACTGTCGGAGTGCGGCACTACCGGACCAGAATAGCAGCACTATCGTAGCTGCAGGCAACTTCAAGTCACAGTTCAAAATCAGTGAAAGAAAACTTATATCGGAGAAATTTCTCAGCCTACTGTAGGTATGATAGTCACAGATCAAGAGCTAGAAGTTGTAGGAACACCACACACAAGTAGATCGACTAGAAATCCTAGAAATCACCTCAACCAACAATATAAAATGCAAGTAATATAAATTAAGCATAAGTGACACAATGATTTATCTCGTGGTTCGGCTCACCACCAAGGCTTGCCTACCTCTACGTTGTTGAGGTTAGCCACTAAGGTTTAGGGCTTTTCAACCCTTCCTCATTCTTAAGTCTAGAGACTTAACTCTTAAGATGATGGGTGAGTTTACTAGCTTCAAGAGATGGTTACAAACCTCTCGGGGCTACCACATAAGTTGACAAGCTCCATGGGCGACGCTCTAGCCAGCTAGGAGCCAAGCTCCAAGAGTAACAAACACAACTGCCGGTCAAAACATGAACCAAGTGCTCTTTTGAATTGAGGAATCTATGGAGCTGCTCTCTAATCGAGTTTTGGACCTTTTTCTCTCAAGGATTTATGGGGAAATCAATGGATTTGCTTGAGGGCTCAAGGTCACTAATGGAGGGAGAGAGAGAGGCTCTTTTCTGCTTTGGACGAGCTGGAGTGAGGAAGAAGAGGTAGAGAGCCATTGGGAAGGAAGGGGAAGGGTATAAATACCCCTTAGCCCCCAATGATCACTTAAGTCACGGTAGTGCCTCTCTTCAAGTGCGGCAGTGCCGCACCACGTAAGACAACAAGGGTAAGAGTGAAGTGTAGACTGTCTTGGCCATGAATCTGAGGATGCATGTGTATGTTTGAGCACTTGGTAGCACATATTAGCTTAAGCATTGTGTCCCCCTTTATAGTACAACTTTTCCTATACTTAAATTCAAAATATAAAAGAAGTTAAACCTCCTTTGAGTTTGAATTCATCTATATTTGTAATTTGGTGCTCCTCTATTTCATGTAGCATCCTCAAACATGAATTCCCTGCTTGTTATCTCGATAAATCTCATTAGTTCTCTATTTGCGTGGTCATTATCACCAAAACCCACAATTAGGGCTTGATTGCACTTTCAATCTCTCCCTTTTTGGTGATTGATGACAACCCAATTAGAGCTTACAAAAGATATGAAATAAATACTAAGATTTTTGAGCCATGGGTGTAGAGCCTCTCCCTAAGTATGTGAATAAAGAATTAAATTCTCAAATTGGCATAAGAAGCCAAGATTCACATTTTAGTGAAAGTGATGGGGCTCCCCCTACATCCATGCTCCTGTGGGGTGCTGCATATTGTGTCAGGTATGTAAAACATGATGCAAATAACAGTTTATGCACAACATAGTTTACTGTTGTAGCTGGGTGCGGCACTGCCGCACTTGCTGTAATAGCACAGATCAGAACAGACACCACACAACATGTGATACATATAAAGATATACATTCTAGCACAATTGTATCATAAGCGACAGCATAGATTAATATATGTCCATATCCTACACATATATAAAGTAGTTAAGTAGTATTATTACATAAATAGAGTTTCTAATGGACTCTTAAACTCTCACCTAATGAAGACTACTCTAAACGGATACAATCACGACTCTAGCTGCAGCAACCTCCTCTCCATGGCATCAAAAAAGTTGTTGACCCCTCTAATTTTCTCCCTCTTTAGCATAAAGCATCAAAAAGAGAAGAAAAGAAGAAATACCAACACTCACTCCTCATCCTCTTGGATGGTGTCCTAATAGACATCATCCCCACCAGTAGCTCTACTAGCACCTGCAACGTCCTCCTCTCCACCATCATCGTCGGAGGAGGAAGAAGACACCACCGCCCTCCCTTGGCGATGAGTGGTCAAAGTGTGGCGCTCGCGCCTGGTGCTCCTCCTCAGTGGCATTGAGCTCCACAATGATGAGCCTCCATTCGTCCAAGCAGCAAGGTGTCATTACACTGAAAGCACAAGTTGCAAGCATATGTTTTAAGTGTTTTAGAGTTATGTTGCAAGTGTTTTATATCAATGTTGCAAAAATAGATCGAGATGTTATCCATGTTGCAATGACTATACATGTATGTTTTAAGTGTATGTTCCAAATATTTCATCTGTTTCAGATGTATATTGCAAGTGTTTCATCTAGATGTTGCAAAAGTAGATCCGGATGTCCGTATGCATGCATGTTGCAAGAGTATTTTTCAAGTGTTACATCCGTATGTTGCAAGTGTTTCATCTGGATGTTGCATATGCTTTTTGCAATGGCTACACACGGATTTTAAGTTTTTTCTGGTGTTTTGTAATTGTTTTAGACATATGTCGCAAGTGTTTTAGTTGTTTTTGGACGTATGTTACAAGTGTTTCATCTGGATGTTGTAAAAATAAATCTGGTGTTGCGCATGTTGCAATGGGACCCATCTGTCGTTGTCGCCTGCTATAGCTGCTAGGACGCTATCGTGGGTCAACGTGCGGGTGCCTAAGGCGGGTAGACACATCCTCTGCTCGGCATCCACAAGCGGGGATAGGTGGCTAGGACCATGTGGGTTCCTGAAAGCTCTAGTTTGGTTTTGGTGAATTGATGACACCCTATATGCTAACCTAGTTTATCAAAGTGATCATGAGATATGTAGCACTATTCCAAGTGGTGGAGCAATGGTGAAGATCATGATGATGGTGTGACCATGGTGATGATCAATTGCTTGGACTTGGAAAAGAAGAAATAGAAAAACAAAATGGGCTCAAGGCAAAGGTAAAAATCATAGGGCCATTTTGTTTTGGTGATCAAGACATCTAGTGGGTGTGATCACATTTAGGATAGATAGTCGTACTATTAAGAGGAGTGAAACTCATATTGAAATGCGGTTATCAAAGTGCCACGGATGCTTTAACTCATTGCATATGCATTTAGATCTAGTAGAGTGCTAACACCCTTAAAATTATTTGTGAAAATATGCTAACACATGTGCACAAGGTGATACACTTGGTGGTTGGCACATTTGAGCAAGGGTGGAGAAGTTGAAGTGGAGGAGTTGATTTTCACTAAAAATCAGTGACCGGACGCAGCTGACATTGTGACCGAACTCATGGTGTCAGCGTCCGATCATTTATAAAACAAGGTGGCGTTCTCAGGCTGCTCTCAGCCACTGACCGGATGCTAAAGCAACTGGTGACCTGACTCGCCGAGGGTGCATCCAGTCAGGCTGACAATTAGTGATGTCAGCAGAGAAACTCGTCGAGGAGTTGGATTGATCGGACGCTGGACCGCATCTGGTCAGGGTGGACCTGATGCGTCCGATCGCGTTTGGCTGACTCTGGAACCTCTCTGGAGTTGACCTGACATGAGGTGGCTAAAGTGATTGGCGCGTCCGGTCATTTGTTGGAGGCGCGTGGTGTTTTCAGCATCAGACGCGACGCGGGAGCGGCAGGTGGTGGCTCACCGCGTCCGGTCGTCACTAACTCGGTCGCGTAGGAAAATCTAGTCGTTGGAGATCAGCGGCTCTCATTTGAAGGAAGTGACACATGGCAGTGGATCAGCGACCGAACGCTGAAGGTGGTGCGTCCAGTCACATCGACCGGCGCGTCCGGTCACCCCTAGCTAGGCTGCTCTATGAGCCCAACGGCTCTATTCGTGGGGCTCTCTATTTAAGCCCCTTGTCTGGCTCGAGCTCACTCTCTTAGCCATTTGCATTGACATAGCAACCTTATGAGCTTAGTCAAAGCCCTCCCACTCATCTCCATCATTGATTCATCATCTTTGTGAGATTGGAAGTAAATCCAAGTGCATTGCTTGAGTGATTGCATCTAGAGACACTTAGTGTTTGTGTTTCGCTGCGGAATTCGCTCGTTACTCTTAGTGGTTGCCGCCACCTAGACGGCTTGGAGCAGCGAGGATCATCGAGCGGAGGTTGGTGATTGTCTCTAGCTCCGATCGTGGTGATTGTGAGGGGTTCTTGATATTTCCCCAGCGGAGAGCCAAAATGTACTATAGTGGATTGCCCGTGCCTTGTGTGATTCTCATTTTGTGTTGGTTTTGCGGCACCCTATTGAGGGTTTGGCGTGTGATGCCAATTAGCGCCTGAACCTCCAAGTGAGTGAATCGTCACAACGAGGACTAGCTTGTCGGCAAACAAGTGAACCTCGATAAAAAATCTTGTGTCACATTGTCCGAGGATTTTTCATTGATTATCTTGTGATTGATTGATTGGCTCTAACTCGTGATTGGCTCATACCTCAACACGTCGGTATAATCATCGTCATCCTCTCTTATATTACATTCCTAGTGTGTAAGCTAAGCTCTTTAGTGTAATTAGTTTTGAGAGTTAGCTTGTGTCGGGTCTAGTGATTGGTGAAACTATTTAGTTAGTCTTTGAGAACTCACTAACTTAGTGTAGTGACATAGCCATTGTGTAGATAGAGACTATAGCAATTAGAATTATGGTAGGTGGCTTGTTTTTAGTAGGCTGGCGTAACATTCGCTTCGCCTCATATTTATCTAACTATTTTATTAAGTGTTATTGTAAAAAATTTTAATAGACTATTCAACCCTTCTGTAGTCTTCAGAACCTTTCAAGTTCCCCAGTGCGGGTGCGATGGTCAGCGAAACAGAGTGGGCACGATGGTAGAGCGGTACACAGCATGAGGTCAACACTGTGGGGCACGCGAAAACAGACGACTCAGGCTCCTTTCGCGTGCTGGCGCAGCCTCCCACGTGAAGGACCAGAGGCGTTCGATATTTTGACGGCTTAGGACGTCTAGTAACGCCCAAAAAAAATACACGATGGAAGAAACTCCACTGTTTCAATTATTTGCCGCGGAGCACAGATACAGTTATTTGCAGTCCCAAGCTCTTCCTGTTGTGCTTGTGCGTATGCCCTTTCTGATTAATCCTCAGGAGATGCATCCTATAATACATAAAACAGTAATCTTATCTGATGAACGTGCACTTCCTGTGATATCTAATTACTGTCTCTCCTGTTATGTCAGAGTTGACACTGGTATATCAACGGGTAAACTTTCTTTTCAATTTTCAATGGGACATTTCTCAGTCTGGGTATCAAGCTAGCAATATCACCTTATAAAGGAAGGCCAAAAAAATTTCACATCATCTAATTGAGGAAGTAGGCCTGGGGCTCGCCTGTGGCCTCTTGTTTAGGACCTTAGGTGACAGCCGTCTAGGCAAACCAGGACATGCCTCTAATGTCTACATATTACAGAAAATATAATCTACTGGAGGATTATATTGTCATTATGTACATCTCAAAAGTAACTTTAAACTCCACTGGGTGCATCAAGGATTATGCTTGGGAAGCCAATCATGTCAGGCTCAAAGAACTCTCAGCTGAGTTAGAAAGGCGGAACACAAGTCCAGAAAGAGGAGCTGTGGCCCACTGACCCTTTGCAGGTCAAGAAGGTACTTCTCATCCCTCGTCTTGTAAAGCTGCAGTCAGTGTAAGTGTATTAGAATTGAGTGCATTTTCCAAGTAGACTTTATGCAACAAAAAGGGACATCTAGTATGAAATGAAAGTACAATTATGGAATATGTTAATTTGAATCACAAATATAGTTGATCCTAAGGGATTGTGAATATTGTAGCAATTCAGAAAAATAACCTGGCATGCAAATGTAATCCTGACAAAGTAAAGTTTGCTGCATAAACATAGCACATAAAGAAGTCAAGGTCATATGTTAAAGAGTTATGCAAAGTGTCATTCATAGTCTGCACAGCGAATGTTGTAATCAAGACTATGTTACGTGATATATTTATTTAAGTGCGCATGATTAAGATTCCAAATGATACCTGAATCTCAAACTTCACTATAGGGGTTGATTTCGCCATGAGATCATCAGTTTCAATTATAGCAGACTCCGCACTAAAGCCATCACTGCTATGCATCATACTCTCCAGGCCGCCAGGACTCCATCTGCATTTCATGTTGTAGTGTCCAATCTTCTTCCAGTAAACATTCAGTTCTTGCAGAGCTATAAGCACTTCACTTATTATTTCTCGTGGATGTGCTCGAGACTGTTAGACAATTACAGATATATGAATCAGAATAATTCAGGAAAGACAATATAAGATTAAGATGTACTTAACATGAAAATTACCTGAAGACCAAGGGCCCATTTCCTTTCAGCTGCAAAATGCTGCCTCAAGCCAGACCCCGGAGATTCTGTAAACCCATGCTGCCGAAGTTCAGTTGCTGAAGTTGGTGTGTCAGCGATTACTTGAGAGAAAGATGAGTCCTAGAGATCACAATCACATAAAGCAAGACAGAAAATTAGCAAGAAATTTATAGCATCACAAGTACTGAACAGCTCACAATCAACATCTGGAAATACAAGAGAAAAGAAAAACCACACTCACCATAGATTCTTGAAACTCAGATCCAAGATAGCCACTGGTTGTACGAAGCCTATTGTCCAAGAGTAAATAATAGGCAACTGTTGCCTGCACAGCCAAACTGTGTCATGATACCATAAAACAACCAAAGGAAACAGAGGGTAAAGCAGATACCTCATTCTGCAATCTGTTTTGCACAGATTCAATTAGATGATTCTTGTCAAAACCCATCTTAATAACATCATTAAGAGTTTCCTCGTCAAGCTACAAAATTCAAAACAATGCCAAATCATTTGCTGAAGTAGAAAAGGCAGAATAAGGATTTTACAGAATAGCGCCATCGATAAAAGCAGAAGATTCTAAAAGTTTGAAGGAAACAAATACACGTCGTCAAGTTGATGCACACACACTATCATTATACCTTTTTAACTTGTTGAGCAGTATCTGGAGGCGGCACAGCCAAATAGCGTGGAAGTCGAATCTTGAACCACACATGTTCACGGATTTCACGTATTGTAATCCTTTTCATCGGATCAACAACTAGCATTCTGGGAATCAAGTCCCTGGCTGAAGGTGAAAAATGACTAGGAAGGGTATATATTCCACCCTACAATTAGATATAAGAATTTACTGAGCATATTAAAATTAAATATAAAGGAATCCTTTTTTCAGGTAAATCAATGAGGCAATAGCTACCTTTATTTTCTTGAAAAGGTTTGGAATATTCTCATCATCAAAAGGGAGAGTACCACAAAGAAGAGCATAAAGAATAACGCCACAGCTCCAGACATCAACTTCAGGACCAGCATATAGTTTACCAGATATGACCTAAGAAAATAAGGAAGAATCGTGTCATAGCAAGTTATATAGGTAAATGGGACCATGAAGAATGCTAATTGTAACTCTTGCTAGATGATACCTCAGGTGCTGCATAATTCGGGCTACCACAACTCGTCTTAAGAAAGTGACCATCACGCATAACATTACTTAAGCCAAAATCGGCAATCTTAACATTGCATTTTGAATCCAAAAGAAGATTCTCTGGCTTTAAATCACGGTGAACAACCATGTTCCTATGGCAATATTCAACACCAGATATGATCTGCATAAAAAGTCAATAAGAAGAAAATTATCGAACTAAGCTCAATGAACCAAATAAACACAATTAGTCAATTCTGATCACCGATATGACAGAAGCAAAACGGTGAACAGATTTCAAATATTTATCAGCTCACAAAACAGCTTATGCCAGCCATACTACAGTCCGAACCAGGGATTACAATGCATTGTGCAATTTTTGGAATGAACATAGTAATATGCAAGAAAGCCACCTGCTGAAAAAAGCGCCGGGCTTCTTCTTCGTGTAGTCTTCCCTTCTCAACGATGTAATCAAACAACTCTCCAGATTTAACATACTCCATAACAACATAAATATCATCAGGTGTATCTATCACCTCATAAAGGCGTATGATATGAGGATGCATAAATAGTCTCAGTATCTTGATTTCTCTCTTCACTGCAGGTACATAATAAGAGAGAATTAAGCTTAGTACTTCATCAGAAGAAGAAGAAAATCCAAGACATAACAAGGAGCTTTGCTGCGTGTCTATAATCTATACATCACGCGCCAAGCTTAAGAACCACAAACCAAATGTTCCGTACACTGACCTTTCTCTTCCATTTCCATGCTTCTGATCTTCCGGCGATTGAGGATCTTGATTGCCACCTTATGGCCAGTCAATATATGTTCCGCGATCTTCACTTTACCGAACGACCCAATTCCCAGGGTTTTGCCAATTCGGTAACCGCTCAAAGGGTTGGCATCTCTTCCAGTCCCCTCCATCGTGTACCTGAATCACAACCAAAGCATATCATACTAGTTTGAGGGCAAAAGAAAAAAAAGAGCTAAAACCATGTGCAGTCGTGAGTATGAAAATCTTCTATGCACTGATACCATTCGAAGGTTGGACCTAGACGACCGAAACACGTAATACCGATTCAGGCTCAGCAAAGACACAGCACGCCTCTCTTTTTTTTCCCACAACGGTAGAACCGAATTTCATTACTTCAGCAACGAAATTACAAGGTTCGACAGTTTCAAAACACCAGCAAACTAACAATAAACCCCGACACCATGTTCCTGATCACAGAGGGATCAGCCAACATGTGGCCAAAACAGCACGCCTCAATTTACCCCGCGGAGAGGCAGGGGAGCCGAACCAGAATCCCGTTGCCAAATCCTCAAACTATGTTTCAGAAACTATGCGCACCCGATTGGCCTTGGCCTGTAGAAAACGAAGCTGAAGCGCCCCAACCCCTGCACAGGCACGGCACGCCGCACACCCGAACCGCTAGCGCGCCATCCCACGACGCGAGGCCCCCGGATCTGGCGGAGCAAGCCGGGCCACAAAATCCCTCTACGCTAGCAACGGGACACGAGTCACAGAACCCAGCTTCTTCACGGCTCAAACACCCAGCCAGACGCGCAGGCTCGGAGGACAAAGAGACAGGCAGAAGCAGGCGCAGAGAGGTGAGGAGATTGGGGGCGTACCTCGCCGCAGGGGAGACGCGGGGAGCTGGGTCCCGCCCGCCGGAGCAGGCGGCAGCGGAGGCGGAGGCGGAGGCGGAGGCGCAGCTCGCGGCGGATGCGAGGTCGCGGGGAGCACGGGAGAGAAGCCCAGAGGAGAGGCGGAATGCGCCTGACACACGAGTGACGCGAGAGAGAGAAAGGTGGGGCCGTGGGGGAGAGAAAAGCGAGTCTCACATGGGACCTACCGCAGTGGCGGGCCTCGAGGGCGTGGTGTGATCGTGTCCGCTCGCGGCGCGCGAAGATTCGTGCGTGCGCGGGCTTTGCTGGGCGTGGGGGACCGGGCGAGCGATCCGACACGTGGACTCCGGGCCCGGACGGACGGGAGGCCGGGAGGGGGACGGTTTGGCGTTTTCGGCGTTTCGGTGGGCGCGTGGGATTGGCCGTGCCCGCGGCAATAATTTGGCGGGTGGATCTCTCGCGGTGTCCTGTAGTACAAGTTGTGTCCCATGCCTACGTGACGCGCGCTCAGACCGGGCTCACCTTCCTTCATCTGATGCATCAGCATCACTTCTGCCTCGCGACTTCGCGTCACAACGACCCGACGCTCTCCACTCCTGCTGGTCGGTTGGTAGTACAGTATGGGCAAACAACGGCGGGATGGACCGATGGAGGCCTGTGTTGTGTAGGATGAACATTGTAACGGTGTGGCTACCACCCGGATGTCCGGACAGATGCCCGCGCCCGCTGGCCTGCCTAGTTGTCTTTGTCTATCGCTCGGCCGTGCCTGCTCGTGTCGCTCGTCTGGCCGTCTACTCGCCCGGTCGCTGCTCGCGTCTGCTCGCCCGCTGCCCTGCTTGCTCGCCCGCCTTGCTGGTCAGCTCACTCGGCCGCTGCTCGCGTCTGCTCGCCTGGCCGTCTGCTTGCCCGACCGCCTGCGATTTTTTTTTTGTTTGTTTCTAACCATTTTTTTAAATTATTTTCAAATTTGACATTGTAATTTTTTTATTTTCAAATCTAACACTTTTGGCCGCGCTTACTGCCACGATTCGGCGAAACAACGCTATCGCGCCGTACATGGCGGCGCGGCAGGACCGGTGACGTGGTGACGATCCAGGCGCGGACGGGTGACATGGCAGGCTCTGCCGCGCCATAGATCTGGACACGGCAGGGCCGAATACAGGCCCGCAGACAGACCTCCCTCCCCTCACTCTCTCTCTCTCTCACTCTAGTCGAATCGGATCGAGGGGGGACGCGCCCGCCATCGGCATACTGCTGCCCGCAGTTAGCCGCCGCCGCGCGACCACCCACCCCCGCGCCTCCCTCTCCCCCTATTCCCTCCCAGGGCAGGATCGGTGATGTAGCTAGCAGTGATCCAGACGATTCGGATGATGACCAAGGAGGTAGAGATGTTATGCCAACACCGGTTGATGCCATGCCAGTACCGGTTCATGTTATGCCATTACTAGTATCAACTAAGGTACTTCTTGCTATGCCGGCTTAGGGTAGACTAGTCATAGATTTGCCAGAGGATGATACCCCATATGATTCATGGTGTAAAATTAGCGAAGCACAACAGTTTGGTCCACCACCACCTTACATAGCGATAGAGCTTATGCAGCTAAGGTCGATGAACGTACCTTTCAGTGGCGTTCTGAACTATAGGGATGTCGGCATGACGGATATGAAAGTTTATGACACCGGTCTGCAGATGTGTAGGAAATTATTGTATGACGATGAGAATGAAATCCTTAGCAAGGGGATGATATTCAATACAATATCATAGATGAAGTTGTTCCTTCAGGACTATGCTATATATCACCACAGACCGTACAGCGTCACTTATTCGGACAAAGAGTTGAGGTACCACGTGATATGCAAAAATGGTTGTATGTGGAGATTAAATGCATGAAAGAGACAGAGTGATGGCGAGTGGAGGATAAGTAAAGTAGTCGAACCCCACACTTGCCTATCAAATAAGGGGAAGGAAAATCATCAGCGCCTTACTACACATTATCTTGTCCGTCGTATATTGGGGCTCGTTGATGACAATAACGATATTTTGGTGTCTTCCTTACAAGAGTCCATATCCGAGCGATTCGGTGGTGTAGCTGGGAGGAAGCGTACAACAGGGTTTCCCGAATACCCGAATATTATGTGCAATGCATTACTATAACTCTGGCTTGAAATAGTTTATAGACAACGGAGGGATGTATTTCGAGAACCCATTGAGGCAAGTCCTGCATAGTGCATTCTGGTCGTTCGCGCAGATGGAACATGCATTCCAGTATTGTCGGCCAGTCGTACTTGTTGATGATACTTTTCTGACCGGAAAGTATAGGGGCACCTTGATGATGGATGTTGTTGTTGATCTGGAGGACCAGATAGTACCCATGGCTTTTGCTTTGGTAGAGAGAGAGAACAATGAATCGTGGCCATGGTTCATGTGGCTTCTACGTGTATGAGTGCTTGGCTCATCTCGCACTATATGTTTGATCTCGGACCGTCACCCAGGGATTCTTAATGTTGTAGGTGAACATATAGATGGGTTCCCGCCTCTAGTGCACAGATGGTGCATGCGACATTTTGTCGCTAATTTCTGGTGGCATTAGAGGAAGAAGGAGGTTTGTGATAAGGTAAAGGCACTATGTTGTGTATGTACAGAGCATCAGTTCAAAGAGACATAGAGAGAACTAGACAAGATGCTAAATGAAGCAGGCAAGACCTGGTTAGAGGCGCAGATGGAACAGAAGGCTAAGTGTGCGTTAGCATATGACGAGGGCGATTTCAGGTACGGCATCATGACCACCAACTCATCAGAGTCTTTCAACCGTATATTCACCAGAGTTTGATCAATGCATGTGTCTGGAATTATTGAATTCTCCTTTCACAAAGGCAACAAATATTTTGTCAAGAGGTGAGAACTTGCGCAGAGATATATAGCTGAGCTTGGATGATTTGGAAAGGTCGGAGCAAAACATTTGAAGGAGCCCAAAGGCCAAACAGCATACCGCCGAGCCATACGAACCTCGCGCGGCATATCTTTAGTGTACGGGGGAAGGGTGGCACAAGCTTGGGCGGCGAACGTTATGGTGGACAAAACTACCGAGTTGATCTTGATAAAGTAAAGTGCAGTTGCAACGTCCCTCAGATCATGCATACCCCTTGCTCTCACATGATCACGGCCTGCAAGGTCCGCGAATATGACTTCGAGGGTCTGCCATATATGTCACCCCTGTATCTCCGTTCGAACACCCTTAGTATATGGGAGAAGAGTTTTGAGTTGTACCTTGATCCGACACAGTGGCCCCCTTATCATGGTTATGACTACATGCCGCATTCAGACCTAATGAAGGTAGGGAAGGGTAGGAGGAGGAAGAAGCGACTCAAGGAGGCCATAGACGTTATGAGAGGATACAACGAAGACATATACAAAGGGGGAGACTTCAACAAAACCCGTGGTAGGAATCTTTGCTCCGTTTGCAAAGAACCTGGTCACAAGGCTAGTAGGCATAGAAGACGAGGGCAGCAGGTCCATACATAGAACTTGCTTATTTTCATAGTAAAGTTGTTTAATATGTTTGTTAATGTTAATTTCAATATGTACATATGCTTTCATATTTTGTTCATGTTGCATAGCATGTAGTTTAAATTTTGTAATGCTACTTAATGTTAATTTCAATATTGTATTATTCATTATGTTTGTTCTAACCTTTTGTTTATCAATTTGTACCAAGATGGCTCCTTCCACGCAGCACTCGTTGTACCCTATTCTTGAGGTGGAGTACAACGATGAGCACCGAGCTCACGTGTTGACCGACACCGAGGCAGAGGTGGCCTTGGTTCCTTTGAGGCCACGCACGTACAGGTACTCACACCAGTGGGACGAGCGTTACGCGTCGTACATCGTTGATGACTTAGCTAGTTCATGTACTACTCCAATTAATGTACTTGTAGCACTTGTGGTTGAAGACTTTTGCTTTAATTTGTAAACTTAATTAAGTCATGAACTTGTGCACTTGGTCGACTTAATTAAGTTCATGTCAAACTTATGTCGAACGACGCTTATCATGTCGAACTTATGTAGTCAAGAACATCGGTCTTATGTACCAATTTGTGAACTTAAGCCCTTGGTCGACTTATTTGTGAACTAGTGAAATTATATTTGTGAACTTGTGGTCTTGGTCGAATGAATCTTATTTGCTTCAAACAGTGTTGATGCTAAATCCTTGGAGGCTGGTTGCGCTGGAAACATCGTCAGGCGCTGCCGCGCCGTGAAGGATGGTGCGGTAGTTCGCCGCGCCGTGGAGGGTGGCGCGGCAGCTTGCCATGCCTTTTGCCCTGGCTCGTCAGGCTTGCCGCGCCATGGTGGATGGCACGGCAAAAGCTAGGCCGCATTGATCCCACCACATGCCTTACATGCTTAGCAATAAGGGATTCGACAAGTTTTATGCTGCTGCCACTCCTGTACGTGCATTAATTCCTACTCGTATATGGACATTGCGACAGACATTCCATCCAATTGCAATGTTGTCTCACATGGGCCTCCATAGTACGATAAATGGATACATTGTTTGTTAAATGGGTACAATACATCAATACTTCAAATGAAACACAAGACAACACAATGAAAGGTCTAGTACATAACAACATCGTTCATTACTAAAGCATTGAACTACCACAAGGCGCAATCCAAAATCCCCAGTTAGAAACATACTAAGTAAGCAACTCGTCGTCCGAGTACCAATCCTCTACCATAACCTCGTTGCTGTGGCTAGGCTCACCTGCATTGCCCTGATCCGCCTGTTGCCTATAGTAAGCGACCTCCACTTCATCTGCGGCCTAAGATAAGAACGCACCCTCCTCCGCCTCATTCATGTGCCTTGGCTCACCTACATTGCCCTAATCTACTTGTCGCCTGTAGTAAGCGGCCTCCGCTTCATCTGCGACCTCTATGACCTAAGAGAAGAACGTGTCCTCATCATCCTCTGCCTCTGCTTAAGCGATGAGCTCACTTAGTCTACCAATGTCGTCCTCAGCCTCCTCCGTCTGCAAGCCCGCCTCCGCTAGAGCAATGAGATCGCTCAACCTAGCAGTGTCGTCCTCATCCTCGTCCCCATCATCGGCCAACACAAACGGAGATTGAACGGTGCAACCAGCTCGCGTTCTATGCTCATCTAACTTCTTTTCCTGAAACGTTGCACAGGCCACCTCCGCGGCATGGTCCTCACTGCATCCAATCCCTTCATGTATAAAATGCAACCAGTTAACAACACGATTATATTACATTTAAAATTAGGCAACGAAAATAACAAGGCTTTCAATCACTCACGGGCACACAATGCAATAACATGGTCGTTCAAGACCTGCATCTGTACTCTTGTCTCCTCCCTTGCATCCTTCCTTGCCCCCTCCTCCTCTAACGCCCTCCGTCTCTCCAACCCTCATTTGTCAAGCCTAACACCGATCGGGTTACGAATACCGCGCTGTCTAGCAAACTCACGCATGTCCTTCTTTCGCTGTTTAACGAAGAGGTCGACGTAGTCAGGTCCATATCCCCTCTTCCATGCAATTACTTGCCTCCCCTTCAACTCATCCAAGAACCTAGCTTGGCCATCATAAGATTCCCACTTGTATTTCCTAGTGCTCTGTTGAAACAAAAAATTAGATCATAAGTCTTAGCAAAAGAAAAAAATACGATATCATGTTTTCCACAACAATAACCAACCTCATCATAGTCAACCATATGGCTGCAATAATGTCCTATTCCAAGCTCCGAAGGGACTAGGCTATAGTTGGATTTAACACCACATTCGCACATGACAGGAGGTGCTTTGTAAATTACCCTTTCATTCTTCTTTTCCTTTTCCTTTGGTGGCTCTTCCGACCATTGATTCTTAGGACCATAGAGCTACTCCTTGAAACGACACTTCTCAATTGAAAACACCTAAAAAAGGTGACATTAGTATATGAACACATATAGCTCAACATTTCAATAAATACACTTTCCACTTACTTCATCCTTGTTTGGACACACAAACTCCAACGTATTCCTAGGGTTTATCATAGCTTGATCTCCGCATTCGCACAGAGGAGGTTCCTCGAGTCATCTAACTACGACTAAGTGCTTCTCCTTAGCCGTCATTGGCGGGGGGTTAGGGGCAGGTGGAACCCACCACTCGAAGTGCTCACATGGATGTCTCTCTCTCCACCAATTGTCAAAAAGGAGGTATCTTGGGTCAAACTTGTCTGGACCGTCGATCCACTGAAAGAAAAGGCACCTCTCATGGGTGAAAGGTCCTAATGGCTAGAGGGGGGTGATTAGCCTATTAAAAATTTCTACAACAACACTTAACAAACCGGTTAGACAATTATGAGGCGAAGCAAGTATTGCGCTAGCCTACTAAAAATACAAGCCACCTACCATAATTCTAGTTTATATAGTTTCTATCCACACAATAGCTATGACACTATACTAAGTTAGTGTGCTCTCAAAAGCTAACTAAAGAGCCACACTAACCAAACTAACAAGCTCTTACAACTAGCTACACTAAAGAGCTTGACAACTAGTTTGCGGTAATGTAAAGAGAGTGAGCAATTTGTTTATACCGTCGTGTCGAGGAAGGAGCCAAACAATCACAAGAATGAATACCAATGAAGACCAATCACCTCAGAATCAAATGATGAACACAATTATTTTTTATCGAGATTCACTTGCTTGCCGGCAAGCTACTCCTCGTGGCGATTCACTCACTTGGAGGTTCATGAGCTAATTGGCATCACACGCCAAACCCTCAATAGGGTGCCGCACAACCAACACAAGATAAGCATCACACAAGCCACGAGCAATCCACTAGAGTCATTTTGGCTCTCCGTAGGGGAAAGGTCAAGAACCCCTCACAATCACCACGATTGGAGCTGAAGACAATCACCAACCTCCGCTCAACGATCCTCGATGCTCCAAGCCGTCTAGGTGGCGGCAACCACCAAGAGTAACAAGTGAATCCCGCAGCGAAACACGAACACCAAGTGCCTCTAGATGCAAACACTCAAGCAATGCACTTGGATTCTCTCCCAATCTCACAAAGATGATGAATCAATGATGAAGATGAGTGGAAGGGCTTTGGCTAAGCTCATAAGATTCCTATGTCAGTATAAATGGCCAAGAGAGTAAGCTTGAACTGGTCATGGGGCTTAAATAGAAGTCTCCACAAAATAGAGCCGTTGTACCCCTTCATCGATCATATTGACCGGACGCTGGACCTCAGCGTCCGGTCACGCGATGCGTGCCACGTGTCCCCTCTCTTCAAATGTTGATCGCCCGATCTCAACGGTCAAGTGATGATCGGACGCGCTGCTGCGAAGTGACCGAATGCTGGACTTCAGCGTCCGATCGTTTCTAGTAAGCATCCAGAAATGATTTTTCATGACCGGACGCGTCCGGTCATCCTTGACCGGACCTACCCAGCGTCTGGTCACTCGGCGTCTCCTCTGTGCACTGCCACGTCAGCGGGACCGGACGCACCCTGTCAGCGTCCGGTCAGAGATCGACGCTGTGCGCCCTCTGCTGCCACTAACTAGACGCGCCGGTCCAACCGAGACCAGCGTCCGGTCACTTACAGTGACCTTCGTCTTTTTTGTCTAGGGCGCCGGTGGCACCGTCGGACTGTCCGCACTCTATGGGCGGACACTCTGCCGGTAAAATTCCCAACCCTTGCTCAAATGTGCCAACCACCAAGTGTATCACCATGTGCACATGTGTTAGCATATTTTCATAAATATTTTTAAGGGTGTTAGCACTCCACTAGATCCTAAATGCATATGCAATGAGTTAGAGCATCTAGTGGCACTTTGATAACCGCATCTCGATACGAGTTTCACCCCTCTTAATAGTACGGCTATCGATCATAAATATGATCACACTCACTAAGTGTCTCGATCACCAAAACAAAATGGCTCCTACCATTTATATATTTGCCTTGAGCCTTTTATTTTTCTCTTTCTTCTTTTCAAGTCCAAGCGCTTGATCATCACCATGGCATCACCATCATCTTGATCTTCACAATTGCTTCATCACTTGGAGTAGTGCCACTTATCTCATAATCACTTTGATAAACTAGGTTAGCACTTAGGGTTTCATCAATTCACCAAAACCAAACTAGAGCTTTCAATGGGCCTACACAACAAGATTCCAAAAAAATATTAGTAACCTAGTAATACAACTGAAGAAAAAAAGGTACGGAAAGAATCACTTACATTAAAACGACTGAATGTGTAGAAGCAACGCGCCGCTGTGTCCGGATGTCTCGATTGAAACACGTCGGCCAGAAAACCACAGTCGCAGTTAGGGATAGAGAGGTCAGAAGGGACGGGGGCATCTTTGCTAAATGTGTTGGGGTATAATTCTCTAGGACGACCCTGTTTTGTCACAATTGCTCCCGATACATGTCTTCCATCTAATAAAACGGTTGTAATTTAACATCAATCAAAATATCACAAATTAATGTAAAACAAAAAAAAGTACTAAAGCAATGTAAAGGTGGACCATTTCCATTAAAACAAAGAAAATATAACCTATACTTACGCACCGATAATTCTAACTAACTAATTAGCCTTCACATAGAGAAAATTTACTAATTTTTTCCTCCAAACCCTAAGTACGGATCCTCGATTACCAATCCTACTATTTCTCTAAACCCTAACTACCAATCGCAATCTTTGAATCCACAGTTCAAACAACAAATAAGAGCATGAATACCTTGATGGAGGGCGAGGAGAAGCTTGGGGGAAGAAGGGAGGTAGGTAGCCAGGTAGGGCGGGCGACGGTCGCCCAAGGGGGTGAATGGCGGCGGCATGGCCTCCTGGAGGCCAACTGGAAGGGAGGGAGGGCGGGGGAGGCGGCAGCGGCACGGCCTCTGGGAGGCCCGCCTGGGAGTGAGGGACAACGCTAGCGAAGGGTGCGGGCGCGGGACGCGGGTGTCCAGCCTTGATGCGGTGACAGACAAAGGGAGGGAGGGAGCTAGGGCGTATCACTTAGACACGGTTTTGTCGCGCCGTGCGCGATGGCACAGTAGTGCCGCATCCAGATCTGCGGCACGGCAGAGCCTGCCACATCACCTGTCCTCGCCCGGGTCATCGCCACATCACCGGTCCTGCCGCGCCGCCATGCATGGCGCGGTAGCGTTGTTTCGCCGCGACGTGGCAGTAGGCGCGGCCAAAAGTGTTAGATTTGAAAAAAAATACGGTGTCAAATTTGGAAATAGTTTTAAAAAAGTGTTAGAAATAAAAAAAAATTCCCACTGCTCATCTCTTCTCGCCCGCCTGGCTGATCTGTTCCCAACCGCCGCCTGGAACAGCCGAAACGTATGCAACATTAGATCTACTTTTACAACACTAGATTTACTTTTGCAATATACGTTTGAAACACTTGCAAAACGTCTGAAAACACTTTAAAGCCATTGCAAGCATATGCAACATCCAGATAAAACACTTGCAACATATGCGTAAAACATATGCAACATCTAAATAAACACACCTGCAACATGCTTCTAGAAAAACAAACGAAACATTTGGAACATCCCCTTGCAACAAGCGTGCATAGCCATTACAACATACTCCATCCGTCCCAAAATATCTGTCGTTTTCGCTTTCCGAGAAATAACTTTGATAAAATATATATTAAAAATATTAATATTTATGGTACATAATTAATATCATTGGAAAGACCTTTGAAGCTAGTTTTTAATAAATTTATTTGGAGATACAAATGTTGTACGTATTTTCTATAAATTGAGTCAAACTTGCGGCACGGAAACCAAAAGCGACAGATAATTTGGGACAGATTGAGTATGCAACATCCAATCTACTTTTGCAACATCGATGTGAAACACTTGCAACACAGCTCTGAAACACTTGAAACATACGCTTTCAGCGCAATGTCACCTTGCTGCTTGGACGAATGGAGGCTCGTCGTTGCGGACGTTGGCGGCGGAAGGAGCTCCTCGGTGCCCCGGCGGAGGCACTGTGCTAGGCGAGCACCTGCCTTAGGCCGCGAGAGTAACGTTGGGCGAGCACCTACGCGAGGAGCACCAGGGGAGTACGGTGGCCTGCTCGGCGAGCACCCCTGGCGAGCGCCCAGCAGCCAGCGAGCACCCCCTACCTAGCGAGCACGAGGAGGCCAGCAGCTAGCGAGCACGAGCACCCCTGTGAGCACCTGGGTAGAGAGATTTTCTTTAAAAGGTGCGGACGGTGCGGTTGCGAGTGGGAAGCCGCAACCATCCGTCAGGACGTCCTCCCGGGTGCATTACCGACATTGTAAAGATCATCTGGTTTAGCGTTAATATAGGCATAGATATCCATGTTTATACATGATTTAAATATGGAATGCTAATTGAATATATTTTGATAGTTCGCTATCCGATTCTAGGTCCTAATTCGAAAAATGTGAAATTTCCGATATTATTTGTATCCACGAAGAACAATAGGGTAGCTACGTGCGTGCGTTTATAGAGTTGAGTGTGCGTGTTGTTGTCTGTGTTGCGTGCATAATTCACAAAATGAAAATATCATCTTAAATTTATACTTATGACTAATTAATGATATAAATAATAATTACTTTAATTTAACTAGTTTAAACTCTTTAAAAGTTATCTCTATGTTTAATATGGCTAATCATAAAGGTTAAGTTTATAATTTTAAACTGCTGGCTTTGCTATTGTGTTTGCCCGATTCTGACGGTTCCCTTTGCCATTATCTCTTATCAAATTCAGAGAGGGAACCTCGCATCCCAAGTGCCTGGAACAGCCGAACAATGAACACAACACACTTTCTGTTTCGGTCTGGGGCTCCAGCATGCTCTTGGCCTCTAGGCGAGTCCTTGACCTGCTTCAAGCTACGACCATTCCATAGATTTCAGACTTATTACTACGGGACGGGATGGCCTAGCCCTAGCTTAAGCCATTCAACACCAGCTACAAGACGCAAAAAAAAAAAAAAAAAAAAAAAAAAAAAAAAAAAAAAAAAAAAAAAAAACAGCTACAGGGCATGGTACACAGCTTAATAAGTCAGGACGCATTGTGTTACGAAAACCATGCTTCACAGAACCAAATACCAGAATAAATCATTTTTCATGTAGAACCCTCTTTACTCGAAAATTGCCAGTTGGAGTATTTATTTATATATGTGCAGAACATACTGCAACGAGGTCCTGTTTCCTGGGAGACAACCCACAACACTTACTGCTGCTGCTACTAATATTCCATCAGCCAACATACTTAAAAAAACAACATTTAGCATGCCTTGCACCGGCAGTCAAAGTTGCCCACTCGCACTCACGTACAGTAACAAAAAAAAAAGAGTACAACTCGCAGCTTCTAACTTGGAACTTGACGTCTATAGATCTGCAAAGAAATCCGATGCCGGCCTACTTGAACTCTGTCCTTTACCCGCCTTTTTACTCCTTGACCCTGAACACCCCCCAGTGAGAAGATAAGAAACAGCTTTCAGAGAAGAAATGTGAACCCAAAAGGCAGGATTATCATGCTAATGGCACAGCATAGTTCAATAAAATCTCACCGTTAGAAGAAGTTGCGGCCATGTCTACATCCATCGCATCATCATCGCTATCGTCATCACTATCATCGCTACCAGCTTCGGCAGGTTCGTCACCATTGACTACCTGTGGACCATTCAAGAGTTCTTCCAAGTCCCAGAGCTGCATATACGACAAACAAGATGTCAAGTCAGACCAATGAATGGGCACACCAACAATAAGAATCACCAACAATAAGAATGAGAAAGGATTGTCACCTTCAGCATTTTATCATGTGAGATGCTGCCGAGATATTTCTTATCGTTTGAGAAAGCTGCATAGCATAAATAAGTCATAAGAACATGCCGGTTTTTTCCACCAGATCTCACAATCAAATGGACGCACATACCAAGGGCCTCAATGGGATATTCTGAATGTTCAGCAAGTGGCTGTATTATCCTATTAGGTAAGATGCCCACTAATCTACACAAATAACAAGGATTTCATGTTAGAACAGCAATCCATCAGACTAACAGGCAATTGCCTGAGAAGTGAGAAGTTAACACAAAGCAACAGCTGTGAATTCCAAACCTGATCACACCATCTGATGAACCAGAAACCAAAGTTTCTTCATCCAGCTAGAACACGAACCCGACCCGTAATAAGAATGAATACACAAATAGGGCAGAAATGACAGTTGACATAATAAAGTTTGGGTCCCACGAACCTTCAGCATTGTATCCACTGACTGCGTGTGTCCGAGAAAGCGGTCACTAACCACAAAAAGACATGCCAGTGAACAATTTTAGACCACATCACTTGCAGAATTAATTGGGTCTAAACCACACAAAGTGAAGGAAGCAGACTGGCATCTCATAGTGGCATGTTTAGGAAGCTATGAATATTAGATGTCAAGATCCTTCTAAGGAGCTACTGATCACAAGATCTTTGCAAATTGGAATAATCGAAGAAAGTGAATTACACTTGGTCCAATAAAGCTACTTATCAAATTACCCATAAGAACAAAAAAGCTCCCACCTATGATAATTACAATGATGATTAGAGAAAATATTGGTAGGAAACATACAAGCAATATTTAGGCATCACAATATTAGGGAACGCCGCATCCAGAGAACTACGTTGATGGAATGATGGGGGCCCTCCGTTCCAATTATAGTTCACTTTGGTTTTGTCCTAAGTCAAACTTCTTTAACTTTAACCAAGTTTATAGAAAAAAAAAACACCAACATCTACAACATTAAATTAGTTTCATTAACTTCTTCATGAAATAAGTTTTGATAATGTATTTGTCTTGTAGGTGTCACTATATTTTTTGTAAAATCTTGGTCAAACTGAAGAAGTTTGACTTAGGACAAAGGCAAAGTGAACTATAATTTAGATTGGAGGGAGTACTATACAAATAGCATTAGACAAAATAGTGTCATTAGTGAAGTTTTATCTTTTTGCTATTTTATTTCAGCAGTTAATGTTGTGTGATGAAAACAAGGTTACCTGCAATCCTTAAAGTATCCCCATGAATATAATAAGAGTGCTCCACTTGGAGTTCCACAAACAACCTTTTTACCATTCTAAGAGTCACAAAGAATAAGATAAAATTCAATTATCATGACAACAGGACAGAAATGTTGCTAGCAAAAACTGTCTGCCAAACATAGGTACCTTCATTACCACCAAGGATAGCAACTCATCTTCTGAAAATTCAGATCGTGACCTTACCTGGTATTAAATTAAAAACAGTTAAAAGATTGCAAGTTAACTTACAATAATTCATCGGTAAATGATAACCGTTGATAAGAAGTCCTAAAACACGAATTCAACACACTGGAAGCAAGACTCGATGTACTCCAAAGGTACTCACTTTATTCCTCCGCAGGTTGTTCACAGACAAAGTTCCATCCCCACTACAAGGAAAACAAAGATTCAACACAAATAAAATAATACGATCGGTGATCATCTTTAGTTGTTTGCCATACAGACAATGTTTCAACTGTGTTTGATACATATCAACTGCAGGGAATCTAGTTAAACCTTGTGGCCAGTATCTGATTTGAGTCAGCCACATAGGTCATATCTGAAATGTAATCATCATGGACTTCAAAACTGTTGCAGCAAGATCGTTCCCGGGCATCCCATACCTAAAATTAAAAGAATGAGGATAACTAAGTCAAAAACTACATTATACATCTAATACAAGATAATTGCATATAAAACAAATTTTGTGTGCAAAAGGAGCCATCTCATAAATGTCACTTAAGTCCAAAAACAGACATAAGTGAACATTTTTGTAACACGGATTTTAGTATCCTTGGTACAAGCATTGTTATATAAATAAGCTTGTTAATGCTTATTTTCGTATGACACCAAAATGTCAAGGTACTGGAAAGTGGAAACAAAATGATGAAACTGAACTTTATTTTAACACCTATACATCTTAGGCCAGCAGACTTACTGCTTCATACCTTAATGCAGCCTTCATCATCACCTGTGGCAATCGTAGACTCAGTAAGACAGACAAGGCGGTTTATGGCATTCCTAAAATCAAGTTACAAATGGGCCAATGTTTAGTTCCGCAAACAAAATAAATACTAGGACTGAAAACTAACAAAACTCACTCATGTGCATCCTCCAAGTGGGCAATGGCCTTGCCTGATTCTACATCTGAGGCAAGGACTGAGCAATCAGCTGACCCCGACAAAATCACTGGACCAAATCACAACAGCAAGAAAACCATCAGGAAACGGTTAGATGACGTAAGGTATGCAACAGGATGCATCAAGGTGTGCTCCCCTCCCAATTAGTTCCAGTTTGTCATTGCCAGCTTAAAGCAGCTAATTTTGCAGCAGCATTTTTTAAGCATAGCAGAATTAGAAACAAAGATCAGAATATAATAATCCATAAAACATAGTGCAAGTGGGTTCACAGGTTGGCAGGTATATAAGAGCATTCGATAAGAAAAGGCAACAAGGCATTACCTTTTCCTGAGTCCACAAAACGAACAGCTCTGCATGACTCCTTGTGAGCTTTTACCGAAAATAACCTTAGTATCAAACAAAAACGAAGTGAGATCAATCTCTACGATATGGAATCAATCTTCGAATTGCCAAAGCATGGGTGCATAACCTCAATGACAGACTCCATAACTACGGAATGCACTAAACATATGATATTTCTACCGTTGCAATTCAATTCAACTCGACTACAGAGTTACATAACTGTGGACACACCTAAGCAAAAACCAAGGAACACTAATCTGATGCCACAAGCAAAGCAACACGGTGCCGAGCACCGGAAGGCGGAATTCCAAGTGTGAAACTAACAGAGCAGGAGCAGTAACAGAGCTTCCGTGAGTACCTCTCAGGCTGCGACTCCGGGCCGTAGCCGAACCTGTGAAACCAACCAGATTGGAAGCGGTTACTCTGTGGCGGTAAGAACAAGCAAACCGGAACGGGAAACTTGGAAAGGGATAGGGTTTAGTG
Organism: Miscanthus floridulus; assembly: GCF_019320115.1. NCBI lineage: Eukaryota > Viridiplantae > Streptophyta > Magnoliopsida > Poales > Poaceae > Miscanthus > Miscanthus floridulus. The sequence continues at coordinate 93,238,386 of NC_089596.1, read as the reverse complement.
TGTGTGGTTCGGAGGTCGTACAGGCAGAGCTCGCCGGTGATGAGGGAGGTGACGACGAGGGGGGAGGACGGGTGGAAGTCGAGGTCGAAGGGCAGCTCCTCGTGGAGCGCCTCCATCGCGGCGGCTGGCAGAGACGGAGGCGGGCGGGCGGGCGGCGGCGCGGCTGGCAGAGAAGGAAAAACAGCCGAGGGAAGGCGTCTTGCGCGGGCTGGGCTATAAGGCCCGAGACAATACAACGCGCGTACGCAGTTTTCAGATAGCTGGGCTGGACATGTGTAAACGGGCTCCTAAGTAGGCCTAATCTACTACTCCCGGCCTAACAAATCTGCTTTTGCGAAGTTTGATCGCATCTTCTTTGTGTTTTTTCATCCAAATAAAAAAAGGGATATATGATATATTTCAGATGTCTGAAATATAGAAGTTTTTCAGGTAAAAAAAAAATTAAGTTTTTCAGGCAACAGTCATACTCCTAACTATTAGTATTCCCTCATGTGCAACACAGTGACTGCCAACAGTCACAGATCGCCTGAACGTTCAGGCGCCTGAGAGGGAGGAAAAGTGTATAAAAAAATAGTTGAACTGTTGTATTTTGCTGAGTAAAAAAAAAACTAGTTGAACTGTTGTATTTTGCTGAGTGGTACAGTGGTACCGTTCTCCGATAAGAACACGAGTTTTCATTGCTGACTGGCTGTTCACTGTTGCCACCGCACAATGACACTGGCAGAGTGGCAGACTAACCCATAAAAAGACCATTAGCGGTCCAATAGAATATTATTGTACTGTTACTCACTCCGTAAAAAAAATTATAGCTCTGAATCTGAACACACGCCGTAAGCTAAAATTGTGTTTGTTTAAACGGAGGCAGTAGGTCCGAGTATTCGTCACGCCAGTCAATGATCGGAAACGAAGCGCAGTGCTGTTGTTTGGCTGATCAGGAGGTACGACCGTACCCATACAAACAGTGGTAGCGACCAGGCAAGTGCCGTCAATCTCCCTGCAAAGTTGCCGAACCACCACATGTTCAGACGGGCAGCGACCGCATGAAAAGGCACGCTGAACTAGACGTCGGTCCGTCCGTCTGTGCAGTGTCCACCGCCCACACTCACCTCCTACTGAGACTGATGGGTGAGGCCTGATGCTCAAGAGGCGGGGCAGCGCGTGAGACTGATGGGCAATGACACGCCCACACGATCCACCAACACCAATCCACACATGCTATTATGCTAAGCACTTGATTAGTTTGGTGAAATTTAGGAATTTGGCTATGGTAGCATTTTCGTTTTTATTTGGTAATTAGTATTTAATCATAGACTAATTAGGCTCAAAATGTTTGTCTCGCAATTTTCAACCAAACTATACAATTAGTTTTTTTTATCTACATTTAATACTTCATACACATATCGCAAAATTTAATGTAATGGCTATTGCAGCACTTTTTGAAAAAAAAACTTTTTAAAACTAAACGTGGCCTAATCCAGGAGCGTCCACGCCCACGTGAGCACAGGCCTGAAGAAGGGTGAAGGCCTAGCCAGCAGTACTCTCTCGCGAGACAAACCTATTAAATCTAGTCTATAACGTGATAATATGGTGCACAGCAAACATCCGCTAACGATGGATTAAATAGGTTTAATAGATTTGTCTCGTGAATTAGTCCAGAGCTTCTGCCATTAGTTTTAATATTAACTCATATTTAGTCTTTCTAATTAACCTCCAAATATCTAATGTGACAAGCCTAAGGATCCCAACACTACCTCGCCATTATCTATTCAGCTATCATATCATTTCACCCATCGATGGTTCGGTTGGAGTGAGTCCATATGAACCGGGATATCAATGATTGTAAATTGTAAGACGTTTTAATTTATTTAGATGTGTAGTTTTTTTACAAAGACTCTACAAATACAATACATATATCTAGGAATTGTTCTTCATCTATATTGTACACACGGTTCGTATAACTCTAAATCTCAATCACAAACATATATGGCGATTCATATACGGATGACCGCACATGCAAATACATAGCAAAAAGGCTACGAACATGGGCCCAACGAACGGCAGCCAACATTCTTATAGGTGGAGTTGAGCATAAACTTATTTCTTGTGTCTTCCTTCCTTTTCCTTCTGCCAACAAAGAATAAGAAAAATTGATTTAAATCTTCCCAGCTTAGTTGGTTAGATTTCTTGTGGTGGAACCTGCCCCAATGGGTTCAAGTCCTCAACTTTGGCACAGGTGCTCGTATTTTTCTAGATTTATTCTAGGATTAACGACGTTTTGCTTTCAGTGGTAGGCGACGTTTCCTTCGACAGCGAGACGCCTGTGGTGACTTTGTCAATCTCGAGATGTGCTGACACAGTCTTTCGGGGTGCTCATAGCTATAGGGTTTACGTGCGTGTGTTCATAGGGGTGAGTATGCGTGCGTATTGTGGGCGTCTGCGTTTGTACTCATGTAATTCACAAAAAAAAAGCAATCGGCTTGAAGGACAGACTTATTTTCACTAGTCGTTCACCGTGGTCAGATCTATCAACAACAAAACAGAAAAAAGACCGGAGAAAATTATTTCACGGCAGCAACATCATCTCCGTCTTGATGTCACTGTCCAGAAACCTAATTCTCTATGTCGCCATGCCAAGGAAGCTACTGACGTTGTAGTTGTCGCCCTCAAATCTATCGGAGTCGCCATGGAGAAACTAAATCTACTCTACCTTCCCGTCGTCGCCGAAAAAGAGGAGGAAACAAATCTCCAATAACAAGAAACTTTGCATTGAGAGACTCTAACCTAACAGAACCCGATCACCCGAAACCTGTTAGAAAGATGGATCTCCACTCCCTTCGGCTCCGACGACTTGCCGGAGGCGGAAGAGAGGGACGAGCGGTGGTGGAGGCGGGAGGCCGGCTATGGGGGCGCCCGGGGATGGCGCCCTAGGGGTTTAGATCTAGGTAGATATAGTAAAAGAAATGTAGCTAAAAAATTAAAATATCTTTTAAATGAAAACGGAGGAATCAAAGGATAACGAAAGCCGGTGTTAATAATGAAAGACGGAGGAGGAAAAGTTTTAACCGTTCACGACGTGTGTTTTATTTTTTATGACTATTCTAACCGCAGACAGCGCGTGTTTGATGAGTGACGACAAAGCTACCATTCAGCACTTTATTATATTGGCAGACGGAAATGAGAGATTATTTTTTTTGTAATGTCAAAGAGACTATGAGAGAGATTATTTGTACGCTTCGCTAAAAAACCGACCGAAAAGTCTGTTGAAGTCACGCGCTCGGTGCATCCGTTGACCGCTGGGGCCCACGACCACTCTCTGCACAAAAGTGAATGAATGAAGTGAAGTGATCCGACAAACCCCACGTGTGTGCCAATCAATCACGCACAAACGTCGTCATCCTAGCTCTCCGGTCTTCACACTTCACTTGAAGGACTTCTTGTCACGAGGCGCAACTACACTCCTCGGAATATCTTCAACAACGTCACCTCATATTTAAATAACGCTAAAGTAAAAATTTTAATATTTATTTTTATCTTCTCTAGCCATAGAACCAAAAAACCATTTCTATAAATAAATATTTAGAAGAGAGAATACTTATATTTAAATTATATAAGCTAAAATAGGTCTTGTATATAAATATTCTATTAAAAGTTAATCCAGTATCATTCATGATCTATATTATTCTATTAAAAGTTAATAGAATATCATTCATGATCTATTTTAGGTCTCGTATAGATATTCTATTAAAGACTAATAGAGTATCCTCCACGACCTATTTTAGATTTGTGTCTGGTCATCCATTGGAGACGGTCTCAGTCCTCACACAATCAACATCGCAAGTTACAGCAACACAGCTACTACGTACAAAGAATCAGAGATCAACCGGTGCAAACAATGCAAGTTCATGCCAAAGCATTGCATGGAATGCACCCACGCGACCACGCTGGATGATCAGAAGTTCAGAGCAGAAGGCAGCTGCACAGCGCTACAACGGCGGGCCTGAGCAGCCCGGCCGGCCAGCGACCCCTCGTCACCTCTCCCCTGACCACTCTCCCGACGACCGAGCTCTCCGCGGCGGCGGACGTTTCGCAGGCGACGTCGTCGCCGCAGACTCCGACGCCCACGTCCGGCACGACGGCCCGGTCGGCGACGCACAGGCCCGGGTTGCCGCTCAGGTCCAGGTTCCGGCCGAGCTGCCTGAGGAACGCGCCGTCGAACGGGACGACGCCGTCCAGCCCGTTCTTGCTGAGGTTGAGGTGGTACATGCGCTTCAGCCGGCTGAGCCCCGCGGGGATCCGCCCGGTGAGGTTGTTGTTCTCCAGCGACAACGTGGTGAGGCTGGACAGGAGGCCGAACGTGTCCGGTATGGAGCCCGAGTAGCCGGAGTTGGCGAGCCGGAGCTCCTGCAGCCGCGCGATGTTGCCCAGCTCGGGCGGCAGCGGGACGCCCATCGGGTTGTTCTCCATGATCAGGTACTGCAGGTCGCGGAGGCCGGAGAGTCCCGCGGGGAGGCGGCCGCGCAGCCCGTTGTTGCTGAGCGCGAGGAAGGTGAGCGCCTTGAGGCGGGTGAGCGCGGCCGGGACGCCGCCGGTGAGGTTGTTGGAGCTGAGGTCCAGCTTCTGCAGCTGGGCGAGGTCGCCGAGGCGGCTCGGGATGGGGCCAGAGAAGGAGTTGTAGCTGAGGTCGAGGCCGACGAGGCCGCGCAGGTCGCCGAGCGCGCTCGGGATCGGTCCCGTGAGGGAGTTGTAGCTGAGGTCGAGGTGCACGAGGCCCGCGAGCGCGCCGATGCCCCGCGGGACGGCGCCCCGGACCAGCGCGTTCTGCGACACGGTGAGCACCTGCAGCGACCGCAGGATGGCCAGCTGCGGCGGCAGCGTGCCGGACAGCGACGGGTTGGCGCGGACGCTGAGCTGCTGCAGGCGCGACGACGAGAGGTTGGTCGCCGGCGGCAGCGCGAAGGCGGCCACGGCGTCGGGGTTCTTGAAGCAGCCGACGAGGAACAGCGCCCGGAGCTCCGGCAGCGCGAACGCGGCGAGAGGGAACGTGGCCGTGTCCTTGCACGTCGGGTTCGGTGGCACCCCGAAGTCGAGGCGCGCGACGTGCATCCGCGCCGCGCCGCTGCCATTGTTGGCGCCGGGAGTAGTGGTCCCGGGCCTGCACTCGAGCCCCGGCCACGGCGAGGCGCAGGGATCGTCGCCGGCGGCCTCGCGCCAGTCGCGGTCAGCGGAGAGGGACTCCATGACGCGGAGCAGCGTCTCCCGCTCGGCGGGATCCATGGCCGCGGCGGCCGCGGCGACCTGCATGGACAAGAGGAGGAGGAGGAGGAGGAAGTACTGGACGGCGGGGGGGAGGGGGAGGATCCTGGAGGGGGAGGAGGACGGTGCCGGCGCCATGATGGCCGCGCGCGCGCGCGTGTGGCTCTGCGCTCTCTGCTGCGGCTGCCAGGTGGTGGCGGTCTCGGGTTTCGCTTTTGGGGGCCGTCGATGGTTTGAGCGGGCGCGGGATCGAGGGAGGCAACGTTTATATGTCGAAATGCGGGTCGTGTGGGGTGGCCTACACCTACAGCCTACAGGGGCATCTGACGTGACGAGACCGAGGAGGGCTACCTGTCCGTACAGAGGGGAGAAATACAGTGTGTGCGTGCGTCTGTTCGCTTGATCCATTCGTTGGTTTCTGGATTGGTTTAACTGGCTCGTGCTAATTTATTGTAAGAAAAAATATTGTTGACTGGTTAATTTGAGTTGGCTGAAACCAACCAGCGAACAGGCATTGTGTAGTTTATAAGGCGTTGATGCTGATTGAGTAAGATAGAAAAATATTATATAATGACCGATAAACCTCGCTGATACGATCCAATGGAGTTGACGAACAACCACATGCTCTGTTCTTCTGCCAACTGGTGCGTTTGGTTTCCAGCCATCGCGCCCCACGCCGCACTTTATGGCTGCCACAGCTTCCGAGGGTGATGTTTGGTTGGCGATTTATCTTTGGGTAGTGTTTAGTTGCTAAAATTTTATAAAATTTTTCAAGATTTCTTGTCACATCAATTTTTAGACGCATACATAAAGTATTAAATATAAATAAAAAATAAAACTAATTACACAGTTTAGACGAAATTCAATAGACGAATCTTTTAAGCCTAATTAGACTATGATTGGATACTAATTATCAAATAACAACGAAAGTGCTGTAGTGCTGTTTAAAAAAATCGCCAACTAGAGATTCTGCCACAACTGTGGCGTCCAATAACACGCCAGAGAAGTGTGGCGCCGGCTCAGTTGGTGTGGTCGAGTGTGGCTATAATCCAAACATCCCTGTATCAAAACCCTTTTCCATGTCACTGTTATTCAGAGTTTTTGTCTGGCTGATTGCAGTAATCCTTGGGATCAATCACGTACCGACGGCCACCTCAAACCAAAAACCCATCCGGAGCCTCGCATCGCAGCATTTCACCTGGAAACACTGCTCCGTTTGCGCGCCTACGGTGGCAGGCACAGACACTCGGTGTGACGTTAGGGTCTCGCCACTGCAGCCCTGCATAGTCCGGAGCCTCACAGCTCCGCGCACTGCATGGTACATGTACTACTAGAACAGTGCGTTGGTACCTTATGTCCGGTTTAGTTTACTCCAAAATACCAAATTTTTCAAGATTTCCCGTCACAACGAATCTTTGAACGCATACATAAAGCATTAAATATAAATAAAAAATAAAACTAATTACATAGTTTAGACGAAATTCACGAGACGAATCTTTTAAGCCTAATTAGACTATGATCGGACACTAATTATCAAATAACAACGAAAATATTACGATGGCATTTCACCAAAAATTTTGCCATCTAAACGGTACCTTAGGACTCGTGTGGTCTTTCCTTTGACCCTGTGTCGTGTGGCCTCAGGACACCATCAAGACGGAGCACGAGCAACGCCCCTACACAGCAGTACAGCGAGCACTGTGGCACCCCGAGTTGTTCACGGCCCAGACACTGGCTCCACCGCGCATGGCGCTCGTTGATCGCGCACGCATGCATGTGGGGAGCAAGAGCTAGGGTTGTAGCCTGCTAGGGTGCTGCTAGATAGCCGGACGACCTGCGTGTCCTGCCTCCTGGGACCTCACCTGGGTACCTGCTCTCTCAATCTGAATTATTGGTCCCGAGCCGAGAGGGCGCAGGAAGAGGGTTCCTTCTCTGTAGGCGATCGCCGATCCGTGATCGGCTCCACGCCTCCTCCACGGAAACCTTTTGGAATTGTATGGGAATCCCAGATTATTCCCGGTGCAGTGCGTGGGTGAGTGACCTTCTGCAGTGCTGACTACTATATGCTGTGCTATGCTTTGCTTCGATTTGCTTAGCTTGCGGGTGAGTGTTAGTCTTGGATCACTTGAGTTCCAGTAATGCTTTGCAAGGAGTGTTTTGCAGTCTTGGAGCTCCAGTCCAGGGCTCCAGGCAATGGCCTAGCTCTAGCTGTGGACCGGTTACTGCAATGCACGCACTACTTGTCGGATGACAAATACTGAGCTACCCGAAGAGTAGGAGCTAATTGTTATCAACATTAATTAATACGAGTAGTCAAGAGCGTGACTACATCTCCAACCGACTCCTAGGTGCGCGGACTCCGTCTTGCTCGACCTCTGGGGGCGGGCTCCACGCTCGCCCGACCTCTGGGTCAGGGGCTCCATCTCGTCCGACCCCGAGGCTACGGGTTCCGTCTCACCTGGCTCTTGGGTTTGTGCTCCGTCTCGACTGACCCTAGGTGCACGGGCTTCGCCTCGCCCGACCTCTGGAGGCGGGCTCCGTCTCGCCCGACCTCTGGGGGCGGGCTCTGTCTCGCTCGACCCCGAGGCCACGGGCACCGCCTCGTCCGACCCCTGGGTTTGTGCTCCATCTCGCCCGACGGAGATCCATACCGTTGTCAACCACTCCAGGTCCAACCGTATGGGCCTAGGTCAAAACTACGACACCAAGGAAGAGACTGGCACGACTCGATGTAACCCGTGGCCATGATGGGCCATACCTGAGGATTCACATCAAGAACAGCATTGGACATGCCGGTGTTGTTCTGTCTAACCCTCGTACGAACGATGACAGGCGCGTTAATTCACCACGACGTCCGTTGGGACAGAATGAAGCGCCATGACCAGCAGACGACGCATGCGCATGGCGTCAGTGACGAACAAGGCCGCAACATGGAGCCATCCCTGTTGACATATATAGGGTCGGTGGGACCTGCATGAAGGAAAAGAAAAACCAGGCGATCCTGGAAGCCTTCCCCTCTCTCGTTCTTTTCTTTTTCCTCCGTTGTAACCCGCGTTTTCCCTTGGCCTATAAAAGAGAAAGCAAGGCACCCAATGAGGGGGACCGATCTGTGGCAGAACCACCCGAAATAGCACGCTTTCTGAGGCGCTCGTCTTCCACCAGACACTAAGCACCCCGAAAATAAGCTACATCGAACGGTTCCGTCGAGCACATCCCAATGGAGAACTCGAATAATCCATGTTTTTCCTCCCGGATCCAATAATGAAAAAGAGTTTACAATACTTAGTCCATTTTGAACAATAAGAGTTCTTAGAAATACATTATTATAATACTAAGTTCAGAGTGTGGAATTTAACCAGCGGAATTAAAATAAACAGCTAACGATAAGATATAAGAATCTGTCTGTGTCCACCAGAAGAATCCTCCACACAACAGCTACTCATCAAGCTGCACCTGCAACAAGGGTAAATAAACCCTGAGTACACAATGTACTCGTAAGATTTACCCGACTAGTGGAAACAATTTTCCGACTCCAAAGGATATGATAGGCTTTGTGGTTTGCTGGGTTTCTTTTTTGTAAAAAGCATTAATAGTGGTGAATCCTTATGTATGTTTCTTATTAGCAGTCCTGATTAGTTCATTAGCTAACCATTCTATGTAAGCACTTGTTCTGCTTTCAAGCAAGAGTTGAGCAATCAGATCCATTTCACCATCTTTCATCTTCCAGTTCTTACAACGGTGCTAGATCGCAGACAAGTCATACCGTATTACACGGCGAATCATGAACCATTGTAGTCTAGCTGGGTACCTCGAAACACACGCCTCGTTTGTACCCCAGGCACAAGCACGACCAACCCATCACTCTCCTGTCAAGGGGTCTAGGTCTCCATCAAAACTTAGACTCCAAGCCCCCATACCTAAGTCCCAGACTCAGTATGGTGCTTAGACCTCTAGCATCTCCGCCTCCAATCAGTCTAACCAGAAAGATCCAAAATCCACGACAAGAGAGCAACAAGTCTTCCCGCTACCGTAAGCAAGTATGTGCTCAGGATAATAAGTTTGTGACCTGACTAGAATACAATGCAACGGCCGGTCCTTAACCGACACGGACAGGGAAAACAGTGTAACCAAGCTATGCCCCGTTGACCACGGGACGAAACCTATTCCACCCACCAATACCCGTACCATATCCCTGCCCGGTCTCCATTTTTCACCATTTTATCATGAGAGTGATAATAATAACCACCTATTGTGAGTAACGACAGGTTACTCATGCTCCTGATAGCCTAAGCATAGCAGCTACTCGACCTATGTTAGTAGGACTCATAGGTAGGTATATCTATGCATGTAGTTTCAACAATAAGCCTGTGACGTAAATGCACGTCACATATATATATATATATCTAGTTATTATTTAAAATAAGGGTTATACACCGGGGCTTGTCTTGGGTAGACGCAGTGTCAGCTCAGTCAGTCAGTGGTGGCTCCGAAATCTCCTCCTACACGAGGATCTCTTCCTCATACTCCTCAATCACCTCCTCGAACTCGTGATCTCCTATGGTCACGATCTCCGCCAACTCATTCTTTATATGCTCGCGATGATGATGCAACCCTTAGCATTTAGGCAACAACAACTCTTAAAATAAGAATACACATGCTAAGCTACTAAGCTAGCTCTAATGACTAAGGCACTAAGCTAACTATCATCTTTATCAAATAGATTCCAAGCTCACCCTACAAGTGCTTAATTTCTGTAAACCAATATCATGTCATTATTCATTTTGCCTTAATGGGTATTTAGCTACCATATTAAACAGTCTATTTTCAAGCTACAAAAATTACAGTGAGCACATAATAATACAATGAAGCTACTATAAAAATTTTAGTGTTTTTGCTAACACGAATCTACCACCAAAATTCCTACAATAATTAAATCAATAATATTGAGCACTCTCAAATGATTTAATAGTTCCTGGTATCAACAAGCACATATATAAACTAAATACACTAACAGATAGAGCACCATTTTAGAAACATAACAAAATTTGTTTCACAATTTTTGGATACCTACATAATTTTATATGATTTACCAAAGATCAGCTCAGAAATACAAATGAAAAGCTATTTCTATTCTCCACGAAAAAGTTGTCACCTCCCCGCGTAGCCCTGCCTCCTCAACGAGGCAGTCCCAGGTTTCCTTCTGTTGATGAAGGAACCAAGATTTCCCCCGGCTATGAGCTATAAGGGACTGCAGAAAGACGATGGTCAGAATACAAAAAGTATATAGAGGAAGAAAAGGGTAAGAAGCAGGATCAAGCAATACCCGGCCGGAGGGAACGACAACGTCACGCGATGCGCCCGTGGTGTGGTCCAGGGCCTCGAGCACGGACGTGATCCCTACATCGAGGCTCTCCCGCTTCATGCTCTCTACGGCGGCGTCAAGGGTAAAAAGCATCGACGCCGGATCCTACGGAACCGTCCACTAGAGCAGGGGCTCGCCCCGCACGGGCGAGCCGCTGCCCAGCGACGTCAGGATCAGGGATGACTCCTTATCGGTCCCAAACTCCATCGACCCCTCTTGCCATGATGTCTCCACCGAGACACCCCCTCCGACGACGGAAGGGGTCAGCGGTACGGACATGAACCTCTCTCCCTACACCACGCCAGGAGCCATCGCTTAGCCCATCGATGGCACATGTTGCGTCGATGCCTTAGGCGATGCTACGGCTGTGCTCGGCTATGACTCATCTATCACGGTCAATGCCACTGCCACCTATGTCGATGGGATCACGACCGACTATGTCGCGCCCACCACGGTCGGAGCCACGAGCGCGGTCGGTAGCCCTGTCCGCCCTGCCATCGGCAGTGGTATCGTGGCCGTCACCGGCTGCTCAGCGACCTCCAAAGGCGCCCCTTGAATGCCCGTGTTCGCCCGTCTCGCCGAGGGCATAGGCGCCACCGTGGGCGGTGCCTGACCGACTAGCGACATGGTTACACTGGTGCCGCTCCTGCCCGAAACAGGCACGACACCAGCCGACAGCAGCCGCTTCAATTGAAGGGCGATGCTCTTCTTCTACGCCAGCACCAAAGGATTCCACTGCCTGTCGACGCTACAAGGGATGAAAAACATAAGTCACGATGAAATCCAACTAAAATAGGAAAAAACAAAGGAATTGATAACTCACCTCAGCGCCGTTAGGCGGCAGATGCATTTGGGGGACGAACCCCCGGAGCTTTGCTCTACCTCATCGGAACAAGGCCATTTTGAGCCCGCCCCTGCTCCTAGGCAGAGGGGCTCACCCCTGGCAGCTCCTAGGGCACATTGGTGGAACACCCCGCTCCCCTTGGCTCTTAGGGCTCGATGGCGGAGCCGCCCACCTCTGCTGGCACCTCAGCAATGACGGTAGAGCCGCCTGCCTCTATTGGCTCCTAGGGCAGGGTGATGGTATGTCCTGCTTCTGTCGGTTCCTAGGGGGCATCGTCAGAAAAGGCCTGCCTTTGCCGACTCCCCAAACATGCCCTCCCCTCCATGAAACGGGAAGGGTCCCGTGTAACACCCCTGGTGTTACAAGCTTGTTTATCACCGAGATTTAGGCCTAAGAAAAAATTTCATAAATGAGTTCATCGAATTTAAAACCAGCTTTTAGCGTCAACGGGAAAAATCAGAAATTATATTTTAAATCTCTATATGTGGTGAATTGTTTTGTGCAAATAATTACATAACACCAAATATTTTGTTCTATGGCGGGGTATGGAGTAGGAGTTGTCGCGTGAAATGTTTAGGGATGGTGGTCGATAGGATTTAAATCTTTTAGAGTGCCGATGACGTATCTTTGTTCACATTCGCGTCGCGCCGCGTCGTCGAGTCCCGTCGTCGTGTCGCTGCTCCATCTCCCTCGTGTCCTTTCTCACAGAGCGCCTTAATGAAAGTGGGCTGGACTGCTGCTGCCATGTACTACTTCGCTTGAAATTTCCCTAGGAGAGCACGTGGCCCTGCTCCTGCCACGCCATGTCCACTCCCTGCCGGTACGTCCACCGGCACCGGACACATTATGTCGTGTGCCCATATCCCATGCCCTATCCTTGACGTCGCTATGGCCCGCTACCACTGCTATCTCGCACGCCTGTGCCCCCTCTCCTTCTCTCCCTTTCTTTTTCTACAGCAGAGAGGAGGCGTCTCTGCTCTAGTCCGCCATAGCTGCCCTTTTCCCATCGCGCGTGAGCGCACACGCTAGGCTGTTGTGCCCTCGGCCCCGCACTGGACTACAGTCATAGCGCTGCTCCTCCCGTGCGTTTGTGCCTACAGTGTGGCCCTGCTGCTCCATGACGCCCCCCTTTTCCTCTACCGTGGCTGAGCGTGGCCGCCGTGCCCACCTCGGTCCACGCTGGATCGTAGCCCATCGACGCTGCCCTCCTAGGCGCCACTGCGCCCCGCGGCCATTCAGTCTCCCATGTGAGCGTGCCGCATCACCATAGTTTCCACCCCGCCATCATCCGCCAGTGCTGGCCCTACCCTACAGCGCTGCCCCTCCTCCTCCACCTCGGCATCTGCACTCTGCCCCGGTGTCCATGATGCCGCCACCGCGCGCGCGAGCGCGCTAGGTCACCCAGTGCCGAGGAGCCGCTCTGCTAGCGCCATGCCGCGCCACTCGTTCACCATCGTCCTTGTTCTAGTCGTCCCTGCCGCGGCGCTCATGGTGAGTGCCACTCCAGCCCTGCCCAGCCATACTGTCGCCGCCCTCAGGTGTGGCCGGAGCTACTGGTGCTCCCACGCAGCACCCCGCGACCGCACCGCCGCTGGCGAGCCTCTTCCTTGGTCGGCGAATGGTCTCCTCTGCTCCTCTGTATGTAGCAGATGATGTGAAGGGTATGAATCTAAGCCAAAGTTTTGTACATGGTGCTTACTACAAAATACGTGACTCGAATGAATAGTGCTTATGGATCTTAGAGCGAATAGGGAAAAGTGCGGGGTTCTTTCTGCAAAATGCGCATCGCGCCTATGGGCTCAGCCGCGCTGGGCTGGCCTACCACCGTCACGCCTACGCCACGCATCGGCCGTCGGCTATCCTGGCTGGGCTGCTTGCACCCGCCGCATTGGGCCGTTCGCGCCCACGTGCTTGGGCCGTTCCTATGCCTCCGCGCCTAGGCCACGCGCTGCGCGTCTGCATGGGCCGCCGGCTCCCACTAGGCCGCGCGTGCGGCCATCTCTACCTAGGCCGCCGCTCGTCCGTCTGCCTGAGCTACTTTGTCGCTGGGCCGCGTCTGGCCAGCAGGCCAAGCGTGTGTCCGCGGGCCGAGCCAAGCGCCGGTCCTTTTAGTTTTCTAAAGTAATTGTTAATTAGTTTTAGAAATAAACTTATAAAATCAATATAAAATTTTGTAGGTGACTAAAAATTATAAAACCAATTTTGTTGGGCTCCTAAAATCATGATCTACCTATTAGTGTATTTTGTTTACATAGTCTGATAATATTCTTGGAAGCTATATAATTAATTTAAGATACTTAATATTGTAAAAATATAAAATTATAGAAATTGTTGTGATAAATTGGTAGTATTGTTGAATCTTAAATTTGTATAGTAGGCTCCTAGCAATATTAGGTACTCACTATAATTTTTGTAGCTCAATAATAATTAGTTTGCTAGCTAGATAATGATGCTCTATTTTGAACAAGGATTAAATCAATAAATTGGGATAAAGAAACACCTTTGGTTTTGTATAACTAAAACATTGATTGGGAAGTAACGCCTTATTTGACTACATGGATACGTAGACCAGCGTTAAAGCTATTTTGTTAGCTTGTGAGGCGTGATCACATTTCCAAGCGTTTCGATTATCGTTGGTTGTTTACATCTAAGCATTTGCATCAATGCATATCATATAGGTACGATGATGGATCAACGGATCAATTGAAGGATGATTGGGGATCCAAAGATTGTATAATGGTATTCTCTCCAGGAGATGATGCAATGAGCTTTCTATTCAGATGATGGTGAATGATCTGAAGATGCAGATACTAAATTTTTAATATATATCTTACCCAGGCAAGCCTCGATGCATAACCCCTACTTTTCTGCAGTTTAAATTATATTTGTGCATTAAGTTTTAAGGAGTTGAATGAAACCCACTTGCATATATATCTTTATCCTATGAGTCTTACTAGTATGATAGGATCGTGTAGATTGCTATGCTACAGGACTCTGGTAGAAGACGAGTGATGGTTGTCACTCGCGAGAGATAGGAAATAGATTATTGGATTATTATCACTTAGAAAATATAAAAATGGTGAAAAAGAAAATGGTGACCGAGTAGGGATATGGTTTGGGTATTGGTGGGTGTAAGAGGTTGTGTCGCTGTGGATGTGGGGCATGGCATGGTTACACTGCTTTCCCTGTCTATGTTGGTTAAGGACCGATCATTGCATAAGCCATCGAGGCAAGTCATAGACTTATTGTCCTGAGCACATACTTGGTTATAAGCGCTTCGAAGACTTGTTGCTCTCTTGTCGTGGATCTGGCTCTTTCTAGACTGACTGTCAGGGTTTTTTTGTGGAGGTCTTTGCACCGCACTGAGTCCGGGACTCAGGGACGTGGGCTTGGAGTCCTAGTTTGGACAGGGACCTGGACACCTAGTGTGGTAGAACCACCTAATTTAATGCCTCACAGGAGTGCTTGTCTTCCTTTAGACACTAAGCACTCGAGGAAGAACACTAAATTACTCGGTTCCGTCGGGCACACCCCAGGAGAGAACCCAAAAATCCACATTTTTGCCATCAGGATCACAAATGAGAGAATAAAGCTTACATCATTCTTAACCGTTTCTTACATTACTTTTAGTACAGCGGAATGAAATCATGTTATAGAGTTATCAACAATTTAATTGAACAACGGAATAGAAACATGTGAACAGAGTTACAGCGGAATTAAATATCTATTAATGACTTGATAAAATATTGATATATGGACTACGACAACAAATTCTGAAACTTTTGGTTATAAAAGTATTTAGTGAGAGTTATAAATAAAGACTACGATCGCAGCGTAAAGGAAATCCTCTCTGAGTCCATTAGGAGGAATCCACACACAAAGGTCAGCTCAAGCCTCCACCTGTTACCTGCAACAGGGGGAATAAAACCCTGAGTACTCAATTTTACTCAGCAAGACTTACCCGACAGGAGAAAAGAAAAAAACTCCAAGGATATGCAAGGCTATCTGGCTCGTGGGTTTATTGCATTTGCAGGAAGCATAACTAAGCGTGCGTCCTTATGTTCGATTTTTATTAATAGCCGCATTGGTTCATTTACTAACCATTCTATGTAAGCACATGTGCTACTTTCAAGCAAGTGGTAAGCAATCAGATTTCCTTTGCCCATCTTCCATCCTTCATCTTTCAGTTCTTACTACGATGCTAAACCGCGGACAAGCCGTACCGGATTTCTCGGTGATTCGCAAATCAATGCCCCCAACTGGGTACCCCGAAAACACACGCCCTGCTTGTACCCCGGGCACAAGTAGGACCAACCCATCACTCTCCTGTCCCGGGTGTCTAGGTCCCCATTCAAACTAGGACTCCAAGCCCCCACCCCTGAGTCCCGGACTCAGTGCGGTGCAAGGACCTCCTCCACCAAAAACAAACCCTGACAGTCGGTCCGGAAAGAGCCAGATCCACGACAAGAGAGCAACAAGTCTTCCAAGCGCCCATACACAAGTATATGCTCGGGATAATAAGTCTGTGACCTGCCTAGAGTCATATGCAATGATCGGTCCTTAACCGACCAGACAGGGAAAAATGGTGTAACCAAGCTATGACCCGCCTCCATGGCGACACAACTTCTTACACCCACCAATGCCCAAACCATATCCCTTCCCGGTCACCATTTTTTCTTTCCACCATTTTATATATTCCAAGTGATAATCATATAGTAACATATTTCTTATATCTCGCGAGTGACAGGTAATCACTCGACTTCTACCGGAGTCCTGTAGCATAGCATTCTACACGATCCTGTCATACTAGTAAGACTCATAGGATAAAGATATATATGCCAGTGGGTTTCATTCAACTCCTTAAAACTTAATGCACAATTATAATTTAAACTGTAGAAAAGTAGGGGTTATGCACCGGGGCTTGCTTGGGTAAGATATATTAACAGTTAGTATCTGCATCTTTAGATCATCCACCATCAACTGGATAGAAGGCCCATTGCGTCATCTTCAGACTCCCCAGCATCCTGCGATCGATCCGTTGACCCATCATCGTACATATATGATATGCATGCGATGCAATGCAAAGATGTAATTAATCAACTGCAATCGTGACTTATAAAATACGACGTACGCCTCTCAAGTTAACGGGCTAGTTCTAACGACGACCGTACTTAGCTACGTATCCATGTTGTCGAACAAGGCATTATTTCTCAACAATTCTTTTAGTTATATAAACCAAGGTGTTTCTTTATTTTATCCTATCGATTTAACCATTATTCGAAATAGGGCATCGTCAACTATCTAGCAATCAACTATTCTGGAGCTACAAAATTTACGGTGGGTACCTAATATTGCTAGGAGCCTACTGTACAAATTTTAGATTCAACCCTATTACCAATTTACCATAACAATTCCTACAAGTTTACATTTTCATAATATTAGGCATTCTAAATCAATTAGAGCAAGCCTGGAACCATCTTAAAACTAGGTGAACCATTTATACTAACAAGTAGATACTGATTTTATAAACCTAATAAAATTAGTTTCATAATTTTTTTTGGATCACTACACAGATTTATATTGATTTTACAGTTTTGCCTTATAAGCAAATTTAGAAATTGCTTAAGAAAAAAAATAAAGAGGCCAGCAATCACCTACCTTGCCCAGCGGCCCAATACCGCGGTCCGCGCACACGCGGCCCAGGCGCAGTGGCCGTCCCAGCAGCGGTCCGGCCCACGGCGCGCGCTGGCACGAGCGGCCCAGACCCGGCCAGAAGCAGGCCAGCAGTGCCAGCAGGCCTGAGGCCCAGGCGACGCGTGGCCAGCGGCCCAGCTAACCAGACTGGCGGCCCAGGCGAGCGCCGAGCAGCCCAGATGGTGGGTGACGCGCGCGGCCCAGTAAAGCGATCGTTCGATCTAGTGCGGTGGGCTACAAATCCACGAGCAGAACACAGGCCGGCACAGGAGGGAGGCTCCAGAGCAGCGCATCGGCTGGGAAAACAGAGCGCCGACGACGGGGGTCGCCCGAGCAGCAACCGTGGCATGGCAGTGGTCGGCAACACCCCCGTGAACTACATGGAAACTCGTGCGGCCCCAGGCTGGTCATAGCCAGACCCGAGCCAGCCCCCGGAGGCCTGTCCGCGCGAGCCGAGGCGGCGGCAATCCGGCGTAGCGGTGCCGGCCAAACGGACGTCGTGGAGAAGGTGGAGCTACGGGCGGCGCGGGGAGGAAGAGGAGGGGACACTGACGCATCACGCGGACGAGAGGAGGCACGGGAAGGCAGCACCGAGGGGCAGCAAGTGCCGCGCGGGAACGAGGGGCTCGCACACGCGCCCGAGGATGACCGGCGATGGACGACAGGGGCGCGGTGGCTGTCGCGCTAGAAGGGGCAGTGCGGAGGGTGACGGTCAAGCGCAGTCCAGGGTGCAGAGCGCGGACACCGAGGTGCTGTGGAGCAGCAGGAACAGCGCGACACAGGGGCTTGCGCGTGGAGGTGAGGGCTGCGCGGGCACCGGCGAGGCGCTGCGGCTGTGGCGAGTTGCCGTGGAGCAGCAGCGTGCGAAGGAAGCGTGGGGCTATGGTGGCTTCAGCAGTGGCGTTCCTAGGCTTTCAAGGCAGGGTAATGGCGTCCACCTACGCATGCTTTAAGGCAGACGACCCCAGGACGAAGTGAGGCAGGGCACGCTCTCTCACGGGGGTGACCAGCACCAGCGGGGTGAGCGGCTCGGTGCGCTGCGAGTGCAGAGGCCCGAGGGCGTGCGGGTGGGCGCGTACGGCGGCGTGGCGTAGCGCGGGGTCACGGTTCGGCTGGCTCGGCTACGGCCATGGCGCATGGGAGAGCAGAGGGAAAAAGAAAAGCAAGAGCGGGGGCTACGTCCAGCACAGGAAACCAAGGACGCGCAAGCACGAGGGGAAAAGGGAAGAGATGACAGGCGACCAGTGTCGACCATGGCCCAGCGGCCATGGCGCGTTGCGGGACAGGTCTGGCACTGACTTGACTGCTGCATGTAAACTTGTAGTGGTTCTTGCTTTAGTGTGCTAGCGGCCGAGCAGGGCCACGTGCGGCAAGACAAGCAAGCAAGGTAGGCAGGGAGACGTCCCTCCGAACATTTCGCTTGCTATCTCAAAGTCAACTACGACAGCCAAAAGCCTGGCACCGCGTGAACGGTGCTGGTGCATGCACAGACAGGGAGCGGATGAGTTAAGTTATTCATGCATTTTCGCCTGCTTTATATTATAATATCAACTTTCTCTCTGCACGTACACATTGGCAGCTGGATCGGACCGACACCGACCATGCATGATATCAATGATCCAGAAGAGTTCATATATGTATATAACTTTTTATTTATTTATGGATTTCATTTTATTTATAAGAGTTGTTTCTTATGCTTAATCTAATATAACAAACCGCTTGCTAGAATCATCGTCGGACATTCATAAATATTCCTACGCACGGCGTAGTTTAACTTGAGCGTTTACCTGAGTCCGCGAAACTAAGTCACACATGATTCACTTATCGCATCACGTACGTTTTAAATCAAAAATTCCGTGGAACTCATTTCGAAATTTTTTACTTAGGCCTAAATCGCGGTGCTAAATAAGCTCGTAACACCAGGGGTGTTACACCTAGGATAGGAGGGTGAAGGATTGGTCCTGCTTGTGCTTTGGGTACAAGCGGGGCATGTGTTTTTGGGGTACCCAGCTGGGGGCATTGATTCGCGAATCACCGGACAATGCGGTACGGCTTGTTTCGTACCTAGCACCATAGTAAGAACTGAAGATGAAAGATGGAAAAAGAAAATCTGATTGCTTACCACCTGCTTGAAAAGTAGAACAGGTGCTGAAAGCTCTAGTTTGGTTTTGGTGAATTGATGAAACCCTAAGTGCTAACCTAGTTCATCAAGTGATCATGAGATAGGTAGCACACTTCAAGTAGAGAAGCAAATGAAGATCATAACATGACAATGGTGATAGCATGGAGATGATCAAGGGCTTAAACTTGAAGAGAAGAAAGAGAAAAACAAAAAGCTCAAGGCAAAGGTATAACTTGTAGGAGCTATTTTGTTTTGGTGATCAAGACACTTAGAGAGTGTGATCACATTTAGGTTTGATAGCCGTACTATTAAGAGGGGTGAAACTCGTATCAGAATGCGGTTATCAAAGTGCCACTAGATGCTCTAACTCATTGCATATGCATTTAGGATCTAGTGGAGTGCTAACACCCTTGATAATATTTGTGAAAATATGCTAACACATGTGCACAAGGTATTCGACGCTTTCGGGAAAATAAAATGCCTATTTTCTATTGCGCCGGATGCAAATTCTTGGTGGTTGGCACATTGGAGCAAGTGTACACCACCATGGCACATCCAGACCCAAACCCATCTCACCCCTGCAAACACCACCTCTTTTGTAAATGTGCCAACACCACCAAGTGTACACCACCATGTGTAAGTGTGTTAGCATTTTCACAATCATTTCCCAAAGGATGTTAGCCACTCAACTTGCCACGCCACTCGATCCTAGCGACAATGCAAAGTTAGATCACTCGAGTGGCACTAGATGACCGATATGCAAATAAGTTTGCCCCTCTTGATAGTATGGCCATCTATCCTAAACCCGGTCATAAACTTCTCTACACACCTATGTCCGGTGAAATGAAATGCCCTAGGTTATACCTTTGCCTTGCGTATTATATTCCATCTCCTTCAATGTCGATGCAACACATGCACCAACACGATCAACAATGATATGATCCACTTCATATCATCACATGATCATATTGGTTCATCGATCTTGACTCTACTTGCTCTTCACCGTTGCCATCGTCCATCGGCGCCAAGTCTTGCTCAAGCTTCACCGCCACGTGGTCCATCACTCCAAAGCCTTCGACTTGCCCTTCACGCTTGCAACCGGTCCATCAAGCCAAGTCTTGTCTTGATCTTCTCCACCTTGATCACATGACTCAATGTCATGTCTCATGTGCATTTAAGCTCCTTCACCATCATATGTGTGAGCTTTGCAACATCTCCAAGCTATTTTCACCTCCATGGCATATGTTGCTCACACACATGTACCTGTGGACTAATCACCTATGTATCTCACATAGACACAATTAGTCCACCTAGGTTGTCACTCAATTACTAAAACTAAACAAGGACCTTTCAACCGGACGCTGACTGCCTACGTCCGATCACGTTGAGTGTCGGTACAGTGGCTAGGGTTTACCACTGAACGCTGGGCTATGTCCGGTCGAGGTGGACCAGACGCGTCCGGTCGAGGAAAACCAGGTTTCGGCCCTTACTGTACTCGACCAGACGCTGAGGTTCCAGCGTCCGGTCAGTTTTAACCGGAGTGTCCGGTCAGCGTCATAGCCGTTGGAATCTGACGAACAGCGTTTGAAGGCGATGACACGTGGCATCCATCTGTGGACCGGACGCTGAGTCCAAAGTCTGGTCAAGTGGACCGGAGCGTCCGGTCAGAGCGCAGAGTACCCAGTGAAGGGGTACAATGGCTCTATTTCATGGGGGCTTCTATTTAAGCCCCATAGCCGGCTGTGGCTCACATCTTTGGCCATTTTCATTAACATAGCAACCTTGTGAGCCTAGCCAAAGTCCTCCCACTCATCTACATCATTGATTCATCATCATAGTGAGATTGGGAGTGATCCAAGTGCATTGCTTGAGTGATTGCATCTAGAGGCACTTGGTGTTCGTGTTTCGCTGTGGATTTCGCTTGTTACTCTTGGTGGTTGCCGCCACCTAGATGGCTTAGAGCAGCGAGGATCATCGAGCGGAGGTGGTGATTGTCTCTGGCTCCGATCGTAGTGATTGTGAGGGGTTCTTGACCTTTTCCCGGTGGAGTGCCAAAAGGTACTCTAGTGGATTGCTCGTGGCTTGTGTGATCCTCATCTTGTGTTGGTTATGCGGCACCCTATTGAGGGTTTGGCGTGTGAAGCCAATTAACGCGTGAACCTCCAAGTGAGTGAATTGCCACAACGAGGACTAGCTTGCCGGCAAGCAAGTGAACCTCGGTAAAAATCATTGTGTTCATCATTGATTCCGAGGTGATTGGTCTTCATTGTTATTCATCTTTGTGATTGATTGGTACTTCATCTACACGGCGGTATAACTATCCTAATCACTCTCTTTTCTTTACCGCAAACTAGTTGACAAGCTCTTTAGTGTAGCTAGTTGTGAGAGCTTGCTTGCTTGGTTGGTGTGGCTCTTTAGTTAGTCTTTGAGAGCATACTAACATAGGATAGTGTCTTTGCTATTGTGTGAATAGATACTATCTAAACTAGAATTGTGGTAGGTGGCTTGCATTTTAAGTAGGCTAGCGTAATACTCGCTTCGCCTCATAATTGTCCAACCACTTTGTTAAGTGTTGTAGTAGAAATTTTATTAGGCTATTCACCCCCCCTATAGCCATTAGGACCTTTCAGGTGCTTATATAGAATGGTTACTTAATGAATCAATGCAACTATTAATAAAAATCAAATATAAGGACGCACACTTAGTAATGCTTCCTGCAATTGCAATAAACCCACAAGCCAGATAGCCTTGCATATCTTTGGAGTCTTTTCTTTCCTCCTGTCGGGTAAGTCTTGCTGAGTATAATTGAGTACTTAGAGTTTTATTCCCCCTGTTGCAAGTGACAAGTGGATGCTAGAGCTGACCCTTGTGTGTGGATTCCTCCTGGTGGGCTCAGAGAGGATTTTCTTTACGCTATGATCATAGTTGTTATTTATAACTCTCACTAAATGTTTTTATAAATAAAAGTTTATAATCTGTTGTTATAGTTTACATACCAATGCTTCCTCATGCAATGAATAGATCATTATTTCCTCTGTAACTCTGTTCACATGTTGATATTCCGCTGATCAATTAATTGTTCATAACTCTGATAATATGATTTCATTCCGTTGTTATAACAATAAAGATTATACTCTGATGTTGCATTAAAAGTGATGTAAGAAATGGTTAAGAATGATATAAGCTTTATTCTCTCATTTGTGATCCTCATGGAAAAATATGGATTTCGGGTTCTCCCCTGGTGTGTGCCCGATGGGACCGAGTAATTTAGTATTTTCCCTTGGGTGCTTTATGTCTAGTGGAAGACGAGCACTCCTAGAAGGCATTAGATTAGGCGGTTCTGCCACATCCCAACGCCTACAAGGATGAACCGATGCCTGTCAGCGTATCCTCATTCTCTAGGTTGTCCCACTCGATATCGTCGGCTACTGTTTCTTCTTCCTCCATCACCTCGTCGCCATCACCATCGTCATCGTCATCATCGTCGTCAGTGTCCTCCCCTCATTCCCGTGCCCGTAGCTTTCAGTGCTTGTTTCTCTTTTTGTCCTCCTTTGCCTTCCTCAGTCGCTCGCTCTCGGCGCGATTTGCCATCCTCACGGTCAAATCCCTTGGCAGCGGTGCCGGGTGATCCATGAGGATGACGTCCCTCGGCTGGTCCCGCCCCTCTCAAAGTTAGTCTTATGGGTCAGGAAATCAATTAAACAGAAGACGAGAAAGGGAAACTTACGAAGACAACGTAGCCTGGCTCCGTTCGGATCGGAGGATGCCTTGGCACCGGGTAGACGAAGTCGAGGGCGACATCCGCGTCGTCCCACAAAGGCTCCATCGCCTCCTTGATGCGTTGCATGATCTCAGAGTTGGGGAGCGTTTCCTCAGCGAGCGCTATTCCGTCGAACGACGCCTCGGGCGCCATCGCGTATAGTGGAAGCACACGCGTCATCAACGGCACCACCCTCCTTGCGTGGTAAGCCCCGATGACGCCTGACCCTTTTAGGACATTCTCCTTCAGGATGTGGATGGCGGTGATGTAGCCTCAGATCTTCTTCTTTGTCCTTCTCCGAGATGCCCCACTTCCTCCACTGCTCCGGGGCCTCTTTGATCACGCGCCCGGTGAACTCTGGTAGAGTGGCGGCAGTGTCATTCTTGAGGTAGAACCACTGTGAGTGCCACCCCTTGTTGACCATCTTAAGCCGTATGGACGGGTACTTGTCGACCCGATTGTTCTAAAGTTGGATGCTGACGCACCCCATCGGCATATGTAGCTCCTGCCTGCCGCCCTTCTCCCTCTTCTTCTAGAGGTTAACAAAGAAGAAATACCTCCACAAGTTGAAGTGTGGGCTGATCCCTAGGAATCCTTTGCACAGCGCGATGAACGTCGCCATGTGCTGGATCCTATTGGGATTGAGATGCTGCAACTCAATCTTGTAGAAGTGCAGCAGCCTCCGGAGGAATTTATGGGTGGGGGTTACGAGCCCACGCTCGTGGAAGTGGGCGAACGACACCCCATAGCCATCGGGCAGCGACGGCGAATCCTCGTCGCCGGGCAGCAACCACTCCTCGGCCAAGGTCCACACATGGAGAAGACCGCGACAGACGAGGCCTTCCATGCGTTGGAAGGTGATGTCAGAATGACACCATGGATCCATTGGAGGTGGAGGCGGATGAATACGAGCTCAACAACGGTGGAGATGCGAAGGCAGGAAACCTAAGCGTTCGCGGCGGTGGCATGGCTGCGGAGGTGAGGATGTAGGTGTGTGTATGAAACATGGAGGGCTAATCCTTTGGTTTTATATGAGCGTTGGGTGCAAGGAAACCCACCGTCCGTCAAGATCTCCGTGCCTGCCACGACCAATCACCACGCCTCGTCATGGGCGTGCGCACACAACCTTTGGCCATCACTTTGAAAAATGCGCCGGATGTTTTGCCTCCCTGAACAGGCCACGACACACAGGTAAGTGGGATGCCTAGGAGATCGAAGGTTGGCCCACCGACGGGTTCGACAACCGCTCCGGGCACCTTTAGAGTGAGGGGTGGAAAGGGATAGGCTCGCCAGTGGCCAATACCCAGGCGCATTAGCGTTATGGGCATCCTGGCCCACGTTCGAGTCTCAGCCGGATACGATTCATGATTTTCTCTCGAAGAAAGGCAGAGAGCCATCGGGACCGGTCGAACGGGTCCGAGAACTATATGGATTGACCGCTGGGAATCTGAAGTCGGTCACCAGCTGACCCAAGCCGGACCCCCGTGAACGCGATGTCGGGGTCCCACTCAGACTAGCCCGTTAATAGCTCATCGAGCACCATGATTCGTCCATAGAGGAAAATTATGGCACTGCTCAGCCTCTTCATTTTTATCAGAAAAAACGTTTGATGGAAGACGATTACAAAGACGAGCCGACCCTCGACCGGACCCCTACTACTGGAGGGGGCTCGAGGAAAGTTGGACTCACAAGGAGACCGAACGCGCGGTCATAGAACAATAGACCCCCGTAGGGGTCAGAATCAGGAAAGACCTTTTTCGACCCACCAAATCTCACGGCTATACCCCTGAGGGGCCCGATCACGACAAAAGGGAATCGCCGTCCCCAGGACATGTCGTGGGCGACAAAAGAAAGCCAAGGCCCTTAGAGTCCTTCCATTCAAAAAAGCCTCTGAAGGAGTATTCTACTCCTTCGCAGGCTACGGGGTTACTGTCGGGGACAAATACTAGGGTACCCGAAGAGGACGAGCTAATCGTTATCAATATTGATTTATCCGAGCAGTCAAGAGCGCGACTATAACTCCAACCATCCCCTAGGTGCGCGGACTCCGCCTCGCCCGACCTCTGGGGGTGGGCTCCGCCTCGCCAGACCTCTGGGTCGGGGACCCCGCCTCGCCCGACCTCTGGGTCGGGGGCTCCGTCTCGTCCGACCCTGAGGCCGCGGGCTCCGCCTCACCTGGCCCTTGGGTTTGTGCTCCGTCTCGCCCGACCCCAGGTACGTGGGCTCCGTCTCGCCCGACCCCAAGGCCGCGGGCTCCGTCTCGCCCTACCTCTGGGGGCTGGCTCCGTCTCGCTCGACCCCAAAGCCTCTGGTTCCGCCTCGTCTGACCCTTGGGTTTGTGCTCTGTGTCGCCCGACGGAGACCCATACGGCTGTCAACCACTCTAGGTCTAAGCGTATGGGCTTGGGATCAAAACTCTGACACCAAGGAAGAGACTGGCACGACTCGATGTAACCCGTGGCCATGACGGGCCATACCTGAGGATTCACATCAAGAACAGCGTTGGGTGTCCCCATGTTGTTCTGCCTGACCCTCGTACGAACGATGACAGACGCGTCAGTTCACCACGACGTCCGTCGGGGCGCAATGGAGCGCCATAACCGATAGACGATGTCTGCGCATAGCGTTAGTGACACTCATGAAAGAGAAGAAGAACCCGACGATCCTGAAAGCCTTCATCTCTCTCGTTCTTTTCTTTTTCCTCCGCTGTATCCCGCGGTTTCTCTTGGCTTATAAAAGGGAAAACAGGCCGCCCCATGACGGGGCCGATCGATCCGGATCCGCACGAGATCAGAACACGAGATAAACACATAAAAACACGACACGAACACATGGTTGAGCAGCGATCGAGCTCTCAGCACTCGTTCACTTCTTCCACCAGAGACTTGGGATCATTTCCCTCTCTCGTCTATTTGTACCTCCTACTACAAATTTTCAGTGCTAGTAACATGAGCATCAGCGACGAACTAGACGTAGAGACTTTTTTGTCCGAACCAATATAAATCTCGTGTTCTTTAAACACATTATCTTCGTACAATACTATAAATTTACTCGTCGGTGATAACTCGAAACACCAACCGCAGAAAGAAGACATGGTACTGGATAACGTCTATGGACCATGGAGCGGAAGAGATACATACACGGAGGAGTATTGCTACTCATGTAGAATGACGCAGACAGCAGCGGCAGCGGCATGATCTACAGCACTGCAGGCAGAGTGAAAAGTTTCCAAAACAGATTTAAAAACCCCATGGGCGCAGAGTCGGAGAGAGGATCAGGGCTCAGAGGCAGCCTCTCGCTCAGGAGAGGCAGCCTCTCGCTCAGGAGAGGCAGCGGCCAATGAGGCTTTTGCCGAGACAGGTCAGTGCACATGCGGCTCCCGTCTGCACAGGAGACGGCGCACAGTGCTGGCCACAGGACACACCACTGATCGGCACTCGCCCAAGTCTTCAGAGAGGACGAGGACTACAGGAGTGACGACGAGCCCTCGTGCCACCGAGCGAGCGCCAGAGGAGCTCGACGAGAGCGCATCATGGCACCATCATGCATGCATGCGTGCGTGGATCCGTCCAAGTACTCCATCAGGTCTGCAGGTGGTGGCGAGTGGCGACACCATCTCCCAGTCCCAGGTGATGTGACGAAAGATACCTGACAGCAGGCCATACCCCCTCCGGCATTGGGCGGGCGTGGTGGTGCTGCTGCTGGCAGTACGGGAGAATGGACATGGAGCGAGCTGTAAAAGTTGACCGGAAAGCACCGCTGCTGAGATGACCCGTCGCCTCACGCGCCCAGCTGCGGCATGGCCTGGCGTGCCGTGGCATGCAGGCTCGTCTCGCCTCTCGTCGCAAAGGCATGCTCCAAGCGCCATGCATGTGCGCCGGAGGGACAAGGCGCCATGGGCGGCTTGGACTTAGCTACGTACAGTAGCTCCTGCAGCTGCCTGCCGGTGGCGGCATCGGAATTGCCAGCAGCTAGTGAATCGTCTACCCCCACTCTGAACTTTTCCTCTTCAGATCAGAAAGCTGAAAGCAAAGCAAACCCTGTGCGGCAGTGCGCTTGCCCTACCCCTGATTCTTTTCTTCAGAAAACAAATCCTGACGGACCAGCCCCACTACTCTGAGGCACGCACGACCCGGAGTAAGACACGCTGCGACTATAAAAAGAACCAGACTCGCTTACAGTGTATTGGGGGCTAGTAGATGCCAGCTGCCGCGGGGAACAGCTTGGCACCGCTCCTACGACGCTTCTGCCGCCGCCTCCACGCCGCGTTCCGGCCGGCCGTGTGTGGCGCTACTCTAATGGACTGGACTGGACCTGGACTGCAGCGATCGATCTCCATCCATCGTCTGAACTCTGAAGCCTGAACTGAACCCCGAGCGAGAATGTTGCGCGTCTTGCTCCGACGCTCCGATCGATCCGCCCGCTCGCTGCTGGACCAGGGACTGTTGGGCGGCGACCGCGAGCAGCGTGCATGGCGCGTCATGTGTGTACGTGACTCGGACAACTGAGGTGAGCAGCCAGACCAGCTCAGCCTTTTTACACGAAACCACCAAAGGCCTCCACTGAATGAACAGATACTACACAGTTCTTTCTCGACAGGTAAAGCAGAGCTCGGGGTTATCTGCTGCACATACAATACACCAGCAATGAGCCAATGATGCAGACAGTCAGAAAGTGAACATGCTACTCTATGTAATACACGCCTGCGCTTTATATTTGGCATCTGTGAAGAAAGAACCCCACTCTACGAGATGGAGAGATTGCTTGGATTGGGGAAATGTCGAACGCGTGAGCGTGATACAGTATCAGGATATCAGCCTATTGTCAGGGAGAAAGGAAGTTTCACCGGAATGGAACGTGAAAGGAGCCGCATCAGCAAAGAAGATAAAAAGCAAAGGCCCGGTGACAAGTCGATAGCTGAAACTGTAGCGGAAACAAAGATGTAGTGGAGTGTGGACTTTGCCATCCATCCACCTGTGCTCTAGGCATTATTGTCAACATTATTTTCTGTGGGCTGTGCGGTGAACAGTCTATGTTTAGGATGATGCAAAAGGTTAACGCCAACATATTTTTTGCTCAAAAAAAAAAATAACGCCAACATATTTGAAAGACGACAAAACAGTTTCTTATATAGAGGGTGGAACTTAGTCCATACTGTAGGCTCTTTTTTTTTCGAGATTAAGGAGAAAAATAGAGTGATACAATTCCTAGAGAACCGTACGGCGAGATGTCACTGGAACCCAGGAGCAAAGACCGCAAGGCGGTCCACGGAAGGCGCAAGAGTTTGATTTTCAAAACAAGTTTTGCGACTAAAGTGCGGCAACCGGCTAGTCTCTATGCGATACTAGCAAACATTGGCGACAACGCCGCGAACTCGGCGCCGATCCACGAATCGATATCCCCCACGATTTTGCCGGAAGAGCTGGTGCGACAGGAGAGACATCCCGTCAAACACCCTTCCGTTGCGCTCCTTCCATAAGTTCCAGGTCGTTGGCAGCATCACCGAGTCGTGCAGTTTTGAAATGTGACCTCGCTCTAGCCACACGAGGCAGTCAAGCCGTGCCGCTATGACACGAGACAAGTCCTTGCTACGGTCAAGTATGGCCAATGGCACGCCAACACTCCTTCCGATCCTACCGTGCTAGTCAAGCATTGCCCTTAAAGTATCTTTGCTAGGTTTTTTATTCACTTGTGACATACGGAGTATAATATTATGTATCTACCCCTCAGTGTTTTGTAAACCGGACTAATAAACTTATACAATTATCGTGCTGCTCTACAAAGACGAGGATAGCATCCAATAGACACGAGGATTTATACTGCTTCAGACCAGAGCCCTACGTCCAGTCACATAGATGATCAAGTGCATGTTCCTCGCTTGAATACTCTGAAGTTCTTATAATATGGGGTACAAGAAAGGTGGAAGAGGTGGAAGGACCTATGATAGGCGAAGGGCTCCCCGAAGAGAAGCTACAGGAGCCCTACTACAATGGTGAATGCATGAAATGGTAGAGGATGTGAATATCCTCTCGAGATGGGTGCCCTGGCTGCCCTTATAGAGAGTCCGGGGCCAGGGCTTATACAAATAGGAGGTTCTCCCGACCGAAGGGTCGAGAGTCTGAGGAAGAGCCTAACTAACTTGCAAGCTACGCCGTCTCCTGGTGCTCATTCAGTCATGGTTATCGTCATCGTCTTCTGGCCTCGTTGCGGCAGGATGTGACATGGTGCTACTGTGCCGGCCGTGGCGGCACAGTAGCCTCGATGGCGGTTCGTCAACTGTCCTGTGCAACACGGTGTCCATCGTGGTCTTCGTCATCGTCTCCTAGTTCCTAGGGGCATTGTACCCGAAGTAGGTAACCGCCTCGGGTCGTCGTTCGCCTGTTGGCTTTACGGGATTAAGAGCCACGACCCCGATCGTCGGGGTCAGGGCACTCTGCCAGTCTGGATGGCCTTTTCGTCGAGTCCCTTGTCATGGATCACATCCCATAGTGGGTGGCATCGTACAAGTGTCTAGTCGGTCCGTATTTGGACGGTGGGTATCGTATCCGTTGCCACCGTGGTTTGGTGTTGTCTCATCGGTGCGGCATGGAGCAGGGGTGGTGTTGGACCGGGCCGAGGTGACTGTTGTCCTCTTGGTCCTCGTGGGGTCAGCATGGCATGCTTGCTCCTGTCAGAATGGGCGCGCTGGGCTGGGCTCGACCTCTCCCGTCCCTCCTGGGGGTCCTGACGAGGGTGAGGTCGTGTGTGAGCGTCGTGCGGTCAAGGCTAGAGGAGGGGTCGTGGTCGACCTTAGCCTTGATGCATTCGGCTTAGTTGGGCCGGGCCTTCGCTGACCGGCGAGTTGTGGGCCGCATGGCCTGCTAACTTGTCGGTGCCCTAAGATACCTGGGGTCACAACCCCGACACTACCATTTTCGTGAAAGTTTTAATGGTTTTCATTATCTACTCAAAGATCATATGAATTGAAGTAGCATAATAAAGACTAGAAAAATAGATTGTAGCGTTGTAGATTTACTTATGTGCCATTTTATTAGCGTGCCAGTCCAAGCGCAGTCCAAATTTCAGACAAGACCATACAACCCATTGTGCTGAGACCCTTGACACGACACGGTCCTCACATTTGTGCCAGCCCGGCACGACCTAAAACGTTTCGTGTGGTATTTTAGTCCGTGCCAATGCAAGAGACCGTACCAGTACCACGGCCTCCTCTCAAATGGCACTGTCTAAATCCCAACTCTATGTATAGTAAGTATATATCCCACAAAAGAGCAAATGAAGGCACGGCAGAAAAAGAGTCGCAGGGATGGCACCCAATGGGCAACTGATCTGATCGTGCGCGGAGATACAGTTCACGTTTGTCTCTACTCTACGCCGAACCACCAATGTATAGAACACACATCATCCCATTCGCACACTTGCTTTCCATGTATAGAACATAGATCATCCTATTCGTAATTTCGTATGATATGATACATTGGGAAGATCGAAGCACAAAGATTATGATTCTATGGGATTGTAAACCCCGCCTCAACGTCTGAATATGAGATGGTGCGCTCCCTGCCACTAAATATTGTCAAATTGATGGTCTCAGAAGTTTGAAAAGAACTAGGTATACCACCAAGCAACCAAGGAACAACTTTCACGAAAAAGGTGTTCACGAAGACGTGGCGCGGCATTCTGCGCCGCGCGCAAGCAAAAAAGGGTTTCACACGGACGCGGACGCGGACGCCATAAGCCCAGGCAGATCAAAGGCGGACCGGCCCAAGACTCCGCCGTGCTCGACCAGTCGCGTCGCCAAATTGGATCGCACGGTTAGATAAAAGCCCAATTAGTACGGGCCCTTATTCTGAAGCCCAGGTTGCAGAAAAGGTGCAGAGTCTGAAGTTCCTAAAGAAAACTCGGATTCGCGATTCAAAGCTTGGGGATGACAAGAGTTATTCAAAAGCAAAATAAACAATGATTTTGAAAGTGACACGTGCCGAGTGCTGGGAGCTCACTGCTGTCTCGCGTGTTTGGCACTCGACCTAGGGCATCCTCAGCTTTAAGAGAACTTTTCTAATAAATATTAGCTTTTAAGCACTAGGTCATAACATATAGTTTCGTATCATACTTTCACATGATTTTAGACTATGTACGTGAGACTAGCTATCAAGAATTCAGCAGCTGCATTTCTCTAACCGTTTCGTTTTGTTTTTATTTGTTAATAATTGTCCAAACGTTGTGTTTATTTGTTAATAATTGTCCAAACGTTGACTAATTAGGCTAACATATTAATACGTGAGACTAACATATAGTTTCGTTTTGTTTTTATTTGTTAATAATTGTCCAAACGTTGACTAATTAGGCTTAAAACGTTCGTCTCGCAAAGTACAACCAAACTGTGCAATTAGTTTTTGATTTCGCCAACATTTAGTACTCCATGCATGTACCACAAATTTGATGTGACGGAGAATCTTCTTTTTGCATAGTGTCAAAGTTTGGATTTGGGAGAAACTAAACAGGCCCCGAATTTGATGGCCATGTTTGGTTCAAGGACCCATAAAGTTGTCTGACTCAGACATCCATCCCAGGTGTCTCGTTTTCAACGCCTGGACGTACCTGCTCGGAGCACCTCAGGCAAGGTCAAACCAAACAAGCCGTTAATGTCTCGCCATACAAAAGCAGCCCTGAGTCTGGCTTTTGGGAAACAAAAATGAAACATTTC
Organism: Miscanthus floridulus; assembly: GCF_019320115.1. Classification (NCBI taxonomy): domain Eukaryota; kingdom Viridiplantae; phylum Streptophyta; class Magnoliopsida; order Poales; family Poaceae; genus Miscanthus; species Miscanthus floridulus. Next base: position 93,206,647 of record NC_089596.1, on the reverse strand, counting down.
TCGTAGCTACTAGGTTCTAGGGATGCAATATATTAGCAAGCAAATATGATATCAACCAACAATTAGTATGTTTTATGGTGTATTAGTATATTTCGAAATAGGAAAAAGTCTACATCACCCCTCCGCCTTTCATACTTGGTCTACTTCACCCCCTCAACTATGAAACCGTCTGTTTTACCCCCTGAACTTTCCAAAACCGTCTGTTTGAATCTAAAGCTACAGTACCCGATGGTTTGAATCCCTTTTTATTTATTTATTTTTGGTGAATCTTTGAAAAATCACAGTAAATCATAGAAAAATCATAAAATAAAAAATCTAATTTTATTGGACTCCGCATGAGTAGATCTACACAGTGAATATATAATACGGTATGCTTTAGTACAAAATTTTTTTTGTAGCTTTAGATTAATTGGAAAATCCAATTTTGTCTGTAATTAATTAGAATTTATCTATAACTAAGTTATACATAGTCCAATGAGTACGAAATTTTTACTATAGTTCAAGCATACAATAATTAGCGTGCCATAAAAATTTTACCACAATTGGACCATAGAAGCTACAACTATGAATTATTCCAATTAATTACACACAAAATTAGATTTTCCAATTAATCTAAGGCTACAGTAAAAAAATTTATACTAAAGCATACCGTATTATATATTCACTATATAGATCTACTCATGTGGAGTCCAACAAAATTAGATTTTTTATTTTATGATTTTTCTATGATTTACTGTGATTTTTCAAAGATTCACCGAAAATAAATAAATAAAAGGGATTCAAACCATCGAGTACTGTAGCAGCCACCGTTACTGTAGCAAATCTGCTGTTACTGTAGCAAACCGCTGCCAGAAAACCGTCCAGGGGTAAAATAGATGGTTTTGGAAAGTTAAGGGGGTAAAACAGACGGTTTCATAGTTGAGGGGGTGAAGTAGACCAAGTATGAAAGGTGGGGGGTGATGTAGACTTTTTCCTTTCGAAATAGATTAAGACTTAATGTGATAAAATTAATTAGTATGCAGTCGATTTAAACAAAGTAAATATTCTCTTGGTACTATTTTCATTTCAATTTAATGACGTATTCTAGTGCAGTGAACCAAATAAAATGATATTCCCAGCCTGGTTCTCCAGATTTAATGAACGAAACAACAAGTTGTTACATGTCTTGAGCCCGTCCCTGTGCAGCTTGGCTGGTATATGCGAGCCAAGCTCCCCTAAGTAGCGAACCAAACATGCTATATGCGAAGCCATATTACCACCACTTGCCCACGCAATCAACCATTAGCAATACGCAAATTTCATAGGAAACCCGGTCTTCCCAAATTTCGCCCAAAACACCCGATGGAACCGTTGTTGCATGCATCTCAGACGTGGCCGCAGTGCTTTGCATACGCAAACCACCAAATAGGATGGGTTCCTTTCCGACGCGGCAACACGGCGTGCGCTGTGCGCATCATCAGCACCGTTGCGCGTTGCCGTGTAGCCTGGGTCGCTGGGAAACGCGTGTTCTCCCGGCGCCGCGTCCGGCGTCCGCGGGGGTATGGCGCCAACGGGATCACCCCCCCACTCGCCGCCGTCGCTTTCGCTAGGCGTGCGGAGTTCACCCTGTCAGCATCACGGTCGCTCTCGCCGAAATCCGTCGCGATTCCGAGCTTAAGACGCGAGACACGACTAGCAAATTAGCAGTCGCCGATCCACCCCGTTGGGGGTTTAATTTCGCGGTATAAGTACGGCTCTTGCCGCACTCGCTCGGTGCTCTCGGCCTCTGCCCCCCTTCCGCCATCTCTGCCATGGCAATGGAAGAGCTCGACGAGTTCGAGGTGCTGTGGCCGGAGCCGGAGACCTGCCACACGCACGAGCCGCCGCCGCCGCCGCCGAGCCTGTCACCTTTGCCAGTGCAGCCGGCGCAGCCATCCGACGCGTCTGCAGCGCGCTCTCGGCCCGTGGACGTTCCCGGCCCCAAGGCTGCCCGCTCCTGGCGCTGTAGCAGGCCGAGGGACGACAGCGGTGACCATGACGACGACAACGGCAGCGCGATCGTTCCGCCACACTTGCTGCTGTCGGCCGGCGGCTGGCGGCGGGAGGAGGAGGCAGAGGCGGCGGCGTGGACGGTGCGGGAGTCCGTCGGCCCGCCGTGCAAGCGGGCGCGCGACCTGCGCCACCTCCGCGACTACGTGCTCCGGATGACCGGCTTCATTGAAGGGTGACGTAGCCGCACGTGCACGGTGGATTTGTGGTGTACCGTGTACCTAGCTCGATTTGTACTCACGGTCAATTTAAATGGAAATCAGTACATGGGAGGCTACCGATTTGGGCGTTGGATTATTTGAACCAGACGACTCTTATTACCTTTCTCTTGACGGCTCCGGCACACAATTAATCATCTGTAAATACTAGCAATAAATAGTAGTAGTGCCGTGTGACAATTCTGTCCAGCTGAGTTGATACTGTGTGCTGCTGCTAATCAGAGTTCTGCACGACGGCTCTATTCACTTATCTTATAATCTGTCTTTTTTCAACTTATTTTTAGTTGAAACAGTATTTTTCTCTCATAACAAATCAGCCGAAATAGTATTTCGACTTATTTTTTCAACGAATGGGTCCGATATTTTTTTCTCTCTCTTCCTCACAATACACGAGCATCAAACCAACTGGCAGAGAGGAGCATCCGCAGATACCAGGTGGCAGCTCACGAGAGGGGGTGCACCGCACTCCAAATCAACCGGCCCCTTCTCTCCTTCCTTCCTTGTCGCGTATACCCAACAGGCCAACACAGTGCCCACTAATGCCATTGCAGTAGTCTTCCCACCCAAGGAAGAGTGCTTGCTCGCCAAGACACGCCACCGTCTCCTTCCAAAGCACACCGCTATATATTCAGCCAGCTATGGACGTCCATCCCTGCCCGTCCTCGACGGCGAGGCCATCATCGTATCGTATCGTATCATATCATGGAGGAATTCGAAGAAGCTGAAATCCTATGGCCTGCAGCCGGCTCCGACGACCGTGCCAACGGCGGCGAGGAGGAGCCTATTCCTTGTTCAGTTCGTCCCGAGGCGGCCGCGCCGCGGCCAGCCGCCACCGCTCCGGTCGAGATCTCTCGCCGGAAGCGGCGGTGCCGTCCCTGGCCGGCGTCGGAGTATTACACCACCACGTTTGATCAAGAAACCGACGCCGCCGCCGACGACGAAGAAGGTCGTCGTACCGACGATGCGAAAGGGACTACTAGCGACGGTTTGGTGATCGTGCCGCCGCACGTTCTTCTTGCACGGAGGAGGCTGGTGGTGGGTGGTCGGACGGCGGCGTACTCCATGTGCGCCGGCAAAGGGAGGACGCTCAAAGGGCGGGACCTCCGCGATGTCAGGAACCTCGTGCTCAAGATGACCAGATTCATCGAGGAATGAACATGCAGTATATGTTTGGCGTCGCATGGATCGACAAGTTTGCAGCAAGCCAAGCACCCGTAGCAGAAGCCAGAAGGGTAGAAGAAGATGACGAACTGTTCACTCGGTTGATTCGTGTGATAATTTGCTAGCTCATGTAAAATGTAAAATTTAATGTACAATTGTACATAGCTAGCTAAGAAACTGATGAGGGTGTGAAAGTTGAAAAGAATAATTAAAATGCCAGCTGCTATTGTACTGCATCAATGTTGTATATTGTAGCGCTGTAAGTTTGTTAGCATTTCGGCTAATCATAAGACGAGGGGGAAAAAAAAAAGAGCTGCGTGAAAACACGTAACCAGCTGGTTTCACTTTCCATGAACTGTTTGAACTCTGTAGTAGAATATTGTTGGTCCTTGGAAAGAATAGACCCTAGTTCAATAAAAGCATTTGCCCGAAAGGCAAAGTGGCAAACAACTAGGCATGATCTTTTTTTTTTCCAAAACACAATACATATGCTCACACGTATATACGCACCCTTATTCATATGAACGCATACACACACTTCACTTCAGTAAGTGCCTCCAAAAAAAAGGTGCCGAAAGATTTTAAGATTGTCATATATATAAACATCGGTGCCAACGAGCACGACTTCTACATGTGAAAAAAAGTAGTGTTATATTCTAGAATAAATATAGAAAAATACGAACTCCTGCATCAAGTCAGCCACTTGAATCCGGGTGAACATGTACGTAGTTCCACCACAAAAAATCTAGCCAGTTGAGCTACACTCAAATGGCACAGCTACGCTTGATTGGCTACTCCCTCCTACATAAATCATTTCATTTTTGTGGTCTTAATTAAGTCAACAGTTTCGAATTCAAGATTTCGAGTCTTCTTTTCGAGCGGGTTGCTAAAACTAATACAAATAAATTTGTTTCAGATATGGATCTGAATAGGTCCCTGTACCTTCTTTACAGGCATGTCAATATTGCCAATTGTTTTCACTATTATAGCTAAGAAAACTTTAGCATTGCTAAACACTGCTATTTAGCCATGAATTTATTTAGCGCCTCTATGACCGAGACAAATATTCACTCACTACAATAGATAACTACATTATATGCCTATCCATTGTGTTTTTTACTTAACGCATGGTGTATTGAAACATTGAATAGTTATTTAGTTTGTTTACTGTTGAGTGTTGGTTATATTCACGAGTATGTTGATTGACTGAACAAATGTGAAGTGATGAATAGGACCTAAACATGTATTTGAGTCAGTGGCGGAACCAGGGAGGGGCCAGCAGGGCCCTGCCCCCCCCCCCCCCCCCCCCCCAGCACAGTAGATTTTGTTTAATACCCCTATAGATATTTGAATTTACAGCACAACAAAGTAACTATTCACTCATTTTTTTATTAAAATAGTGTAAAAATATATAAAAAGTCGTTGAGAGATACACTTGTGTATATTTTATCACACTTAAAGATGTCATCATATTTGTCCAGCCCCCTTAATCAAAATCGCTGGTTTCGCCATTGATTTGAGTATTTATTTTCATGAAATTAATTAGTTCCATGTCTTCATAATTATTTTTTTAATTAAGAATCTTCATGTTTTATGTAAAAACGGTTAAATAAAATAGACGTTGTTATATCCTGCTATAGTTTATATATAGTTTAGCCTGATATTTAATACATTGATTACAAATATATCATAACAAAATATTAGTAGTAAAACTAGTATTTGTGAACCGGGTTGATATCCAAAATGAGAAGATACAAAGTGTACTGATAACTTAAGATATTTTAGTTAATGAATGGCCTCTTATAATTCTTACGCTAGAAAATTTCCTGCTTAGAGTATCTGCACAGCTACTCCCTCTAACCTAGAATATACTCGGTTTTTTGCAGTTGTCCTAACTCCTAAGCCAAATTATTCTAAGCTTGACCAAGTTTAATTTACCACTTTTATTATCTGATAGATGTTGAGACTTTTTCAGCAAATTTGGTTAAGCTTAGATGGTTTGATTGCGGATGACCGAAAAAATCATTGTATCTCAAGACGGAGGAGGTAGTCATCAGACGTGCAACAACAACAAACGTGCAATTCCTTTCCAGCAATCCCTTCTCTCCAATTTGCGGTTGGCTGATAATTTGGGGGTCTCTCTTGGTCTTGGGCACTTGGGCAGCCAAGCTAGGCAGCTTGCGTGTACAAGAGGCACCAGTGATGGATGGATTGAAGGAATGCATTTCCGCGAGCCCGGAGGAAAAGGTCAGGGCTCCGATAGCAACCGGCCACGCATGCGCTTCCATAGGAATGGGAATTTGTAGATGTCATCACGCCATGAACTCGTACGGATGCATGAGTTTTTTTCTTTCTTTTTTGGAATAAGGCTTAATCTTTTTAAACAGAATTGTACGAGCTGCTGTCACACTCACACACACGAGCTGCTGTTACACGCATACGCAGCAACATGGTAATCAATTTTTTTATTTTTTAGTCTTTTTTTTTTTGAAAAATATTCACATCTAGGCTGCTGAGCCTTTATTTTCGTTTGCAGACCTAGAGCTCGACGCCGTGACTCAAGGCGTCGAGGTAACACGTTTCAGCACCCCGAGCCATAGCGTCGAGCATCAAACTTTGGGTTACCGTGGCAGATGGCGGGATGCAGACGTGGCACCTCAGCGTCACGAATTATGACCTCGGCCTCGATGCTATACAGCATGTTCATTTGGTCGTAAACGATCGTAAATTTTCAGTCAAAACATTATTTTTCTCTTATACCAAATCAGCCAACAATAATAATCCACAATCATATTAGCTACGGCCAAACAGGTCGATAGATCCTGACCCCGAGGTCCGGCACGTAACATATGAGGAAAAAAGACATGTCATGCATGTTTTCGTGGGCTCTCATCCTCTCTGCGAACGAACCCCAAGGAGTCAAAAGCCTCATCCGTAGATGCTAGTTCGAGTACTAGCTCGTAGCCTAAGAACAGCGTGCATGCAATAGCTAGCTCTGATGGCCTACTAGCACAAAGTGTTTGTCCGTTTATTAAAGAATACAATTCTAACATAATATTATATTTTATTATCTTAAATTTAACTAAATATAAATAAATAAATATCGATATTTATGATATTAAATAAATAGTATCATATCAGTTATGAAATATATTTTTATAATATATTAATTTAGAGTCGTGAATAGAATAACATTCACTAGAAACATGATCAAACGTGAACCACTTTAATTGCCATACAACATGTAGTTGTATTCTTTTTGAGATAGAGGTAATCTCTTGTATATTTTAGTAAAGTCCAAGTATGTTTGATCCCTTGATATATAATACGATACTAAAAAAAAGGAACGGAGAAAGTAGTTCAAAGGCTGTTTTTATAGACCCGTACAACCACTTAGCATTTGTGAGTAATACTGTTGTGCTTTACAGCAGAAAAAAAAATCTCAAAAAAAATTATAGCTTTATAAATTCGATAAAAGGGTAAAAACATAAATAAATTATAGCTTTAGGTTATGTTAAAGTAGTTGTCACTAGATACTAGGAGTATGTTATGTAATTGAGCCCTTGTTTAGTTTCACCCCAAATTCTCAAAAAGTGCTACAGTATCTATCATATCGAATGTTTGTGGTCCGTGCATGAAGCATTAAATGTAGACGAAAAAAACTAATTGCACAGTTTGGTGGAAAATTGCGAGACGAACGTTTTGAGCCTAATTAGTCCATGATTGAACACTAATTGCCAAATAAAAACGAAAGTGCTACAGTAACCCTAAATTCCAACTTTCTGAAACTAAACACGCCATGAAGTTTACACATTTGCAGTGTACATCGTTAACCCCACGCATGTCCTAGCGTAGGCATGCATCAAACACTGGCATTTTGGCAGCTACCCTCCTAGCATGCACGCAACCTGACACGCAGGCAGCATGCATGTCTCCTGCCTCCATCTTTAAAAGAAGTGCATGCTTAAAAAAGAAATCTTTCACATTCAACTATAGTTGTGCACTATATAGTCCTGGTCAACATTCAATTAAATTTACAAAATGTTGGTATACAATTGATCACCATGAATGCGGTTGCATCAAAAGGTTTATTTAGTTAAAAAATATTGGTCAAATTATTGATAAAAAATAAAAAAAAAATTGATTATTGCTATATACAAAATACCTTATACTATTCCTATGTAAATTATATACAAAATACCTTATAAACTTTTAAGACTAAAATTATATATTTATTTTGGATGGAGATAGTATATTTTATTTTTGCAATGTAAATTAATAATACTCTAAATAATGAAAAGATGAGTGTATGTTGTAGGAGTAAATGCACTATGTAGTTAGAGTATGCATGCATACAGTTGGTCCACCAACAAACTGAGGGTGTTTGGCATAGGTCCCAGGGACTCTGCCTCCCCCGTGAAACCACTGTAGCAGCACTGCTGCTACAGTGTTTAATTGTGAATATTTTCCAAAATAAGGACTAAAAAATAAAAAAAATCGGTAACATTCCCATGCAAATTTGGGCGGTCATCGACCTGCGGCATCGTGGGCTAGGCCCAGGACGTGGCCAATGTTGAAGTTACGTGGCCGCATGGTCTTTATTGCGAGTGCTGGGCCTAGCCCACTTTGCCAGAAGTGAAGAACACTGAAACAAAATACCACTTCCCGCGCTCGCGCGTTGCTCCTCTGCAGGTCCGTGAAGAAAACTGAAACAAAAGCGACATCCCCCACGGAGAGAAGAGGGGTAAAAACTGAACATACCGATTAATTAATGCAAAGATGGATTGCTTTGCCGAAAAACAATTGATGGACGGACGCTTCCGAGGCCGGAAATCCAGGGAGCCAGGGCGACCGGCTTGCTTGTCGTAGCGGTAACGCCGCACACATACCACTGCAGAAATTAATCCCATGTCGTCTGTCTGGATGAGTTGTTTGCCCTGTTCGGTTCAGTAAAATAATAATTTTTTTTTTTCATAATAAATCAACATCAGCATTGGTATCATCCGTTTTTTCCGCCAGCCGAATTAGATCAACAACGGTCGCCGTTCCGGACAAATCTCCCCCCGATGCCCCCCAAAACTTTCAGACTCAGCTACCATCTCTCAATAGTAGTTCTACCGTTCAATTTCAGGGTAAAAACATGTCCAGCCGAGTAGTGCTACTATATGACTACTACTACGGCACCGTAAAAACAAAACGGTTAATTACATGCACATGGGCGTTAAGATTAAACTCAGATGGTTAAAAGTCCTGAATGTGCTGGGAGTAAACTTTCAGACAGGTCTACTGCCCTTTTGTCCCTCCGCTGGTGCTCGGATGCTGCAGACTGTGGCGATAGATCATAGATGGCAACAAATGCATGGATCCAGTTCTGGTACGCAGTCATTGTTCCTTTGTTCACTGTATATTTTGAAGCAGTCGTCAAAGACATGCTTCTGAAAATAACATGCAGTTCCCTGCCCTACATTTCTTTAAATATAGGTCCAGTTCGATTTGTTGAAATTTGACTGAAACTAACTGAAAAATATTGTTCTGGCTGAATTGTTGTGAGAGAAAAATACTGTTCCGGCTGAAAAAAGAAGCCAAACAAGTCGGCTTTAAGGTAAGCCGAACATGGCCATACAAGCCTAACATTACGTGAAAAATGGTTTGTAGCAACGGGAGAAATTCTTTGTAGGAGCGTCTGGTGATGGAGCCGCCCCTATAGTGACGTGCTCGGGAGCCACGAGACCAGCCACCCCTACAAATAAAACAGCAGGGACGGCTGGTGATACGAGCCACCCCTATAAATGAGTCGGATTTGTAGGGGCTGCTCACTCACTAGCCATCCCCAGTGTTGCTATTTGTATGAGCGGCTGGTGATTGAGCCGTCCCTACAAATGCCCTGCGTATAAATACCTGTGATTTGTAGGGCGGCTCAATCACTAGCCGGCTCTACAAATGACCCACATATAAAACAAACTGCAGCATCTTCTTCCTCCTCGGGTCACTCACTCCAACCCATGAAAGAAAGGTGGAGAGACCTTGGACACCTCTAAAAAATTGCTCTACTAAGGAAAAAATATTTTGGTCTCAAATCCTTTGATGGAGAGGTTGTAGAAGGTTAGAAAATGTTATTCCACCTTTTTTAAAAAATTTAATAGTTGATTAGTGAGTAATTAGAGTTTTGCTTTTCTCTCTCTTCTATGGTGCTTGAGCTATTTATGAAGCAAATTAGACTCAAGTTTTGAATGTACTTGGGTAAATTAGGTAGGGGAACAAAATCATACCCTTATTTGGTTCATGTTTCTTGATTTTAGTGAACAATTAGTTAGTTTTATGGATATTTTATGTGCATGTAGATCTAGATCTAGGGTTTGGTTTTTTTATTAATTTTGTTTTTGTAAATTTATGTTTGATGAAATTGGACTAGGGTTTGCATGAAAGATATTGGGTAAAATATAATTGTTGCTAATTATTGTCTTTAAAATTATTTATTGTAATCAACAAATATGTATTTTAATTACTCCTCTACCATGGTTTGTTTGTATGCTTTATGTAATTATATTTGATTTATATTCGTATATATATCTGAAGTATATACAATTATTCTCAAGTAATAATTAATTTGATTCATTTATATATATATGAATAAGTAGTTCTTTAATGTTTGTTTTGTTGTTGTTGTAAAAGATGGAGTACTGAAAGGATCTAACAATGCCTAGAGGGGGGTGAATAGGCGTATCTAAAAAATTACTGCAAATGCTAAGTTCAAATCTGTCAGCCACTGTCGGAAGTCCCGACGTTTGGGTCGGAACTCCCGACGTTGTCAGAAGTTTCGACGCAAACGTCAGCAGTTCCGACGCCTACGTGAACTACAAAAGTAGTGCCAAATTTAACTTTGCGGATAAACAAACTTACAACCTCACTTCCTAGTGGTTTGGTGAAGATGTTGGGTCACTCCCTTGACGCCGTAATGCCTCCAAACCGTAGATCGAGTCCAAACCCTAAAATGGAGATTTTGGAGACAAGGAGACAAACACATACAAGTAATCTCAAGCAATCACAACAACAACAAGCACGCAGGACACAAGGATTTATCCCGAGGTTCGGCAACCCCACAAAGGAGCTCCTACGTCCTCGTTGTTGAGGTGACCACTAAGGTCGGAGTCTTTTCCACCTCCTTGCCTCTCTCAAAGTGACCACAAAGGTCACTTGAGCTTTCCACTAAGAAATCGAAGGGTGATACAAACTTCCCAAGGCTCTTCCACAAGATGGAAGCTCTAGGGCAACGCCTAGCCGGCTAGGGGCAAAGCCCCAAGAGTAATAGACGCAAAATCAACCGGCTTGACGAAGAAATCAAGTGCTCAAGCTTTCCAAAGTGATGCTCTCACTTAATCCACTCTCCTTTCACTCAAAACCTAAGAGAATCGAAGATTAGAGCAGGGGAGGAAGGAGAGGGGTGCTTGTGTTGCTTGGGAGCTGTTCAGCATGAAGTGAGTCAACTGTGAAATGAGTCCATAACAGTTAGAAGAGAAGAGAGGAGTATTTATACTCCAAGTAAAAATCCAACCATTCAGATCTACGTCGGGAGTCCCGACGCAGATCCTGGGACTTCCGACGAAAGCAGAAAATACTGTTCCTAAAGGGTCAGAAGTCCACGGGTGAAAGTCAGTGTCGGAACTCCCGGCAAACGTCGGGACTTCTGACGGTCGGAACTCCCAACGAACGTCAGGACTTCCGACAAGCACAGTTAATCAAACAGCCAGCACTGCTGAGGCCGGGACTCCTAGCTTTGGTCAGGTCAGTGTCGGAACTCCCGGTGAACATCGGGACTTCCAACGGTCAGAACTCCCAGCGAACATCGGGACTTCCGACGTGCACAGACAGCGAGCAGTCAGAAGCACAGGTGTCGGGACTCCTAGCTTAGGTCAGGACTTCCGACTGTCAGGAGTTCCGACTTACGTCGGGACTTTTGACACCAAAAGTCACAGAAAATTATTCTATGTGCTCGTGAAGTGCTAGAGTGACACTCTTTTGATTTTATTTAAATGCTTGAGCATTCTATCTTCCTCAGACCAACTAAACTTGCATCCCTCTTTATAGTGCGGCGGATCCTAAACTCAAAAACAAAATTAAAACCTTTGGAGATCATTTTGAATTCGTCCGCCTTTACAACTTCAAGAATTGAGGGATTCCATTTCATCTTTATCAACTCTTTGAATCTTTCATGGGACTAATAGCTGCAACATATCTTATTAAGATCACATTAGTCCCTAATTTGGATGTCATCAATACACTAAAACCCACATAGGGGGCAAAAGCACTTTCAATCTCCCCCTTTTTGGTAATTGATGACAACCAACTTAGGCTTTTATAAGAATGAAAGATTTTAAAACTTTTGAACCCCAAAATTTATGGAGAGCTCCCCCTTGATGTATGCATGAATTTGAATTTCAATTTGAAATCATGTATACATGATTGCATACACCAAGACAAAAGCTCCCCCTAAATTTTGCAATCCGTGGGGTGCAACAAGTATGTGTGAACAAATAAGTATCGGTGAAAAAAGATGCAATATGACATGTTATTTCACACAACAAGTAAAAAGAAGTATGATGGGCAAGATTTCAAAGTAGAAACTTGAAGAAACATATGGCCATACAAAAAAAACATTCATCATGACAAGTAGAGATAAGCACAAGCAAATACGATAGATTAAAACATAACTTATCCTACAATCATCCATCACACTCATATAAATAGATAGTTGTCCATCACACGATTGCCACCACACGACATAGTTCATACACGCTAAAGGTTTTAAAGTTCCAAAACATAAAGACCAACTAACTTATTACAATAAATCAAAGCCTAACACTCCCTCTTTGTCAACAAGTGCCAAAAGGGGTAGGCCTCATGAGAAACCAACTACTCATCATCGGAGTCATCATCATCGCCTTGGTCACTTTCCTCACCATCACCGTCTTCTTCATCATCTTCTTTCTCTTGATATTCCTCATCGTCTTCAATTGCTTTCCCTTTGCCATGTGGGCGAGAAGAAGCATCATCGTCGTACGCCGCACAAGCCTCATCATATAAAGCCAACGGATCACGAGGAGGCACAAATGGCGGCGGAGGAGAAGATACAATTCCTACTTGTTGTTCCAATCGATATAGCCTCTCTTGCATGTCGTGCTCATGCTAAGCACTAGCACAACACTATCCAAACATGTAGGTCATTAGAAACTTGAACTTGCTGGGCTTCTTTCTGGAGGAGGACGAAGAGAGGGGCTCATCACTGGATGACCGAGCAGCAGCAGCAGCAGTGGTGGCAGCACCACGGCGAGAGCGAGAACCCGAAGGACCTTTCCCTGGGGCATGGGCTACCTCAGCTTTTTCTTTTAGTTCTCTAGCAGCAATGATAGAGGTCTTATTGGATATCTTGAGGACCTTATGCTCAGAGTCATAGGGAAAACGGATGCCAGACACATGCTCTATGATATGCATGATGTATGGTGCATAGGGCAGGTGCTTCACTGGATCCTCAGAAGCAACATGAATCTTATACCAGATATAGCGGCTGATGGAGAACTTCTCAAACTCATCTCCAAAACGCTGAAGCACCTTCTGTGAATCATCACGAAGAAAGGTGGAGTCACCTACCTTTGGATACAATATCTGTCTCAGGATGTTGTTCAGAACATAATAATATGGCTTCAGAAATGTGGTCTGTCCATCAGCCCTATGACCCTCAAGATACATGTGTTGATATTCCTCCAAAGCAAGATCCTCATACTCAGTTAGCTGATTTGCAGTCTGGTTGTTGTGACCCAAACCTAGAAGGCGAGAGAAATTGACAAAGTCCACCTTATAGTGCTTGTCTTCCGTGGTCCAATGAATAATGTCCACAGCACCGGTCTGGTCTCTCTCATGATGATAAGAAGCATAAAACTGACAAATTAGCTCATTGTTCCAATTCTTCCGAAATGCTAGCAGGTAAGACAACCCCATTGATTGTATATCTCGAACCATCTGCTCCAGCTCGGGTTCCTTGTACTTGCCAAGATAATATGCATCAATGCACTTCATCTGAAGGACCGATGGCTCCTTCAAAAACTTCCGATAAAGAATGGAATCATAGAAATCATAATGGAAGGGGTGCCAGAAACGATACTCAAGGCAAAGATCTTTCTCATCCTCTGCATACAGGTTCCTTGCTCTGTTGTACCGGATGTCCTTGACTTGGTGACGATAATCCACTGGAAGGGGAGGCATCCATCCATCAGCTGGATTCGGAGCCATGGAGGGCTCCCACATGACCGGCGACACATCGGTGAATGGAACAAGCTGAAATGTCCCCGGCGGACCACGAGTCGAGGTGCGAAGCGGTGGAACAGTAATGGTGCGTCTGGCACGATCCAGCGCTTCCTCTTCTTCATCAACCATCGGCTCAGCCCCAACAGGAGTAGGAGCAAGAGGAGGGGCAGCAACAGGAGGAGGAGCGGCAGCCGATGTCCCCTGGTCACCACAGCCACGGCCATGGCCACGGGAAACACCAGCACCACCACGCGAGTAAGATGCCTTGGTGCGGCCAGGCGGCTTGGGAACAGCGGCATGATCTTGAGTCTTCTTTGAACGCTTTTCCCGATGGCGCGAGGGACTGCTACCGCCTTCCATGACTTGAAACGAGAACAGAGGAGATGAAAAGAAATGAATCACAGTCGTCGATGAACAAATCCACGGGCATAATCTCCTCCACCAATGGAAACTCCTCCACCAATGGAATCTCCTCCACACCAATGATAAGAACACCCCAAACCGAAGAAAATGAGGGCACAGGCGGTGGAAGAGAGGGAGGGAGGGCGGTCAGCACTACCAGCAAGACCTCCGGTGGCGGTGGAGGAAGGAAGGAGGCCGGAGGACGAGGTAGGGTGGTGAAGGGAGGGGAGGGCGCAATGGGGCAGAGGTGGCGTCGGTGTTGAGAGGAGGGAGAAAAACCAAACCGCAGTAAAAAAAAGGACGGGGCCGGTTAAAATGGAGTCGGGTAATGAATCCGGCGCAGTTAGATCTGTGTCGGAACTCCCGGCGTACGTCGGGACTTCCAGCGGTCGGGACTTCCGGCGTGAGCCAGGACTCCTGGCTGTCAGGACTTCCGACGAATGTCGGGACTTCTGACGCAGGGAAACAGAAAAACACCTTAACCTGCACTTGCTCTGCCAAGTGGGGCAACAATATGATGGACACACATATTTTCACAGGTGACTAGATTTCATTCATCCAATACAAAACAATAGTCACTCATGAAAATTACAAAGTAGTTTTTGAAAGTGGCACACAATGTTTTCACAATCCTTTTCTCCTAACTAGATCAAACAAAATTTGTGTGCAAGGGATCAAGCCACGTTACAAGAATCAATGATATTTAGTTCACTCCTCAAAGCACAAAATCTTGACTCATCTAGGGGCTTTGTGAAGATATCAGCTAATTGTTTTTTGGTGCTCACATGATGAATGGCGATATCTCCTTTGGCTTCATGGTCTCTCAAAAAATGATGCCGGATGTCTATGTGCTTTGTTTGAGAGTGGTTTACGGGGTTGTTTGCCAACTTAATGGCACTCTCGTTGTCACACAAAAGTGGAATCTTGGTTAACTCACATCCAAAGTCCTTTAGTGTTTGCTTCATCCAAAGTAGTTGGGCACAGCAAGCACCGGCCGCCACATACTCGGCTTTGGCGGTGGACAAAGCAATGGAATTTTGCTTCTTAGAGCTCCAAGACACCAAGGAATGACCAATAAATTGGCAAGTTCCAGTAGTGCTCTTTCGGGTTACTTTGCAACCGGCATAATCCAAATCAGAATAGCCAAGTAACTCAAAAGTGGAGCCCTTAGGATACCACAAGCCAAGATTAGGAGTGTGCACTAAATACCAAAAAATTCTCTTAACGGCCATCAAATGACATTCTTTCGGATTAGCTTGAAATCTTGCACACATGCACACGCTAAGCATAATATCGGGCCTAGATGCACAAAGGTAAAGGAGTGATCCAATCATGGAGCGATATACCTTTTGATCGACGTCCTTTCCTCCTTGATCAAGATCAAGATGTCTATTGGTTGGCATGGGTGTCTTGATGGGCTTGGCCTTGTCCAAGTTAAACTTGTTTAACATGTCATTGGTGTACTTGGTTTGACTTATGAACGTGCCATCCTTGAGTTGCTTGATTTGAAATCCAAGAAAGAACTTCAACTCTCCCATCATGGACATCTCGAACCTATTTGTCATAATCCTACTAAATTCCTCACAAAAAGCCATATTAGTACTACTAAATATTATGTCATCGACATATATTTAGCAAACAAAGATATCATTATTGACTTTGCGAGTAAACAAAGTAGCATCGGCCTTTCCTATCTCAAAACCTTGTTTGAGTAGGAAATCCTTTAAACAATCATACCAAGCTCTAGGGGCTTGTTTGAGCCCATAGAGCGCCTTGTCGAGCTTGTAGACGTGGTTTGGATACTTGGGGTCTTCAAAGCCCGGTGGTTGCTCCACATACACCAACTCAGATAGGGGGCCATTGAGAAATGCACTCTTCACGTCCATTTGATATAACTTGAAATCATGATGGGCGGCATAGGCAAGTAGAATACAAATTGATTCTAGCCTAGCCACCAGTGCATAGGTCTCCCCAAAATCCAAGCCTTTAATTTGAGTGAATCCTTGAGCCACCAACCTTGCCTTGTTCCTTGTTACCACGCCATGCTCATCTTGCTTGTTGCGGAAAACCCACTTGGTTCCAATCACATTTTGCTTGGGTCTTTCCACCAAGGACCAGACTTCATTCCGAGTGAAGTTATTTAACTCCTCTTGCATGGCTATCATCCAATCCGGATCATCAAGTGCCTCTTCCACCCTACGAGGTTCCAAAGGAGAAACAAACGAGTAATATTCACAAAAACTTGCTAAATGGGAACGTGTAGTTACCCCTCGTCGAATGCTCCCCAATATGTTATCAACGAGATGATCCTGTTGAATGGATTGATGCACTCTAGGATGTGGCACTTGAGTTGATCTTTGGATAGGGCCATCATCATCATCATCACAGTCATGATTGATTGGAAGATCACAATCATGAGCTTGCGGAGGGTTGACTTCACTTCTTTCTTCATTGTTGAGTTGTGGTTGAGCTCGCTCATTATTGACACCATCTTCATGAGATTGACCTTGTGCTTCATTTGATCACCCATCTTGATTGTTTCTTGTTGCGGAGGCTTCACCATGTTCATTTGATGAAACATGATGAATGGTTGGATCAAGATCATTACGCACAACATGGTCTTCATCTTCATCTTCAACGGGCTTCACTTCACCAATAGCAAGCTTCTTGATTGCTTCATGTGGGGCTTCCTCATTACCTACATTCTTAACATTGACTTGCTCCTTTTGAGAGCCGTCGGTTTCATCAAAAGTCACGTCTACCGCAATTTCAATCAAACCGGTGGTTTTATTGAAAACACGATATCCATGTTCGTTAGTACCATAACCAAGCATGAAACCTTCATCAACCTTTGGTGCAAACTTAGAACTTTTGGATTTCTTGTTAAGTATGAAACACTTGGATCCAAAAACTCTAAAGTAGTGCACCTTAGGCTTTTTACCGGTTAGAAGTTCGTAGGCGGTCTTCTCTCTTATCTTGTGAAGATATAAGCGGTTGATGGCATGACATGCCATGTTGACCGCTTCCACCCAATAATTAGTTGGGGTCTTGTACTCATCCAACATTGCTCTTGCGGCTTCTATGAGCGTTCGGTTCTTCCTCTCCACAACACCATTTTGTTGTGGAGTGTATGGAACCAAAAACTCATGCTTGACTCCTTCTACATCAAAAAACTCTTCAATGTTGGTGTTCTTGAACTCCATCCCGTTGTCACTTCTAACTCTCTTGATTTTGACATCAAACTCATTTTGGGCTCTTTTAGCAAACTTCTTAAAGATTCCTTGGACTTCACTCTTTTCACGCAAAAAGAATACCCAAGTGAAACGAGAATAATCATTAACAATTACAAAGCCATATTTGTTACCACCAATGCTTATATAAGCAACGGGTCCAAATATGTCCATGTGAAGCAACTCCACTGGCCTTTCGGTTGTCACAACATTCTTGACGGGATGTTTAGCTCCAACTTGTTTTCCCGCTTGGCATGCGCTACAAATCCTATCTTTCTCAAAAGAAACATTTGTTAGTCTAAGGATGTGTTCGCCTTTTTGAAGTTTGGCCAAGTTCCTCATCCCAGCATGGGCAAGTCGGCGATGCCATAACCAACCCATGCTAGATTTTGCCATTAAACAAGTCTTGGGATTTACTCTATTTGATGTGAAATCAACTAGATAGAGTTTCCCCTTTAAATAACCCGTAAATGCAATAGAGGAATCCTCCCTTCTATAGACTTCCACACCCTTATCCATAAAGAAACAATTGTAACCCATCTCACAAAGTTGTAAAACGGACAACAAATTGTATCTCAACGAATTCACAAGTAAGACATTGGAAATGGAATTATCATTTGATATTGCAATTTTACCTAAACCGAGTACTTCACCTTTTCCATTATCACCAAACACAATATTTCCACTTTGATCATGACTTGGTTGAAATGATGTGAACATGTCCTTCTCTCCGGTCATATGATTGGTGCATCCACTATCTAACACCCAACTTGTTCCACCGGAGGAATATTCCTACAAAAACAAATTATGCTTTTGTTTTAGATACCCAAAAAGATTTGGGTCCTAAGGGGTTAGTCACATAAAACTTGGGCACCCAAACACTCCTCATAATTTCCTTTCTCTTTTGGGCACCAATATACTTAACCACAATCTTGCCATCCTTGCCCCAACAACACATATAGTCACTAGCATAGCACCGTGGAAGTGGTGCTTGTGGCTTGAGGACATTGGATTGCTTTGTCTTGATTGTCTTGGTATTTGTAGGTTGAATCTTTGGAATGTATACCTTGTTGTTGGCCTTGCATATAAGCTCATCAAGAGCAACGCCCTTGTTGAACTTCACACAAGGCACACCATTTATTATATTCCTTCCATTTGCCTTTCTATCATACCTATTGTAGCCAATGCCTTCCTTGATTGATGGGTGCCTTGATGACTTATATATAGTCTTGTTAGATTGCTCTTGACACTTACACCCATTCTTCAATATCATCTCCAACCTATGAATCTCCTTGTTTTTCTTCTCTAACTCAACAAGGTTAGTTGCATATGCATTTACATCAATTTTATAGCATCTTTTACAACCATCACTAGTGGAGACATTAGAGACTTCGGTTGCCTTAGGAGAAGTTGAAGTGCTAGCCCAAAGAGTACTATAGTTTAGCTCAAGATTTTGATATTTTTCTTTCAAGCTTGTGAGGCTTTCTTGAGCTATACTCTTTTCATTCTTAAGGTTAGCTATTTGATCATTAACCGAGGAATGTTCCTTAGTCAATTTCCCAATTGAATCATTGGCTAAAGACAATTCAATGGTTAACTTCTCAACCTTCATCTTTTCCTCGGCGATAGATGCTTCAAGTGCAAGGTTTTTCTCTCTCTCTTGAGTAATTATATCTCCTTGCAACTCTAAGCATCTATCCCTCTTCTCTAGTTTCTTCATTAGCATTTTTATTTTAGTGAAGGCCTTTTTACCAAATTTCTTTATCATGGTTGCTTCAATTTCTTCTATGTTATCATCACAACTATCATACTCATCACTAGAGGAAACGGGTGTAGTATGTACCTTCTCCCCTTTTGCCATGAGACAAGTTGGGGTGTAGTAGTCATTGTCGATGAGGTTGGAGAAGAGCCTCGGTGATGAAGATAGGTTGGAGAAGAGCTTTGGTGGTGAAGTTGAGTCGGGGAAGATCATGGTCGGTGAAGAAGAGTGGTGGATGGCGATGTTTGTGGCTCCCTTCTTCTTCTTCTCATCATCACTTGAGTTACTATCACTTGACTCCCATTCTTCCCCAAGATGAGCTTCACCTCTCTTCTTGCCTTTGTTCTTCTTATCTTCATCCTTGTCATGCTTGTGCTTCTTTTTCTCATTAGGACAATCGGCTATGAAGTGACCAACTTGACCACATCTATAGCAAAATCTCTTTTTGAACCTTCTCTTACCATCACCATAGGTCTTGCGGTTGCTTTTCTTCTTCATAAACTTTCTAAGATTTCTAATCACAAATGCAACCTCCGTATCGAAATCTTCTTCTCCACTTGAGGAATCATCCTTCACTTTCTTCTTCTTTTCTTGACTTGAAACTTGACCTTCATGTTGTTGAGTTGCTTTAAGGGCGGCACTCTTGTTGAATCCCATTGCATTAGGATTTTGATTATGAGCATTGATTGCATCTTCATCTAGACACTCATGATGCTTGAGCTTTGAAAGAACTTCTTGAGGTGTCATCTCATCATAACTGGGCCTTTCCATGATCACGGACGCTAGCATGTTATTCTTGGCTCTATAGGTTCTCAACATCTTTCTAGCAACTTTGTTGTCATCCCATTCGTTGCTACCAAGAGCTCTTATGCGGTTGACCAATGCCATGAGCCTATCAAACATGGATTGTGTTGTTTCATTTTGCAAGAATATAAATCTTTCCAATTCACCATGAAGTAACTCTATGTTGCCTTTCCTCACACTTATATCTCCTTCAAATGATACTTTCAAAGTATCCCAAATTTGCTTTGCACTTTCCATTTCATTTACTTTTCTAAACTCATTCGGAGCTAAGCTTGACACAAGCAATGCTATGGCTTGTGCATTTTGATGAAGGTTGTGCACTTCTTCTAGAGTTATCTCTCTATCTTCATCGGTAGGAATCATCACACCAACATCCACAACTTCCCAAAGTCTTGCGGCTATTAGATGCATCTTCATCTTGTAAGACCAATCGGTGTATCTTGTTTCATCAAAGTGAGGTGGCTTGCCAATATTGACGGACGGAGTATGGAGTGTTGAACTTTTCATGATTTGTCCATAGTCAAAACTCATGTGTGAATATATTCCTTTTCCATGAGCATGCTCACCGGCTCCAATATCACTAGCGGCATCTTTGTTTGCTTCATTCTTGTCACTAATATCATTCTTGCCACTTATTGCATCATCAACCTTCTTGCTCAATTCTTCCTTCAACTTGCTCATCTCATCTTGCATCTTTTTCATTTCATCTTGAAAGAGCTTGACTTGAGTACTCATCAACTCTTCAGCTATTTTCTTGGCCATTTCGATGGCAATGGCTTGCATCTTGTCGGTCTCCAACATTGTTTCTTCTCACATGGTGAAACGCAAAGAGAAGACCTTGCTTTGATACCAATTGAAAGGATCTAACAATGCCTAGAGGGGGGGGGTGAATAGGCATATCTAAAAAATTACTACAAATGCTAAGTTCAAATCTGTCAGCCACTATCAGAAGTCCCAACGTTTGGGTCGGAACTCCCGATGTTGTCAGAAGTTCTGACACAAATGTCAGCAGTTCCGACGCCTACGTGAACTACAAAAGCAGTGCCAAATTTAACTTTGCGGATAAATAAACTTACAACCTCACTTCCTAGTGGTTTGGTGAAGATGTTGGGTCACTCCCTTGACACTGTAATGCCTCCAAACCGTAGATCGAGTCCAAACCCTAAAATGGAGATTTTGGAGACAAGGAGACAAACACATACAAGTAATCTCAAGCAATCACAACAACAACAAGCACGCGGGACACAAGGATTTATCCCGAGGTTCGGCAACCCCACAAAGGAGCTCCTACGTCCTCATTGTTGAGGTGACCACTAAGGTTGAAGTCTTTTCCACCTCCTTGCCTCTCTCAAAGCGACCACAAAGGTCACTTGAGCTTTCCACTAAGAAATCGAAGGGTGATACAAACTTCCCAAGGCTCTTCCACAAGATGGAAGCTCTAGGGCAACGCCTAGCCGGCTAGGGGCAAAGCCCCAAGAGTAATAGATGCAAAATCAACCGGCTTGACGAAGAAATCAAGTGCTCAAGCTTTCCAAAGTGATGCTCTCACTTAATCCACTCTCCTTTCACTCAAAATCTAAGAGAATCGAAGATTAGAGCAGGGGAGGAAGGAGAGGGGTGCTTGTGTTGCTTGGGAGCTGTTCAGCACGAAGTGAGTCAACTGTGAAATGAGTCTGTAACAGTTAGAAGAGAAGAGAGGAGTATTTATACTCCAAGTGAAAAATCCAACCATTCAGATCTACGTCAGGAGTCCCGACGTAGATCCCAGGACTTCCGACGAAAGCAGAAAATACTGTTCCCAAAGGGTTAGAAGTCCACGGGTGAAAGTCAGTGTCGGAACTCCCGGCAAATGTCGGGACTTCCGACGGTCGGAACTCCCGACGAACGTCGGGACTTCCGACGAGCACAGTTAATCAAACAGCTAGCACTGCTGAGGCCGGGACTCCCGGCTTTGGTCAGGTCAGTGTCGGAACTCCCAGCGAACGTCGGGACTTCCGACGGTCGGAACTCCCAGCGAACATCGGGACTTCCGATGTGCACATACAGCGAGCAGTCAGAAGCACAGGTGCCGAGACTCCTGGCTTAGGTCGGGACTTCCGACTGTCGGGAGTTCCGACTTACGTCGGGACTTCCGACATCAAAAGTCATAGAAAATTATTCTATGTGCTCGTGAAGTGCTAGAGTGACACTCTTTTGATTTTATTTAAATGCTTGAGCACTCTATCTTCCTTAGACCAACTAAACTTGCATCCCTCTTTATAGTGCGGTGAATCCTAAACTCAAAAACAAAATTAAAACCTTTGGAGATCGTTTTGAATTCGTCCGCCTTTACAACTTCAAGAATTGAGGGATACCATTTCATCTTTATCAACTCTTTGAATCTTTCATGGGACTAATAGCTGTAACATATCTTATTAAGATCACATTAGTCCCTAATTTGGATGTCATCAATACACCAAAACCCACATAGGGGGCAAAAGCACTTTCAAGTACAAAAACTCTTGGATGTATGGTTCGTTAAGGTTCAAGGCAGGTTTCCGTGAAGAGGTGGATAAATTTATTGAAGCCGCAAAGAAACATGCAACGACGTTGACAGAGAATAAGGATACAATTATTTGTTCCTATAAAGATTGCAAGAACCGTATGGCATGGACAGATGTGAGGATTTGTTGAGGACTACACAGTGTGGATTCATCATGGTGAAATGGTTATTGTTAACGATGAGGATGAGGAGGAATACAACAACAAAACCCTAGAATCCCTGTCCTAATATTCAGTAGAGCTTGATGCACGAATGGATCCTAAGTTTGGCAATGAACAAGGTGATAATGATGGTGGTTGGGATGGTAACGACGAAGGTGGTGCCAATAATGATGGTAGAGCACGTGTCGGGGATAAAGATGATTTAGAGGACATGATTCGAGCCCTTGGACCAGAGATTTTACTAAAGAGTCCGAAAGGTCTAGAAAATTTGGAAAGGATAACAAAAGCATCAAAGGAGACTGTGTATGGTGTTGAAAAGGGTTGTCCGACACATTAGACAATGCTATGTTTTGTGCTTGAGCTACTCATCCTGAAGGCTAAGTACGACTGGTTAGACTGTAATTTCAATGATCTATTACGTCTCCTGTCATGGGTGCTGCCACAACCAAACTTAGTTCCCGCCAACACATACCAAGCGAAGAAGGTCATAAGTCCATTAACAATGAGGGTTGAAAAAATTCATGCATGCCCCAACCATTGTATACTTTTTCGTGGCGTAACGTTTAAGTCACTGGATAAATATCCCTGGTGTGGGGCCAGCCGGTATAAGAACAATGACCTTTATGTTGAGGATGAAGCCTCCATGGGGAAAAAGAGGAATAAGAAGGGTACAAAAAAGGTGGTACAAGAATCTCACCCCCTAGAGGACACTCCATTAGGCAACGATATAAAGTAGAGAAGAATTCCTACCTTGGTAATGTGGTACCTGCCAGTGACCGACCGCTTGAGACGTATCTTCCTAAACCCTAAAGAAGCCGCACTCATAACATGGTGGGATGATGAGCGCAAGGCGGATGATGATAATATTGCACACCCGACTGATTGTAGTCAGTGGCAAAGGTTCGATGAGAAGCATAAAGAATTCAGCGATGACCTAAAGAATGTACGGTTTGGCTTGAGCACCGATGGAATGAATCCCTTCAATGAGAGGATGAGCGACCACAACACTTGGCCAGTGATCTTGACCATGTACAACATCCCAACGTGGTTGTGTTAGAAGAGAAAGTACCTTCTCATCACTATTCTTATTTCTGGTCCTAAACAACCAGGTATTGATATAGACGTGTTCCTTGAGCCTTTGATACAAGAAATGGAGAGGCTATGAAGGCATGGGGAGCTGATATACGATGCGTTCCGAAAGGAGGACTTTATATGTAGAGCAATAATATTTGTTACTACCAATGATTATCCCATATTGTTTGCTTTATCTGGACAGATCAAAGGAAAGACATGATGCTTGGTTTGCTTGGATGATACTATATGGGTGTACCTAGATGCATCTAAAAAGATAGTTTACCTAAGGAACCGATGCTTCTTAAAGATAAGTCATAAGTACCATACCAAATTGTTCTTTAGATTTTATAACAACACTCTAGAGATTGAACCCCCTCTGGAGAGACGTCATAACGGAGAACACGTGTACAGAATGGTGAAAACATACGCGTCGTTTATGGAAAGAAGAATCTAGAAGGGACAAATAGAGATAGAAGCACACCTCCTGTCGAAGGTGTACCTTTCAAGAAACAACTATCTTCTCTCAGTATCTGCCTTATTGGCCAGACTTGGAGGTCCCTCAGGCCTTTGATGCTATGCACGTGTAGAAGAATGTCTTTGAGAGTCTCATTGCTACCTTGATGGACACAGGCAAGTCAAAGGATGGTTTGAAATCACAGAAAGACATGGTGCAGCTAAATGTGATGCCACAGCTTCACCCGATATGTGAGGCTAATGGAAAATACACTCTACCTGCGGCGTGCTTCAACCTAACACTAGATGAGAAGAGAGTTATATGCACTTTCCTAAGGGGGTCAAAGTTTCGATTGGTTTTTCAGCGAATGTGAAGAAGCTAGTGTCAATGAAGGACTTATCAACAACGTACTGTAAGGCTCATGATTGTCATGTAATGCTGACTGTGTTTCTACCTATTACAATCAGGGCTATAAAGCCAGAGTTCTTGAAAATGGCCATCACCCGCATGTGCTACTTCTTTTCAAAGATCTTATAGAAGACGATTGGCAAGCAAGAGCTGAGTGACCTACATAAATTTGTGGTGGAGACACAAAACCAACTAGAGATATGTTTACCTCCTGCTTTTTTTAATATAATGCCATATCTCATGATTCACATGGTTCATCAGATACAGGCACTGGCCCTTGCTACTTGCATGAAATGTGGTCCAACGAGCGGTTCATGTCGGTTCTAAGTCGATATGTGCATAATCGAGCATACCCAAATGGCTCCATGATAGAGGGTTATAGTACTAAAGAAGTCATCGAGTGCTGTCAAGAGTACCTAAAAGTACAGAAAGAGATTGGTAAACCCGATTCTCATCACAAGGGTAGACTGGCTAAGAAGGGCACCAGTGGTAGAAAAGTGTTCATCGACCATGATTACAAAGAGATGAGTTAGACACATTACAATGTCTTGCAGAGTACACAACTGATGCAACCGTATATTGATGAACACTTAATTATCATTATGGCGGAGAGAAATGGTCGTTTGGATGATTGGGTCATGAAATAGCACAAGCAACGACTAACTACATGGTTGAAGGACCAAACCATACCATCTAGAGAAACTATAGACTCTATTACCATCGGTAGGTTGGTGGAGGGGCCATCGAGACAAGTGACATCTTGGAATGCTTATGACATCAATGAGTATAAATACTATACCCATGCAAAGGATAGTAAATATGTAAACCAAAATAACAATGTTCAAATAGAGGCTCTTGATGGATTGGGGTGAAAGATCCAATACTTTGGCATCATTAAAGAGATATGAGAACTTGACTATGGAAGAGATATAACGGTGGCCCTGTTTCGATGCCGCTGGATCAAACAACACCAACTGAACGAGATCGGATTGAGAGTCCTTGACCTCGAGAATTTAGGGTACCAAGATGACCCTTGGATGCTCGCTTCACGTGTCGCATAAGTTTTCTATATGTCTAACCCACAAAGTAACCTCCCCCAAAGAAGAAGACAAAGCATGTGGTTGCCTCTGAAAAACAACACATTATCAAAGTTGATGGCGTGGACGATGTTGAAGCTTACAGTAACTAATATGAGATGCCGCTATTCATAGACTTTCCTAAGATGATCAGTGTTGTGTAAAAGAACATGTCCAAAGATATATTGCCATGGAAACGAAAGGTGTCAAGGGAAAAGTCGTTACAGCGGGCTAGCTAGTTGTTGAACGTGGAGTGTTCGTGTAAGTGTGTGTTTGTAAGACTTCACTTATGCATGCGTGTGAGACTACATATTTATGTATGTGTTTAAGGCTATATATTTATGTATGTGTGTGAGACTATATTTATACATATGTGTGAGACTATCCTTTGCAACATCCAAATGAATCTATTTCAACATCCACTCTATTACTACTAAAACTTTATGAAATCACTTAACACTTTATGAAATGAAGAAATGGTCAAAATAAAAGTAGAAGATCTTGATGAGTTATGCAACTTTTATATTCATCACCTTTACAGCTGAAATCATTTAGTGGTTAACTTTTATATTCATCACCTTTACAGCTGAAATCATTTAGTGGTTGAAAATCAGGTTTGAAGCTGTCATTTTCTAAAATTCAAAATTTGAACTGTTTAAAATTTGTCAAATAAAAATATGACCAAAATAAAAGTTGTAGATAGTGATGTGTTCAACAACTTTTATATTTATCACCTTTACAGCTGAAATTATTTAGTGGTTGAAAATCAAGTTTGAAACTGTCATTTTCTGAAATTCAAAATTTGAACTGTTCAAATTTTATCAAATAAAAAGATGATTAAAATAAAAGTTATAGATAGTGATGTGTTCAACAACTTTTATATTCATCACCTTTACAGCTGAAATCATTTATTCGTTCAAAATCAGGTTTGAAGTTGTTATTTTCTGAAATTCAAAATTTGAATTGTTCAAAATTAGTGACAAAGATAGATGACTAGACTAAAATGATAGAGCATGATTTTAGAAAATTTTAAAAAACCCATCACATTTGGAGTTAGTATGATGGAGAAAAACTAATTACAAGTTTCAGCCACAGATTAAAAAGAGAAATCACACTTGTTCATTATTGATCATCATAAACAGTTGTGATTTTTTTAATCTCTTGGTAAAATTTATAACTAGTCTTTCTCCGTCATACTAACTCTAAATGTGATGGTTCTTTTCCTAAAATTTTTTAACATCATGCCCTATCAAGTTACTGTGTTGATTTGATCATTCTTTTCGTTTAACAAAGTTTGAACAATTCAAAATTTTAAATTTAAAAAAATGACAAGTTCTAACAAGATTTGAAATACTAAATGATTTCAGCTGAAAAAGTGATGAATATCAAAGTTGTATAACTCATCAAGATCTACAACTTTTATTTTGGTCATTTCTTCATCTGATAAAGTGATAGTAAACATTGTTAACAAATTAACATGTCTCTCGTATAGTTTATGAAATTATGAGTGATATGTGGATTTATAAACAATGTTTACTAACACTTTATTAAATGAAGAAATAATTAAAATAAAAGTCGTAGATAGTGATAAGTTCAACAACTTTTATGTTTATGACTTTTCTAGTTGAAATCATTTAAGGTTTTAAAATCTTATTTGAAGTTATCATTTATTAAAATTCAAAATTTGAACTATTTAAATTTAGTCAAATAAAAAGATGACCAAAATAAAAGTTGTAGATAGTGTTGTGTTAAACAACTTTTATGTTCATGACTTTCTTATTTAAAATCATTTAAGGTTTCAAAATCTTGTTTGAAGTTGCCATTTATTGAAATTCAAATTTTGAACTTTTTTAATTTTGTCAAATGAAAATATGACCAAAATTTAAATTGTACATCTCGATGAGTTCTACAACTTTGATGTTTACAAAATTTTTATTTGAGGTCATTTCGTGTGCTAAAATTCTATTAGTAGTTTTAAAATTCAAATTTTCAATTTTTAAATATTGTTTTTGTAAAGAAGAAAATATAGAATTATATCTATATATATAATAAAATTGTTTATATATACATATATTTATATATATAGAATAATAAAAAAACTAATATATAAATTTACATTGTGTTCTTTATATATGAATGAATTATAGAATTAGTAATTAAAATAAATTGAAAATATTTGTAGGGGCAGCTAACTTAGGAGCCGCTCCTACAAATCGATTTGTAGGGGTGGCTAACTCAGGAGTCACCCCTACAAATAAACTTCGGTATATAAACCAGAGCCCACGAGCAGGTAGAAATTTTTCTAAGTCCGGGCGCTCTTCTCCTCCACGACATCGGTAGGCTGCCGCCTCTGTGCCCTACCTCCACCGCCTCTGTGCCCTACCTCCATCGCTTTCATGCTCTACCTCCATCGCGCCGTACCTCCCCCTATCCACCTCCAACCCTCGGTCCATCTCCTACCCTACGCGTCACCGTTCCCCCCGGTGGCTAGGGTTCCGTCGTCGTTCCCCTTCCCACGGCAGCTAGGGTTTTCGTTGCCGGTGCACATGCTCTCTCCCCCCAGCGGCCCTAGTGCCCTGGTGCCCGTGCGCTCTCCCTCTGTCGCCTCTGTACCCTACCTCCACCGCCTTCATGTCCTACCTCTGTCGTGCCATACCTCTCCCGATCCGCCTCCAACCGAGCAATCGAGGAGAAGTCCACACCCACCGCAACAACTCTGCATCTGGATCTCAGCCTCATCATCGTCATGAGCACCCACCGTTTGTCGGCCTACAGCACCGACTCCTGCCACCGTCTTCGCCTTCATTGGCATCTTCTTCCGGTGGCAGCAGCAAGGGAAGGGAAGGAACTCCGTCCTGGTCCTGGCTTGCGTCTTCTCTCCCAAGTCGAGTCCTCACCGAATCTGGTATGTACTGCTCCTCGCTTTCGTATCACACATACCACGCCATGCTTCTCAATTTTGTTTTCAATTTTAATCACTCGACGTGACTCGATCCATGGTCTACGCTTTCCTACTGTTTGTTTAGATTTATGGCAACCATTTCGAATTTCAATAACTCGACTTAGACCTTCGCTCAATCCATGCTCCACACTTCTGCATGTTTTGTTTAGATTCATAGAACAAATGAGATTTTTTTTGATAGAGTGAGTAGTGTATGCTCATAGCAATTTAGAGGAGGAGAACAACATGCTATTGTGCATGGGATGTTTAGTGTTTATTATCCACCACTTTAGTTGTTTGTTTAGAACGGTGTTTAATTTCTTAAGTTCTAACGCACTGTCCATGATTAAATATAAACAGCTGATGAGAAATTAAATTCGACGATGCAGCAGTACTATTTTAGTACATAAAATTAGACTAAGGAACCCTATCAGAAGCATGTATTACACATTTTGATCCACAACCATATAAACCATATAAAGTTTGTCAAGGTACATACAAAAGCATATGCACATAATCCTACTATAAAAATAGTGAACAGAAAAAAAAGTTGATGAGCTCTCACCAATTTAGGGTTGTGAAAACCAACTTGATCCACATCCATTGAAGGGGTCTTCTTCAAATTGTACCATGGACTATAAACTGCATCAATGTTATTGACTTTATTACCTGCACCAAAATGAAGAAATCATTACATGTGTCAGACTATAGCTTGTATAATATTCCACATTCTTACAAGAAAAGATAATGCCAAAATCTATGATATAATATTGTCTCTTTGTAGTTTGTCCAACTTTGAATGGAATTAGCTTTGACAAGCTATGCACAGTCTTCCAGCAAACCCTCACTCATGTCATCCATTGTTTGACCTTTATTCAATTTCACATATACATATGTAGATGACATCTTATCTACATGAAACCTGTATTCACCAAAACTAGTTTAAGGTAAGAACCACGACCCTTAATTGTAGAACTTAATGAGGAAATGGAATGAACAAAACTCACTGATATGTACAAAAGGTGAACTTAATATAAACAATAGAAAAGCATTGACTATCCGACAATTATACAGATAATTGTCCAGCACAAAACACAGAGAAGAAATGATTTCACGCCACTGGTAACCACAAAGGAGCACTATTTACTAATGAATGTAGGCACACAAGTACACTACTGTATAATGATTAATGAGATGGTCTTTTCCCTGAGCACAATGACATAAATCAGTGCATACTGCCAGCAAAAAGATATGATGACAATAGAATGCCAAAAATTTACTAGCTCTTCATTGTTCTGGACCTGACAAAGTGACAACCAAGAAATTTAGATTAACTTCATCTTTTAGATAGAA
This sequence comes from Miscanthus floridulus, assembly GCF_019320115.1. NCBI lineage: Eukaryota > Viridiplantae > Streptophyta > Magnoliopsida > Poales > Poaceae > Miscanthus > Miscanthus floridulus. Next base: position 93,176,737 of record NC_089596.1, on the reverse strand, counting down.
AATGTCATTCCCCAACAATTTTTTTTACTTCTACCATTGTTTCTACATCACCAACACTATATTATTATAGTGCTTTAGTCTTAAATTGCTTTCTAGATTGGTATGATCGCTTGCTTCCACACACCCATTTGGTTCATCCTCCGCTGTTGCTTCTCTGGTTCCGTCGGCCGATGATGCAAACTATATCAATCTGAGATGGCTGTGGGTATTTTTCTATTGGTGCTTTTTTGTCTTCTTGTGTTATCTCATGTCTTTCATCAAACCATGGGATACGTCCATTCCTAAGCAACTGTTGTAGGCATGCCTACCTGATGGCTAGGATGGACGTGTCCCATGCTTCCATGGGAGCCATGAACTTGCCTCAGCAATTTGTGTTCTTATTTGCCACATGTGATGATTGCAGTTAGCTTGCAAGATCATCATAAGTTAGTTTGTAGTTAGCCAAGGCCTGTATTTTTTTATGCCTATGATGTCCACCATTTTTTTGACTGAGGCTAATACAATTGTGAGATCCTTTTCATGCCTATGAAGATAACAGTTCCAGTTGAGTAATGGATTTTGCACATTGATGACCTTAGACTTGTGAGGTACTGGAGCATTGTTTCTTCTATCTTCTGCTTATGCTTCTCATGGCTGTCATCAAACCATGTGAGACATCCATGCCTAAGCAATAGCTGGGTGGTTGTGATAATCTAATGGCTAGCTGGATGTCTCTCATGATTTCATGCCTGTCATGATCTTGGTTTTCTACTATCTGTTTGAGGTTTGTTGCTATCTATGTTTCTTAAGCTCCAAGTTCAAGGTCAAATGAAAAGACAATTAAATCTGAGGCAAATTGATTAAACTAACCCTCATCTTATCAACATCTTATACTTGCTTTCATCGATCTACATCTATCTATCTATCTTCAATCCATCCATCTAGCCCGCAGATGCAGCTAGCCTATAGGCCAGCCCTTGCATTGAGAGATATTTCACAGCAACTCCCTGTGATGCCTACAATAGTTTTTCATGTCCCATCTTCTTGTTGCCTGTGATGAACCACCCTAGCTGCCTGTGATGCTTGTGATGTACCCTAGCAGCATGTACCACTGCCTATGATGCCATTTTTTAACCTGAGCACTGAGCATATGTCATTTTCTATGATTGTTACTACCTATGATGCCTCTATTATGTTTCAACTGAGCATATGTCATTTTTGCCTACTATGGCAAAGATTTTTGAACATGACCAAAAAGTGTTCATGGAGTCGGCTATAGCTGCCACCCCTACCAATGGATTATGCTACTGTAATGTTTTGTTCCTTCATTTCAAGAATATCAAATTAGGACTTCCTTTTTGCCTCCTATTCAATAGTGAAGCCATGTTTCAGCCTCATCATTCCATAGTGTCATGGTTCCTCTAGTCTACTGACTACTGGTGAGTTGGCATTTTTCTTTTTTTTAATTTCTTGTAACACCAACAACACTATATATATTGGTGGCCATTTTTTTGTTGATGCAATGTGACTACTGTTTTGGCAGTTTTCTCATGGTGCATGCATTCTTACATGTAAGACATATACCTGCTAAGAATTAGGCTTTTTATCCCTGAGACTAGCGATTTTGCTTAAGCATTTGAGGTATGTGTTAGTTCACTTGTTATGCCAGAATTAGAATTACAAGCAGCAAGTGCATTACTACATCAAAACACAATTGTTTGATAAATAGTAAGGAATAGATATAGGCACATAGGTGATATAGTATCGAAGTTAAATATTTGCATGCTTGTGGAATGTCATGAAAGCTAAACAATAAGGCCAATAATCCTCCTTAGCTATTTCTGTACTTGCATGGCACTATACTAGTTTGATCCAATTATTTTGATGCAATGTGCATGCTATTGGTTTTTAGTGACCATCTAGGCACAGGTCCAATCAGGCGATGGAACTGGCTCATTACTAGCTGTACTTTACCTTAATACTATAGAAGCAAATCCTAGTTTAAAGCAATACAGTTGCTGGAATAAGCTTGCTTTGGGACAGTTCAAAGTAGTGTATCTATTTATATTGCATGAGCTGGAGAAATGATTTACCTTTCTATTGCTATGCTTCATTCTAAGGTGATAACTTGCGTTGTTGTATAGCCAATTGCCTCATTTGGTGTCTGTCATATGTGAGATATGGCTTGCTCGATAACCTTGCAGTTGACCTTAATATCATGACTAGAGTTGACCACTTTGTTTTACATACTTTTGCTGGCAATACCTCTGTCCTATGATGATAGAAGGTAACAACCAATGGCTTGCAGTGATGTAGTAACATTAGGGTATTCTAGTTCTAGATATGAAATTTTACCGGTGCTTAGTAATCTGATGACACAATTAGTTTTGTATGCAATTGTTAAGCTACAACTTGGGACTAAATTCCAAACATTATACTGCTCGACCAAATCACCACCTCACATGCTTGCCTAGAAAATACCAGTGAAGAGCACACTATCTGATTTGCTCTATGATTTTTAGAATTTCTGATGTTGACACATTGCTAAGGTCCTCCAAAAATGCATTGAGCAGTCCCAAAATAGATATTATAATGTTTGTTCTAAATTGTGGTTTACATGAACTGTAAATTGTTCTAAATTTCCACTTCTACCATTTGCACTCCCGGGCCCATTGCTCAAATTTAGATTTTGCAGCACCACTATCAGCTCAACTGTTTTTGGGTTGTAGTTCTCGGATAAAATGAAATGAAGAATAATGGATGTTTGTTTGATAGCCTTAGGGTTTGAGCACTTTAAAAGTTGTACACCAGCTTTATCATTTCCACAGAACATCATGTAGCTGGCTTCGTATGTCAAGTGATTCCTACAATATTATTATTAGGAAGTTTTCACTGTTCCATGTTAGTAGTTGTGAAAAACACATTTCATCATCAGTAGCTATTCTTTGGCAATTACTTTCAATTCCTACTCAGTTCCAACTACTTGCAAGTTACTGGCTTACTATTAGTACTACTGCTAGTACTATTGTTGTCTTACTACTACTCCAACTACTTCTACTACTTACTATTGTTGTCCTACTATTAATACTATTGTTGTCCTACTACTAGTACTATTGGTTGCTATTTTTCCTATGGTTAAATCCTTGGTACTATGCATTACTATTCCCTATGTATTCACTTGCTCTATGTTTGCTAAGCAGCTTTTGCTTTTTTTGCTAAATCTCCCAGGACTCACCCAGGACTTGTCCTGTCTTTTGCCATCAGCTGCTGCTCTATGTTTGCTAAGCAGCTGTTGCTTTTTTTTGCCAAATCTCTCCTCTCCTCTCCTTTGTTTTGTCGATGATGAAATTATCCAAGTCCATACATTATATGGAATATGAGCTGATGATCAAGAACTTGTGAGGAACTTGGCATCATTAGCAGCCGCCCCTATATTACCTTCTCCTCTCTTCTCTGTTATGATACCTTGATGCTCTAAGTTCATGATCAGATGATGATTAACATGTTTCTGAGGCCTCTACTATTGCTACTACTCGTTTTTTGATAAATTATTGTTTTATAGGACTACTTTGGTTTATAGACCTTTTTGATTTCTTATACCTTCTCGTGCACCTAAAGCACACTTTCTTGCATCTATTAGAACAAAGCGCGAAATAATATGACGGACACTAGACAGTGCAGCCCGATGCCCAGAGCATGATGAGTAGCCAACCTATGAGTAGCAAGCACTAGAGGAGTAGCTTACTCAGGAGCAGTTCGATAATGAGTTAGAAAAGGGTCTAGAAGTGATGCTTACTCAGGAGTAGTGTGGCGAGGAGAAAGGAGAGCAGAAGGAAGAGCAGGAGAGGCTGCTAAAGGCGAAGAAGAAGAAGATGATGAGGACTCAGAAGAGAGATATATAAGTCCCGAGGATCCTTTCTCATGTGAAGCCAGAAGGAGGCTAATGGAGGAAGATTTGGACAAGGATTTTGACCTGAACGAGGAGGTAGGGAAAAAGCCTTAGCTTATAAATTTTGCTAAAGCTTTGGCTATATTACCTCTACTAACACTTTGACCTATCGTATATATAGGTCCCTCCTGAAACTCGGAAAAGACGATGTCGATGTCCGTGACATCTCATTGGACAAGACGAGGTAGAGGAAAGGAGAGCAGAGGTAACAGCCATAGAGACGGACATTGAGGCTCCACAACCTCAAGACACAACCATGACTACCAAGCCTAAGAGGAAACGAGAGGATAGAAAAGCAAATCAATATTCAGATAAGGCATGCTATGTGATAACGGAGGTCGGGCTAGCAGGGGAGATCCTTGAGCCAAAGGAATTAAGAGAATGATTCTATAATGCGATCGGGGCCCTAGTAAGAGATAAATTGAACCCAGCAATCCCTAAATGAAAAGAGGTACTAGAGAAGAAAAAGGATGAACTATGGGATAGGCAGCTGAAGCTCAATTTTAGATTTTCAGAGGGTAAGCATGAACTAGTAAAAAATGCTTTCAAGATGATGGGAGAGTCATTCCGATGTTGGAGGTCGAAGCTCAACAAGAAGTATATCCAAAAGAGATTAACTCCCTTCAACAAGTTCAACAACATAACTCCTAGTCAATGGGAGGAGCTCATGGCTCATAAGACTTCACCAGAGGCGTTGGAGCTCAGTGCCTGTAATACCGAGCTGGCGAAGAGGAACAAACACCACCATCATCTAGGCCTCGGTGGCTACTATGCCAAGGAAGAGTAGTTTTGGAAGATGGACGAAGAGGCCGCAGCTACTAGAAATATTGATGTGACAAATTTGAAGGTATGCTCAAGGAATTGGATATATGCGAGGAGTATAGAATCATCCGACGGTAATCCTAAGTTTGATAAGTCAGAGACCCAAGAGACAGTATCAAGGATACTAAAATATGCTGAAGACAATGAGAATGGCTCATTCAATCCTTCCAGAGAGAGGGACGAGCTTGGCCTTGGTTTAGGAAACAAGGAGCACACAGGCCGCACCAGGGGGCTAGGGAAAAGAACGACTTGGAAGCAAGGATTCAAAGAGGACAGGTACATGTATAAGAAACATGATAGAGACAGGGAGACTAATCTTGAGCTTCAAGTGAAGGCTCCAGTTGCGAAGGCGCTGGAGGAGCAAGGACTGTCTATGGAGCCACGGATATTAATGACGCCGCTGGGAGAACTGGCATTAGTTGGCAGCCCTCCAAAAGTTCCTAGCAACCAAGGTTCCACTGCAGCCACAACCCCCGTTGATCATATACGGGAACCAACTAGTTGCACCTTAGTGTTTCTCAGTGGCTGGCAGAACATTATGATGGAGGTGGCAACAGGTGTGGCACATCCTCTTGGTGGCTTACACCATAATAATAAGATACCACCGGACAACACTAGCGCCGAGGTGCATACCATGACGCCCGAGTTCATGCAGTGAAGGATAGACTACGCAACTCCCGAGAGGCTGGTGTTACTCGGAGACGTGATAGGGCAGTTCATCCTCTAGCACAAATAGGACATTATATTGACAGCTTCTTCGCTGCATCCCCCTCTCCCAAATTTAGAGTGAGTTGTTGAGGTCGGGGAGATATTTTCACCATCTCATGACCACCACATTCCTGAGATGTCATATTCTTCCCCGCCTCCTAGTGAGCATGTGCCTGATAAGCCACAACCTTCTCCAACTGATATCAAGCAAGTGTATGATGAGATGCCATAGTTTTCTCAACAAGCACAGCCGATACATGAACAATGAGTGCCTCCTGAAGAAGGTGATGCACAAGAAGATGAGGACGTGCCTGAATGGGAACTTCACCATAAGACCAATTTATGTTCCGATGAAAGATGTCTCGTCGGTGCACAAGTGGTATTCCCATGACCAGTTCAAGCCTGAGAACCAAGTTAAAAAAGTCCCATCACAGGCTTCTGAGGAGGCCGTCACTAGCAAACTCCACCAAACAGCAAAGTAGTATCCAAATGTTGATGCCATCAAATGGTCAAAAAATTACTCGAAAATATATGAAAGAGGCAAGCCCTTCCTACCAAACCAGGACATCCAGCGCCTACCACTTAGAATGAGAAGGTTCCATGATTGGTTCTTGCGTGTTCTCCCAACGAGCATAGACCTCGTACAAGCATGCTTCCCCACCGGCACATTTAGAAGCCCAGCCGAGAAAATTGTCTTTGACTTCAATAACATGCATACATGCTTTCACCTCGGAGCAATGGAGATGAATCTAATTCGCACATGGTGCCTGTAAGTCCTTGTCCTCCCGATATGATATGAATGTAATCTTTGAATTTTGTTATAACTAACCCACGCCGTGATTTATAGAATGCAAGTGCACATTGTAAAACAAATGCCAAGTGTGAAAGCTGGATATATAGACCCTCAAACTATAGCACAAACAAATTTTAATTACCCTAAATAGTGGAAACTAGAAGACAAAGAGCTAGCTGCTGGAAAGACCCTTTGAGAGAAAGAGCACATCCATACGAAGAAACTAAGGAAAGAGTCCCTTAAGGTTTTAGCATACATTGCACTAGCTTTTAAAATTCTCCAACAGCACTCTACTATATGGCTACTATACAACTTTGAGTAAGTTCAACTCTATACTTAAAGCTTTGTTCGATATATTTTATTCGATGCAAAAGAGCTTTATCTAGTTCTATGATTAAATCCATGCAGCAACCACTGAATTTGTATAGGCGTCGATGTCGAGAGGAGCATGGCATGGGTCTTTGATTCAATAGATAGGGATCCGGTGACATACAAAGACTTCATATCGATTCTCAAGACATATACATATCGACAATCCTCTTTAGCTTATATGTTTGTATACATACTTGTAACGTTCACTTTTAGATACTAACAAGTCGTATTTGCTAAAATAATTTGAACAGGGCATTTAGGTTCTATGTCACTAAACATCATGGAAGACATGATCCAGTAAGGAAGGAAAAGCTGATTATAAAAATACTATGTGAGGTAAGTATAACTTACTTCTTCAGTACTCCATTACATGGCTGTCAAAAACATTACTTAACATTTCCATATGCAAAATACACAGTGCTCCAAGCAGAAGTCTGGGAGTGTACATTATGGATACAATGTATGTTCTATGATGAGTAACATCGGTGCCTACAGAAGACACCCCTTAAGGGTAAGTTTGAACCTCTTCACCCGTAGTATAAAAACTTCGTGTATGATATGAAATACTAAATCGACACTTGTTCTCTTGTAGTGGAAAGAAGAGAAAGAAATAAAAAGAGACCCATACAAGGATGACCAACTCTTAGAGCTTGTCGGCGACCTTTGCAACTTTATATTAAACCAGATTGTACACGTCAAAGGCACCTACCATGACCGAGAGTCTGACTTAGGTAGAAATCCTCAGTACCAACACCTTCGCGAGACTGAAAGGCTAGCTCTAGACGTTGATAACAATGTATATGGAATTTGACATTGGTTTTACCTTGTGAATTATGTCTATTTAATGATGGATTGTATATATTCTTGTGAATTGGACTTGTAATTGTAGTTTATATAATACTCTTGTGCTTGTAGTTTATATAATACTCTTGAGCGAACGCGGTTCGGAACGTTGGTCGCGGGGCGTTCAGCAGGATTATCTCGCTTTCCTCGCTCACTCGCAACGCGAACGCGGGAATACGCGGAAACAAACAGGGCCATATGTATGTTCTGGTCGAATTTGAATTGTCTGCCCCTACAAACAGGTATTATAGGAGCGGCTGAGCCGCCTATAAATCGATTTGTAGAGGCGGTCTGGGAACCGCCCCTATAAATGCATGATTTATAGGGACGATTGGTCAAACCGTCCCTACAAATAGTCTTAAGCCGCCCCTACAAACCTTTTATTGTAGGTCTTGAGCCGCCCCTACGAACCTTTTACGTAGTAGTGTAATTAACGCAATCTGTTGCCAGTATGTATGCCAGACAAAAATTGCATTAACTTCAAACGGAATCGATCTGACTGCACTAGCTATCTCTAGCTGGTTCAGTTTGTTTGATGAGAAAGCAAACGGCCGGGAGAGAAACCCTAGCTCTCTCTCTCTCTCTCTAAAATAGCGCATGCTTGTTCGTACAACGCATCATCACACTCATTGCTTTCCAATTTCAACGGTAAGGATCGATCGATGGCCTCTTTCAAGGACCATGGTGCCGTGGTGGCAATGGTAGCGGTGGTCTTCCTCGCCACCGTCCTCCCTTCTCATGCGTCGACGGCGGTCGATGAGCCGGCTAAGTATAAGCCCACGGCGCCGGCACCGTCCCCTGTATCGCACGCCTCGCCGCCGCCGCCGCGGCCGGTGGTGCAGCCGGTGATCGTCGTCCAAGGTGTCATCTACTGCAAGTCCTGCAAGCTCAGGGGCTACAACAGCGGCATGGACGCGTCCCCTCTCCCCAGTGAGTCCTGAAAAACCTGTAGTTCATTATTCGTTTTCACTCGCTGACAGAACTGAAGCTGACATCAATTGCAAATATATACCGTGTGGCAGATGCGACGGCGAGCCTGGTGTGCTACGGCGACGAGGAGAGCAAGTACCGGGTGCTGAACCAGACGAGCACGGCCACGGACAAGAACGGCTACTTCCTCGTGATGGTGTACGACGTGGACATGTTCGACCGGCACAGCTGCAGACTGTACCTCCGCTCGTCGCCGACGCCGCTCTGCGCCGCGCCCTTCGTCCCGTCCAACCCCAAGCTGGGGCTCACCCTCGTGAGGGACCGGGCGGCCACGGCGCCCAGGGGCGCGCGCGGCATCTTCCACCCCAAGACCCCGCTCATGTACGCGCCGGACACCGCCGGCAAGTGCCCGCCGTACTGATGACCGATGGTGTACGTGGTCGGGATCGGAGCGGCGTCATGAGCTATGGACATGGACGCATCGGGCCGGGGGGTGTTCACTGGTGCATGCATGGGCAGCGTGGATGGATGCTCGTTGGTCAAGAGGCCGGAAGTTGTCAGAGGCAAAAATAAGGAGAAGTAGTATGTAGTGATTGTTGTCACGTATCGTGTCATCGTTTTAGTCGATGCTCGATGGAGTATCTGATCTGTTAACTGTTGCTGTTTGTTGAGTCTGGAGTGGTTAATTTGCTCGTCTGTGTAACCGTTTCTTATTAGTCGATCCTGTCTTTGGACACATGAAAGAGTTTGGGCGTTCTTTTGTTGTGTGCAAACTGAAAAGTTACAAACAAAAAATTGAGAGATTTATTGTATGTTCAACTAGTCTGGGATCGGAAAATCGACAGTTTGGTCAAGGATCCGGTTTACCATTTTATACTCCAATAGGTAAGTTTAAAAGTTTCTGCCATTCTGGACAACACCAAGGCCTTCTTTGAATGTATGTGTATCCACTTTAATCCACATGTGTTGAAGTAGATTGAAATTGAACTTAATTTAATTTCACTTCAACACATGTGGATTGAGATGAATACATGCGCATCCAAACAAGACCTAAAGGGATGTTTGGCACTGCTCCTCTTGAGAGGCTCCTCCAGAGGACCAGAGCCTTTTTTTTACTGAAAAACGGCTCCTCCGGGAAAACGTTTGGCAGAGCTCCGCCGCAGGAGCCAGAGCCAGAACCGGGGAGGAGCCCTACCAAACAGGCCACGCAGCTTCAAAGTATATAGTTTTGATTATGAAGTATTTCCACCTCTATCGTTTAAGCTTTCTTATTTATTTATTTTATCCTCATTCGAAATAATACAAAAATATATTGATCTTAAGGGGACAATCGTGTTTGTTCATCCTTCTACTTGTTTTCTCCTCGTTCCTTTTTTTTGCAAGATATACTGATTTTCAATATTTTCTTCTTCATTTTTTAGTTTTTTCAGTCATTTGCTTAAATTTATTGACTCAACATTTAAAAATAGTGCACTCAACATTTTCTTAAAGTTGGTTAAACCTTTTTCCATTTTTTGACTCCAACTTTTAAAAATAGTTTAATAAATTTTAAATAATTATGACTTGAAGTTTTTGGGATTGTTTACTCAACAATTTTCTATTTATTGATCGCACATTTTTATAAGTTCTCAAATTGTTGATTCATTTTTTTGTTCACACATGATTTTAAAATTTTCAACTCGATATTTGTGTTTATGTTGAGTCATCATTTGGAAATTGTTGACTTGGCTTTTTTCGAATGCCTTTCTTTTTCTTTCTATTAACCTTTACGACTTCTTGGCTCAACATTTCCAAATTGTCGTCAAAATATTTTTTTAGATTTCTCTTTTGTAAATCGTTGACTCAACATTTTGAAACTACTCAATAATTTGATTTAACATTTTGCACAGTAAAAAGTTTCATATTTGACTTGTCCATTTTCATTTAATATATTTTACAAAATTAGAATAGTGTTTTTTATATTCCCTTCTTTTTGCTTTTTTTACTTAATTTATTCAGAATTTTATTATGCTTGATACAAAGTTTCTCTTTAAGAATGAGGAAATAAGGTTTTAATATATTTAAAAATTGTAATGCACGAGTAGGAAAGGACATATAAAAAATGAAGTGACGCAGACTAATCTAATGATACTTATTTAGTATTATAAGTGTTGATATTTTTTTATATAAATTTGATGAAATTTAAAATTATTTGACTTCTAAAAAACAAGAATTATACTCCCTCCATACTAAAAAATAAAGTTATTTTAAACAGCGACACGGTCTTCAAAGTATAACTTTGACTTCTTATTATATAAAAAATATTTATCGAAAAGTGATATATGTATATTTTTTATGAAAGTATTTTTCAAAACAAATTTATTCGTATGGTTTTCAGATTTCCAAACTCAACAGCTTAAATGTTATTCATGATTTATATTTTCAATGTTTAATCCAAACTTTATCCAAAACGACTTCATTTTTAGTATGGAGGGAGTATTATATTTTCATTAGGAGAGAGAGAGTATAATTGACCCGATACAGAATAAAACGTAAAAGATTCTGTGGGCTGAAAGGTTGGTAGCTTTGCTAAAGAAGAAAATATCCTCTCCTGAGAAGCTAGATTATGTTGCAGAAGTTTCGTAGAGAACGAGTTGCCTCTTAACTAGATCTTAATTTAACTAATTTATGATCGAAAACGCTCAGCCACGTGCGTCCGTCCGTCCGGATGTGGCTCCAGTCTTCACAGCAGACCGACCTCTCAAAAAAAATCCACACACTCCGCTCATCCACCTGTCACGCCGTGGCTGAGCATTTTCGGCCGTTCATCCATTCGCCCCGCCTCGCGTCTTTCCCCAACCGCTCCTGCCGTGGCATTGCGCCGTACCCTCCTCCTACCACGCCGCACCCCCATCGTCGGCTGCGCCGCATGCCCATCCCCTGCGAGCGGACGGCGCTGGACGACTGCGGTCGAGCGAGTAGTAGCGCTGGAGTAGAAGCAATAGGACCGCGCCGATGGTTGCGAGCCTGGGCCGCGAGCAGGCATTGGAGAATCGTAGGAAGGCCGCGCCATTGCTTCACCGGCGAGCTCCATTCACCGCCGCTGATCTTCGCGCCGGCGTCGAGCTCCACGAACGATGAGCGTCCATTCATCCAAGCAGAAAGGTAACATTATGCTAAAAGCACATGTTGCAAGAGTATGTTTTAGGTATTTTATCTATATGTTGCAAGTGTTTCATCTGGATGTTGCAAAAGTATATTAGAATGTTGCATATGTTGCAAGTATTTCATAGGTATGTTGGAAGCGTCTGTTTTCAATATCTCATCTGTTTCAGATTTATATTGCAAGCGATTTATCTCGATGTTACATATGTTTTACACATATGTTGCAAGTGTTTTATTTGTATGTTGCGTATGTTTGCAATGTTTTCAAATGTTTTCAGGTGTTTTTTTTTGAAGTATTTCAGACGCATGTTTCCTGTATTTCATTTGTCTTCTTTTGTATGTCGCAAGTGTTGCATCTAGACATCTTAAAAGTAGATCGGGTGGTACACATAGAATGCGCGTGGGAAGCATGAGGGACGCGTGGGAAGCGTGAGGGACGCGCGGCGCATGCGATGCCCGGGTGGCGTGGCCCCTGTTTGGGCGCACGAAACGCAGGTGCGTACGGGCGACGTCCGGACGGCACGAGCCCCGTGTGGACACGTGAAACGGAGACGCGAAAATAAACTGCAGCCATGGACGTCCGTCAAACGTTCGGCGCTAGAGTGCCGATTTATGATCTACCACCAATAATAAGTCCCGTGCCAACTCGATCGCTGCCCTACCACTGCCGCGGTAGGTTGATGGTGGTGCACGGGAGAAGGTTTATCTGCCAAGAAAGCACTGGACCGACTGGTTCGTGGGTCGTGGCTTACTTGCGTCTGCCATCTTCGTCTGTGGCTTGATGGCCTTGTCGTGGGCTCTCGTGGCCCAATTTTAAGGCCCTTTTCCCTCCGTATGAAAATCAGACACCTCAAAGAGGAAGAGAGAGAGAGAGCACCGCAAATATGGCTTCCCTGTGTAAGCTTTCTACTCTCTATCCAAAAAGAATATATAAATTTCGTTTTCGGGACAGACAATCAACCTCGAGTTATTTAACATCTATAAAGAGTTCTACTCCACTAAAATCACTACAACATTTCTCCATTTATACTTGAAGCAAAAAAAAAAGTATGCTCCTCGTTGCTCTCCTCACCGAAATCACCCACCACATGCTCCTCCACCAAAATTGCTACAACTGAAAGGAGTTGAAGCTAAGAATCACTTGTTCATTTACACCACGAGCAGAAAGCTAAAAAATCCACTCTCCATCACCACTTAGGGTCTCTTTGCCACGGCTTATGTCGGCTTCGGCTTTATCTATTTTGCGCAAATTGAGGCACTGTAGCGTGAAGTCGTTTTGCAAGCCGGGGTTAAAATAAACAAGAAGCCGGAAAAAACCAGTTTTTCTGACTTCACCGGCTTTAGCTTCACCAGTGAAGCCGTTTTGGATGAGCCGTGCCAAATGAGGCTTTATTTAATCCTTTCCAGACTCACTTCTTCCCACCTACTCACCCACCAGCGTCACTCTATTAGAGCTAAAAATCAGTGGGTGTAATTCCACCAAATAAGCCACCCTCCCTTGGGATCTACTGGGAGGCTCATCGTAGTTGCAACCGTTTTACTCACTCGCCGCGACTCACCATCCAGTTACCACTACGCGGGATCCAAAACCCAAACGGATTCCAACTGTTCGCTTGTTGGTTTTAGCCAGTCCAAACCAGCTAGCCAACAGTGTTTTTTTCTCACAACAAACCAGCACCAGCTAACCCAAACCAGCCCAGAAACCAACCAGCGAACCTGCCGAGTATTCAGTTACGCAGCAGCAGCAGCAGTTTATATTACATTCCCCAACGAAATGGATCTGATGCCTTAAACTTTACGTATCCTCAGCTCGATTGCATTATTCTGTTGCACACTCCTAAGTACGATCAGTCCGCCTCTTATGTATTCACCCCATACGGGCCTCGATCTGCAGAGACTGGCGGCCGCGGATGCTCAACCGAGGATGATGCTAGCGTGGGACGTCGACGCTGGTCCTGTGTTTACTTGAGCTTGAGCATAGCATGCATACACCTTACTGACACTGACATTCAACTCTGACTAGATCGAGCTCGTGTAGACGAACATGGCTACTATAGCTAGGGATTTATGTACAATTTACACACACAATCTAACGCACCTGGAACTCCGTAATTAATTAATTAATTAAGGAAGTTATCGATCTGGACTGAACTGTGCTGATCGACTGATGCTGTAAACGAAGCAGTTGTTCGCTTGCAGTGCACTCCAAGCCACATGCGAGCTCATCATGTCTTGCCCTCGATTCCCCGGCGAGGCCTCCTGATTTCCGCGCAACTTTGAAGGATCTCCGCTGATCCACAAGCCAAAACGGCAATCACGAGCAATGCAATGCAATCTCACACACCAAGCTAGGAAATCAGAGGAGTTGTTAGCTACTGCTATAAATTGCAGCCATCTCGCTTCCGGTCTTCGCAACCTGCTGCTGCTGTATCCTAGCTAGCTAGCACTGTACGTCAGTACGTGTAGCGTACGCTGCAGCTGGGCATTGGCTGGCTAGCTTTTGTAGGCAAAGAAAGCAAAGGCTACCACACGACGACGACGATGGCTATGCTCGCCAACAAGTGCGTGCTGCTGTCCCTCTCCGCCGTGCTCTTCTCCCTCGTCGTCGGCGCCTCCGCCATGCTGAGCAGCCTGCCCCCGCCCCCGCCGACGGTGAACTTCAGCATCGGCGTGCAGGGCGTGGTGTGGTGCAAGTCGTGCAGGTACCCCGGCTACTTCGCGCCCATGGACGCGTCCCCACTCCCAGGTACGTTCAGTATTGTCCATTGTTGTCAGTACTCCTGAACAAACGTCGAGACGACAATGCAAACGACGCACGCCTTTTGCCCATGCAGGCGCGAAGGTGTACCTGCGGTGCAAGCACGGGCGGCGGGCGGTGACGGTGGCGGGGCAGTCGGGGCCGGGCGGCTACTTCCTGATCCAGACGTCGCAGCAGGTGTCGGCGTTCACGAGCCAGCAGTGCCGGGTGTACGTGCCACGGTCGCCCGTGCGCGCCTGCGGGGTGCCCGCCTACCCGGCCGGACGCAAGGGCCTGCCGCTCAAGTTCCAGGAGTTCGTCAAGCGCGACAACGGCCTGCAGGGGATGTACTCCGTCGGCAACCGCTTCTTCCGCCCCAAGTACCCGGGCAAGTGCTACTAGTAGCTAATGATCAACGACGACCGACCCACCAGACCCAAGATCACCCGGCATGCTGATGCTAGGCTAGCAGTAGAACGCACAATGCAAGGTGTCCAGGTCTTAGGGTACGTTTGATGCCAGCAGGGACATGAATAAAAATAAGCTAGGCTAATTATTGTCTCTTTGAGATCGTTGAGTTAGTTGGGTAGTTTTAATTAAGGTACTAGCTAGTGTTGGTTGGTGCTTAACCGTTTCTATTGTTATGGATTGGAACTAGTTCTTCCTGCTGCTTGGTCGATTGGATATATTTATGTAATAAGAAGAACGATTGAGCACCTGCCTGTTTTTGCGCTATTAATTACTCCACTTCTCCTATATTTCAGGTATCTGAATTTTAAAATGATTTCAGGCAACACTCTTATACTATCAATTAGTACAAGTAAAGTTATTGATTTTTTATTTTTCTTTGTGTCATAACATATCAAATTTTTGTTCCTGACTGACTCTAGAAATAATTGTAAATTGTTAAATTGTCTTTTGTGCCAACACATATTAGATTGTGTCTAGTTTGTGGTTTTGTCTAATGGGTTTTTTTATTCTCGAAACAAAAATTGCAGATAGTGTCTACAGAAATTGAAGCGAACTAGAACTGCAATTTTAGTATAAAATATATGCAATAATTGTCGTCTGAAAGAAAACTAAAATTCAAGCACCTGAAATTTAGCAAATCCCTAATTACTCTGCATAGTTATGATATGCAAATCTTTTGCGTATTCGAAAAAAAAATACTCTTATCTATTTAAAAAAATAAATAATACAAAAGGTTCTAGCTTTAAATAAATCCCTTCAAAACTTAAAAAGAAGGGACATCAGTACACATTTATTATGAATATAACCTAGATCTACATAGTTATTCCTTCTGGAAGTGAACTAGCGGGAAAAAAATACTGTACTTTGGTGCAAGCGGGTTCTGTTTTCAGTGTGGAACGCTGTAATTTGTAAGCCCAGAAGAACTGCTTTGAACGTCACTTGGGTCATTGGGCCAGGCCAGCCCTATAGTTACACCTGAAATGGTTGGAAGGAAAGTTACAAAGCCCAAAAGGTGATGGGCATAGTAGGATAAACCTGGCTGTAATAACTAATAACTGTACAACAAACCAAAGCTAAATAAGCCTACTTGTTTCGTTGAATCTGTTTTAAGCAAAGTTTGAAAATAAAACAAAAAACAGCCCCGTGCGTCTTGTAATTAAGAGAGAGAAATTGAGGCGGGCAATCGGCCTGTTCGCTGGTTGGTTTCTGGGCTGGTTTGGGCTGGCTGGTGCTGGTTTATTGTAAGAGAAAAACACTGTTGTCGGATACAGTGAGAAGGGGTACCCTAAGCAAGAACGAAAAAACGACTGGTTAGACTTCGTAAAAGTCGAAACCAGCTAAACACCGCTGGCCTCGGCCGATTCTCCGACTCGCCCGAGGCCCCCTCACCGCTGACCTCGGGCGATCCCCCACCAAAGGCCTCGGCCGACCCCCTCTCGTCGCAGGCCTCGGCCGGGCCGCCGACACTCCGTCTCGCGCGAGGCGGGCTCGGCAGCACTCCGCTGCCTCTTCCTTCACCCGTCCCTCTGACAAAACATCGTGTCGCATTAACTCAGCCAACTGCTGCCCCTGACATCGGTCGCATGCTCGGCACAGTACAGCGGAATGGCCGACGGGACAGGAGGCAGGACTGGGCAAGGGTTACCCGCCACTGTGCTAACCACTATGCACATGGTTGACGCCCATGCCTCACTGTGCTGCCAACTCCTGCTCCGAGAACAACGCAGCGTGGGGAGCCACGTCTGGGCTACTGTGGCCTCGGAATCAGTACCCAGGACCAATAATTCCCTCCAAGGCCTCGGCAGTTTGCTTCAGGGGCTCGGCAGCCTGAGGATCCATATCCGTCGAGCCCCCCGCGATGGCTCGGCCTCGGCATCTGTAGAGCCACAGCTCCCTACGACGTCATCGCACGATGACCAGCACGTCGCCCGGACTGGGCAGGGGTTACCCGCCACTGTACTAACCACCATGCACATGGTTGACGCCCATGCCTCACTGTGCTGCCAACTCCTGCTCCGAGAACAACGCAGCGTGGGGAGCCACGACTGGGCTACTGTGGCCTCGGAATCAGTACCCAGGACCAATAATTCCCTCCAAGGCCTCGACAGTTTGCTTCAGGGGCTCGGCAGCCTGAGGATCCATGTCCGCCGAGCCCCCCACGATGGCTCGGCCTCGGCATCTGCAGAGCCGCAGCTCCCTATGACGTCATCGTATGATGACCAGCACGTCGCCCGCCATGTCCTGCATCAAGCTATACTGGAGCCCCACAACGCACAAGATCAAGTATGACCGGCGCGTCACTTCTGCACGACAAGGACGGGGCCACTCCATCGACCATACCACAACAGTGGTCGGCTACAGGGTTCGGACACGCCACCCCCATTTATAGAGCGCTATGTATGGACGTCCCTGGTTCTCCCTTAGAGTATAAAAGGGAAGGACCGGGGCCATTTCTAGGGGAGAAAAGACGAACACACCGATAGAACTACACACTTCTACACTGCTTGAGAACAACGTCTCAAACAGCCCGCACCACCCACGCCGAGACCTGGGGCTAGCTCCCTCTCTCACCTAGCTTGTAACCCCCTACTACGAGCACTCCGGTGCAAGGAATAGAAGATCGATCTCTCAGACTGGACGTAGGGCCTCGATTGCCTGAACCAGTATAAACCTTGTGTCTCTTTGCATCACCATTCGGGATTAGGGGCACGCAGCACAAATTCACTCGTTGGTTGAGGGACCCCCGGTTCCAAAACACCGACAGTTGGCGCGCTAGGTAGGGGTCGCTGCGTGTTAGCTTCATCGTCCCAGCAGGACCCGGATGGCAGACCCCATACGACCATTGCGTCTCGGCACCGTAGTTTGGTTCGGGAGCCTAGAGTTCAGGTCTCTAGGGCATGAGTACGACATGGTGCTCCTCACCCCTCGAGCCCCACCGTCCGACGATGAAGTCACGCCCCGGTAGCCTAGGCGCAGGCGGCGCCCGGGCGGCCGCTCTCGCCACGCTCGCCAGGCACGACGCGAGGAAGGCCACCCCGACGCTACGCGAACCCGGGGCGGCACGCCACTCCCCGCCGATATCCTACGACTAGCTGTTGGTACGGGGTCCCTGGCTGGGGACCTATCTGGCCTGAGCATGGACAAAGGAAAATCGCCGGTAGCTCGCGGCGATGCCCAGTCGTCTAGCTCCACTCCACCACTCCCTAAAGAGTCAACCCCAGCGGGGCAGAATATGGAGACGGCACCGTCCCTATACCCCTTTGGGTTGAGGAATGTCGCCGCCTCTTATGCCTATGCCTACACTGCCGCTCACGAGCACCCCTCGGAACACCGCCAGCGCTTCGCTCTCGACCTGAGCACCCACTCTGACTCCTCGGACGAGGACGAGGCATGGCCCGGGGTGGATTTCTCTGAACTCCACAACCCTGGGGCTTTGCGCCAATTCTTAGCCACAAGCGACTACTGCCTCGGCTATTTTGACTCCGACGACGAAGGGACTTACGATCCATCTCGTGAGTGCTTCCACGTCGGGCTCGGGATGCCAAGGGCGGGCGAAGAAGATGAGAGGACAGGCAACCATTCCCCGCCCCAGGCAAGGGCAGGCGATGCCACACCTCCGCGTCTCGTAGCCCCGGCGGCACGAAACAAGAATCCCGTCCACGGGGGGCATCGACGCCCAGACCTAGAGCAGCTCCGCGAGCTTCAAGCCAAGGTCGAACAAGACCGACTCCTTCTGCAACAGCTTCGGGACACTCTCGAGCAGGAGCAGCAAGGGCGCGGGGAGGGCAGAGGAGCCCGAGAGAGGGCCCGTGACGTCCATCACCGCATCAACGACAACGAGGGGGGAGAGCCACCCCCAATCTTTAATCGCGCTAGCCAGAATGTCGCAGCGGCTGCGATGCTGGTCCGAGCAATGCCCGAGCCCTCCACCACCGAGGGGCGACGGGTCCGCGAAGAGCTCCGCGACCTCCTCGAGACCGCTGCGGTACAGCAGACCGAAAGTTTCGCCTCCCGCCAGCGCGGAGGCACTTCGGAGCAACCCACGGCGCGACCTCGCTGAGGCCAGGATGCCTCGGTCCGTCCCGAGCCCGCTCGCACGCCGACGGCCAACGGGGCCCCCTCGGTGCGTGATCGACCTGGAGACTAGCACGAGGCACAAGGCAACCACGAAGTAGTTGGCAGGCGACGGCGCCGTGGCGACGGAGCTGCCCGGGGCTACCACCCACACCGAGGCGGTCGCTACGACAGTGAAGAGGACCGCAGTCCTTCTCCCGAGCCACCTGGCCCTTGGGTCTTTAGTGGAGCCATTCGCAACGCTCACTTCCCAGCCCGGTTCCGGCAACCTACCAACCTCACAAAGTATAGCAGCGAGACGAACCCTGAGCTATGGCTAGCCGATTATCACCTGGCTTGTCAGCTAGGCGGTGCGGAAGATGACCTGCTCATCATCCGCAACCTCCCTTTGTTCTTGTCAGACTCAGCGCGAGCCTGGCTCGAACACCTTCCTCCCACACAGATCCACGACTAGCGTGACTTGGTGAGGGTCTTCGTCGGGAATTTCCAGGGCACCTATGTGTGCCCTGGGAACTCCTGGGACCTCAAAGGTTGCCGCCAGAAGCCAGACGAATCTCTTCGAGATTTCATCCGGCGCTTCTCCAAGAAATGCACCGAGTTGCCCCGTGTCGGTGACTCAGAAATCGTCCAAGCATTCCTCTCTGGCACCTCCTGCCGAGACCTGGTCCGAGAATTGGGCTGGAACATACCAACCACAGCGGCCGCACTCCTCGACATCGCCACCAACTTCGCCTCAGGCGAAGAGGCGGTTGGGGCCATCTTCCCCAACAACGACGCCAAGGGGAAGCAGAAGGACGAGGCCCCCAAGGCCTCACCCACTCGCGTCCCTAAGAGAAAGAAGAAGGGTTGCCCAGGGAAGCAGGAGGTCCTCGAGGTCGTCCATGTCGCCACAGCAGATCATAGGAATCCTCGAGGCCCCCGGGGCCCCGGGCTATTTGACGACATGCTGAAGAAGCCCTGTCCTTACCATCAAGGTCCGGTGAAGCATGCCCTCGAGGAGTGCACCATGCTCTGGCGTTACTACGCCAGGCTTGGGCTCCCCGACGACGATGAGGCCAGGAAGAGGGGCGCCGGCGAAAGGGACGGCGATAAAGACGATGGGTTCCCCGAGGTACGCAACGCCTTCATGATCTTTGACGGACCCTCGGCATGCCTCACGGTGCGCCGGTGAAAGAGGGAACGCCGGGAGGTCTTCTCGGTCAAGGTGGCCACCCCCCGATACCTTGATTGGTCTCGGGAGGCAATCACCTTTGATTGGGAAGACCACCCCGATTATGTTCCAAACCCCGAGCAGTACCCGCTTGTCATCGACCCGATCGTCGGCAACACCCGGCTCACCAAAGTGCTCATGGACAGAGGCAGCGGCCTCAACATCCTCTACGTCAACACTCTGGAGCTCCTAGAGCTCGACCAGTCATGGCTCCGAGGCGGTTCCACACCCTTCCATGGCGTCGTGCCAGGAAAGCGCACACGACCCCTCGGGCGCATCGACTTACCCGTCTGCTTTGGCACGCCCTCCAACTACCGCAAGGAGGTCCTCACCTTCGAGGTGGTTGGATTCAAGGGGGCTTACCATGCCATCTTGGGGCGCCCATGCTACGCCAAGTTCATGGCGGTCCCCAACTACACCTACCTCAAGCTCAAGATGCCAGGCCCCAACGGCATCATCACCGTCGAGTCCACGTACGAACATGCATACGACTGCGACGTTGAGTGCATTGAGTATGCCGAGGCCATCATGGAGGTCGAGACCCTCATCGCCGATCTCGACCAGCTTGGTAGCGAGGTTCCCGACACCAAGCGGCGCGCCGGGACCTTCGAGCCCGCGGAGGCCGTCAAGCTCGTCCCCGTCGATCCCGCCATCCCCGACGGCCGAGGACTGAAGATCAGCGCCACCCTCGACAGCAAATAGGAGGCCGTGCTCGTCGACTTTCTCCGTGCGAACGTCGATATGTTCGCGTGGAGTCCCTCGGACATACCGGGCATACCAAGGGAGGTCGCCGAGCACGCCTTAGATATCCGGGCAGGCTCCAGGCCGGCAAAGCAGCGCCTGCGCCGATTTGACGAGGAGAAGCGCAGGGCCATCGGCGAAGAAGTGCAGAATCTCATGGCAGCCGGGTTCATCAAGGAAGTATTCCATCCAGAGTGGTTGGCTAACCCTGTATTAGTCAGGAAGAAAAGTGGCAAGTGGAGGATGTGCGTGGACTACATTGGTCTAAATAAAGCGTGCCCGAAAGTCCCATTCCCACTACCACGAATTGACCAAATCGTCGACTCCACTGCAGGATGCGAAACCCTCTCCTTCCTTGATGCATATTCCGGTTACCACCAAATCAAGATGAAAGAGTCCGACCAGCTCGCGACTTCTTTCATCACTCCATTCGGCATGTACTGCTACATAACCATGTCGTTCGGCCTCAGAAACGCAGGGGCTACTTACCAACGGTGCATGATCCAAGTCTTTGGTGAACACATCGGGCGAACCATCGAGGCCTACGTGGATGACATTGTAGTCAAGTCCAGGAAGGCCGGTGATCTCGTCGGCGACTTGGAGGTTGCCTTCACATGTCTCAGAGAGAAGGGCATCAAGCTCAACCCCGAGAAGTGTGTCCTCGGGGTTCCCCGAGGCATGCTCTTGGGATTCATAGTCTCGGAACGTGGAATCGAGGCCAACCCGGAGAAGGTCTCGGCCATGACCAACATGGGCCCGATCTAAGACCTCAAAGGGGTGCAGAGGGTCATGGGATGCCTTGCGGCCCTAAGCCGCTTCATCTCGCGCCTCAGTGAAAAAGGCCTGCCCCTGTACCGCCTCTTGAGAAAGTCCGAGCACTTTTCTTGGACCACCGAGGCCGAGGAAGCCCTCGCCAGGCTCAAAGCACTGCTCACCAACCCCCCCGTCCTGGTTTTGCCCACCGAGGGTGAGCACCTCTTACTCTACGTCACCGCGACGACCCAAGTGGTCAGCGCGGCCGTAGTAGTCGAGAGGCAGGAGAAGGGACATGCTCTACCCGTCCAATGACCTGTTTACTTCATCAGCGAAGTGCTCTCCGAGACTAAGACGCATTACCCCCACATCCAGAAGCTGGTTTACACCGTAGTCTTGGCTCGACGCAAGCTGCGTCACTACTTCGAGTCCCACCCGGTGACTGTGGTGTCGTCTTTTCCTCTGGGAGAGATAATCCAAAACCGGGAGGCCTCGGGTAGAATAGCCAAGTGGGCTATCGAACTCATGGGGGAAACCTTGTCTTTCGCGCCTCGGAAAGTGATCAAATCACAGGTCCTATCCGACTTTGTAGCCGAATGGACCGACACACAGCTGCCACCCGTTCAGATCCAATCGGAATGCTAGACCATGTACTTCGACGGGTCTCTGATGAAGACTAGGGCTGGCGCGGGCCTGCTCCTGGTCTCGCCCCTCGGAGTACACATGCGCTACATGATCTGGCTTCACTTCGCCGCCTCCAACAATGTCGCCGAATACGAGGCCCTCGTCAACGGCCTGCAAATCGCCATCGAACTTGGAGTACGACGTCTCGACGTACGGGGTGATTCCCAGCTCGTCGTCGATCAGGTGATGAAAGAGTCAAGTTGCCATGACCCCAAAATGAAGGCGTACTGCGCGATAGTACGTCACCTGGAGAACAAGTTCGACGGTCTCGAACTCAACCACGTTGCGCGAAAGTTCAACGAGGCCGCGGACGAACTGGCAAAGATGGCGTCGGCACGGGCCCCGGTCCCCCCGAACGTCTTCGCCAGAGACCTCCACAAGCCATCCGTTGACTATGCCTCGGCGACGGAAGAGGGCATATCGGCCAAGCCCAACGCAGGGCCCGAGGCCCCCTCTACCACCGAGACCCCGCCAGCCAAGCTCGAGGCCATGGCGATTGACGCAGAGCCTCCCAAGGCCGACCAAGGAACGGACTGGCGAGTCCCTTTCCTTGATCGCCTCGTTCGAGGAGAGCTTCCTGCGGACAGAACCGAGGCCCGGCGGCTTGCGCGACGAGCCAAGACTTACGTCCTCTGCAACGGCGAGTTGTATAGGCATAGCCCATCAGGTATTCTCCAACGATGCATCACCATCGAGGCTGGCCACTCCCTACTTTGGGACTTGCACACAGGAGTCTGCGGGCACCACGCGGCACCTCGGGCGCTCGTGGGTAACGCCTTCCGCCAAGGTTTCTATTGGCCAACGGCGGTGGCCGACGCCACGAAGCTAGTACGCTCCTACGAGGGATGCCAGTACTACGCTCGACAGACGCACCTCCCGGCCCAAGCCCTCCAAACCATCCCCATCACATGGCCATTCGCTATGTGGGGGCTGGACATGGTTGGGCCTCTACAGAAGGCACCCGGGGGCTATACCCATCTGCTGGTAGCCATCGACAAATTCTCCAAATGGATCGAGGCTCGTCCGATCACTCAGATCAAATCCGAGCAAGCGGTGCTATTCTTTACGGACATCATCCATAGGTTCGGGGTTCCTAACACCATCATCACTGACAATGGGACACAATTCACCGGTCGCAAGTTCCTAACGTTCTGCGATGACCACCACATCCGGGTGGCCTGGTTGGCCGTAGGACACCCAAGGACGAACGGCCAAGTAGAACGTGTCAACGGCATGATCCTACAAGGCCTTAAGCCAAGAATATTCAACTGGTTGAAGAAGTTTGGCAAGAAATGGCTTGACGAACTCCCGTCAGTCATCTGGAGCCTACGAAACACCCTGAGCCGAGCCACGGGGTTCACACCGTTCTTCCTGGTCTATGGAGCCGAGGCCATCCTCCCCACTGACTTAGAATATGGTTCCCCGAGGCTACAGGCGTACAACGAGCAAAGCAACCGCACCGCCCGCGAAGACACCCTCGACCAACTGGAGGAAGCCCGAGACGTCGCGCTGCTACACTCAGCCAGGTACCAGCAAGCCCTACGATGCTACCAAGCCTGGCGCATCCAAAGCCGAGACCTGAAGGTGGGCGACCTAGTGCTGAGACTGAGGCAGAGCAACAAGGGCCGCCATAAGCTGACCCCACCCTGGGAAGGGCCGTACATCGTCGCTCAAGTGCTGAAGCCCGGGACCTACAAGTTAGCCAACGAGAAGGGCGAAATCTTCGCCAACGCTTGGAACATAGAACAGCTACGTCGTTTCTACCCTTAAATTTCCAAACGTCGTTTACATTGTTTCTCGAAATGCAATAAAGAAGCGTTCTTAGTTGTTATAATCTTTCGAGGAACCCCCTTATAGACAAGTCGATTGTATAGAACCTAAGGACAGTACGATCGTCTCAAAGGCGAAAAGGCCGGCCGAGCCGTGAGAACGGCCTACGCCTCCAGGCTACGGCAGCTCCCTCACCACCTTTTCACCCAAAGGACAACGTAGGCTCCGAGAAAGTTCTGTACAGAGAGCTTGTCTATCAATAGGGGCTCGACGTCACAATAGCGCTATAAGGGAGACTCGGCTCTGCCTCTGCAAAGCTGAGCCTCCCTCGGGGGCTAAAAAGGGGGAACCCCCTAAGTCCCGAACACCGTCTGTTAATGGTCTTTCAAAAAATTTCTACGCCAAACTCTCTCGCGCTCCGATGGAACCCACACAAGAAACCCAAAGACCAAAAGCTTGTCTCGAGGCCAAAGGGCCGGTTGAGTTGTGAGAACGGCCTACGCCTCTGGGCTACGGCAGCTCCCTCACCACCCTTCGCTGAAGGATGGCTTAGGTTCCGAGGGATTTCTTTGCGGGTTCCCAAGATCGAGACAGAGGGCACAGGCTCGGAAGTAGAACAGAAAACAGTTAAAAGACCCACGTACGCAAATACTTTAAAGGCCTCGACGGCCACAAAAACGTCACGATACGGCAACTAACTCAATTCGGTTACATGGCCCCTTTTGGCCCAGGTCAAAGCTCAAGGATCGGCGGTCGGCGCGGGAGGGACCACCTCTTCTTCAAATAGACCAGCCAGCGCTGTGCCAGGTGCCTCGGCCGCCTCCAACAGCTTCACGACCTCTACATCAGCTTCCTCATCATCTTCTGGCAACACGTAGCCATCGCTAACAGCCTCGAGGTTGATAGCGTAGTGTGAGGAGACGACGGCCAGGGCGCGCTTGACGCCCGTGTGCAACGCCCCCCGGAGCCTCTCGTGGACGCGGCCGCTCAACGCAATCAGGCGGCTACCAAGGGAGCTGGCCGATTGGACTCCCTCGACGTCCAGGGCCTCGCAGGTGGTACGAACTGCGCTGCGCAGCGCCTCATGCTCCCGGACCTCAACATCTAGTGCTGCTTGTGCTGCGACGGAGGCCTTAGCCGCCTGGGAGGCCTCTTTCTTCAGATCTACGTCGCAACGAGGGGTCAGGAGTCAAACACGAACCAGAACAAAAAGAACAAGGAGCACGGTTCGGCGGAACTTACCCTCGGCCTTGCTCTTCCAGTCTAAGGCCTCGACCCGAGAGGCCTCGGCCGCCTTGGTAGCCTCGGCCAAGGCGACTTTCGTCAGCTGATGCTCGCTTTGCTCCGCACCCAGCTGCCCGGCTATGGCCTTGGCAGAGGCCGTCGCTTCTTGGGCCCGAGACCTAGAGGCGTCTCGCTCCTCCTCCAGTTCCTTGATCTTCGCTACCAGAGGGGCAGACTGCTCTTTAGCCATGGCCAACTCGGCCTGAATGTCAGCACAATGAAGGCGGAGGTCCTCCACTTCCGCACTCCGCGCCGACAAAAGCCCCTGAGCATCGGCGAGCAGGCCCTTCTGCCGCCAGAGCTGGTCCCAGATATCCCTCTCCCTTCGTAGGAATACCGATTTCCCGAGGGATCGGGTCTCGAGCTCCTAAAGAGGCAAAACAAAAAACGCACGTCAAACATTGCGAGGGGGCTCGGAGAGAAAACAACGCGGCACGGGAGAGGAAAGTACTTACCTGGGTGACACCGGGCAAGTCCCCTCCCATGATAGTCATCGCTGTCTGCAGCGACCGCACTGCCAGTTGGTGGTACTGCTCGAGGGTATCCCACCGCCCCCCCTCTGCGATATCTTTAAGGGCAAACACAGGCTCCCCCTCGGGATTAGCCCGGTTCCGCCAGAAAACACGCAGGAAGTTCCACCCACGGGGCTCGGGCCGTAGCCGGGCAAGGGCCGAACTCCCCTCGGTGGGATCTGGGACTGGCTGCTCCGCGGTACTGGCCGCCTCGACATCCGCCGCCTCCTTCCCTTGGGAGGAATCATCAGATGAGATTGTCTGAACCAGGGGCGGCGCCAAAACTCGCTCCGTCTCCACCTCCATCGCCTCGGCCTCGACGGATCCAGGGGCTCTGGCCTCCGCCATCTCTACCTCGGTGGCCCCGGCGTCCACCGCCCTGACTTCAGAGGTTTTGGGGGCTCCAGCCTCACCCTCAATGGCCTCGGCAATGGTGGACGCCCCAGCCTCCTTCGCCCCAAGACTCACAACATCGTGAGGCGTGGGCTCCTCCTCCTCCACTCGCTCCGTGGCCGCCTCAGCACCCTTTTCCTGGGCAGCTGCCTCCTCCGAAACGGCCCCGCCCGATGCCGTGCCACGCTACACGCCAGCCTGCGCCTCCGCTGCCTGATGGGCGGAGGAGCTAACGTTCACCTTGAGCGCCTTACAGGGCGCCAAGGCAGGATCTTCCACCAGATGCTTCTGGCTAGAAGCAAAGACACTCCCAAGGTCAGCATGCGACCAAGGGGCAAACAAGAAGTACTACGGACTCCACCAGAAAAGACGCTTACCGTGAACGGGGATGCAGCCGCTTCGACACCGCCAACCTCCTCTGCAACGGCGGCGGTGGTGGCAGCAGCGCGGCCTCGGTGTCCACCGGTGCCAGCTGGCCTCCGCCGGACCCCGGCACCTCCTCGACCCTTCGCGGAGACAATGGGGTCGCCCCCACCGTCGCTCGATCCACCTCCACCGTCAAACCCATCGGGCTGACGGCACGCTCCTCCGACACCCGCGCCTCGGGCGTGTCGGCCTCGGCCCTGAGACGGGCCGCCACCGGCTCCGGGACACCTCCTCCTCCTAGGAGCGTCAGGCTCCTTGCCGGCGCCCCGGGCACCATCTCCCTAATGTCGGGGAGGTGTTCTAGGCAGGCCGTCCCCACCTCACGCCCGCCACCGTCGCCCGAAGAATCCGACACCGACGATGAGGGAGACGACTCCAACGGGAGACTGTCGAGCTTCTGACGCCGACGACGGGCGTCCAGCTTTTCGCGCGCGAGGAGCTTCTTCGTGCGCTTCGCCTCCTTGGCATCTTTCTTCTTCTTCTCCTCCTCGGCGCGCGCCCTGTTCACGGCCCATAGTCGGGCGTCCTCGGGAATGGGCGGCGGGGAGTCTCGCACGTCTCTTATCCCCTGCGGGAACGACGAAGTAAGATAACAGACAAAAAAGGCGGAAAACAAGAAGGCCGCGAAAGCATCGGCAACATCCAACTCACTAGTGAAATGTACCCCCGCGACGGGCGCATCGGGAACGGCATCAAATCGTCGATCTTCGGCTTCCCGTCTACCGCCTCTCTCACCCGACGCAGGGTCTCATCGTCGGTAAGGGCGAAGGCGGACATCTTGGTACCGGCAATCGGGTCACTCGGGGTCATCTCGAACAGCCACCGCCGCCGGGCCATCAGCGGCAACACCCTCCGGTGGTGAAAGGCTGCCACGACCACGGTCGCCGAAAGGCCGCGGTCACGCAGCTTCCCCAAGGCCCGCAAGAGCGGCTCCAGCCTAGGCTGATCAACCTTGATAACGCAGTATCCCCATTTCTCTGGTTGACTCTCTACAACCCGCCCGGTATAAGGAGGAAGTTCTCCGTCGTCATTGCGGAGGTAGAACCAGCCGTCGTACCAACGACGGTTGGACGATGACAGCTGGGCCGGGATGTAGAGAGACTACCGGTCTTGGCGCACATGAAGGGTGCAGCCGCCGGCCCTCTACACCTTCCGAGCCCCCCTCGCTCCCCCCGGCTTGGTGGTGAACGTCGCTCGGAACAAGTGGAGCCACAACTCCCAGTGGGGAGCGATCCCCAAGTACCCCTCACAGACGGCGATGAAGATGGCCGCCTGCGCGATGGAGTTGGGGCTGAAATTGTGAAGCTCCACGCCATAGTAGTACGGGAGCGCCTGCATGAACTTATCCACCGGCGACCCGAGGCCTCGCTCGTGGAAGACGACGAAGCTCACCACGTAGCCATCGTGCGGCCTCGGCTCCGACTCGTTCCCCGGAGCAATCCACTCCGGCTCGTCAGGGTCGGTGATCGGGCGAAGAAGACCGGCCCCCACGAGCGACTGCAGCTTCTCCTCGGTGACGTCGGACCGCTCCCAGGGATCCGTCGGGAGGATGATGGGACCACCAGCCATTGCGCGGTGGAGGTCGCTGCTACGGCGGTAATCTCTCTCTCTCTCTCTTTCTTTCAGTCTCTCGCTCTCGCCCTTCTCCTCCCCGGCGCTCTATGCTCTCAGCAACGGCACAAAGGCAGCGAAAGCGAATGCGGAAAAGGTAAGAAGGGGGAGGGCGAGGCTCTTTGCGTATTTATGCAGGGACGAGACGAAACCACCGGGCGACGAAATCGGGGAAGTTTCCCCCAAAAAATCCGGCGTGGTTATCCAGATCCGGTCTTACCGCCCACGCGCCCACTCCCTCCTCATTAATCGCGCGTGCAGGTACGTCCCGTCGGCTGACGCCACGTCGTGTCCAACCACAGCAGCAGCAGGCGCCATTTCGCCTCCCCGAAAAAGCCGCCTCAAAAGACGCGCCTGCCGTTATTAGCCGTAGGGAGAGAAATAACCCCCCCCCGATTCCTTTCAGGCAAAGGAACTGGGCACCGAGCCCGCTACAGTCCAGGGGTTCGAAGGCTGGGCCCTTAGGGGTTTCGACAGCTGCCCCAGGGCAACAGAGTCAGGG
This sequence comes from Miscanthus floridulus, assembly GCF_019320115.1. Taxonomy (NCBI): domain Eukaryota; kingdom Viridiplantae; phylum Streptophyta; class Magnoliopsida; order Poales; family Poaceae; genus Miscanthus; species Miscanthus floridulus. The sequence goes on along the minus strand of NC_089596.1, from coordinate 93,148,029 downwards.
GCAACTACGGGCGAGCCTATACGAGGCCGAGGCCCAAGCAAGCGAAACGCTTGGGACGCCCTGTGTCGTGTCCGAGACCGGTAGGGAGGTCTCCGAATGGGATCCCACCGTAGGGAGGCACCGAGCCACCGAGGCCCAGCGAACGGCCTCGGCATCCACTAGAGAAACCCTCCGGTACTCTTGGAGCACGTCTCCGGACCGCTAGCCGACCCCCAGCGAACGGGGTACGGGCCTCCACTCGGACTTACCCGATAACAGCTCACCGGAAAATGCCGTCGCTCGCGCCCACCGAGGGTAGCACGACATATTCCACCCCTCCATCTGAGCGAAAAGGAAGCGCGAGGGTCGAATAAAAAGTCAGGAGAATCCCCGACGGCCCTCTTGCTCCACGCAGAGGCTAAGGGACTCTTCCTACAAACCATTGCCGAGGCCCAGCGACTTGGGCTCGCACACGAGGGGGCTCGGCAAAACAAACCCTCCTTCCGAGCGAAAAGGAAGCGCGAGGGTCGTTCAAAAAGCCAGAAGATCTCCTAACGGCCCTCTTGCTCCGTGCAGAGGCAGGGAGCTCCTTCTGCAAAAGACGCCGAGACCCCGCGACCTAGGCTCGCACCCGAGGGGGGCTCGGCAGACAGACCCTCACGCGCGAGGGGCGAACCAAAAGCCAGGGGGACCTCTGACTGCTCTCTCGCTCCGTGCGAGAGACTCGGGGGCTCCTCCTGCAACTTTGCCGAGACCCAGCGGCTCAGGCTCGCACACGAGTGGGCTCGGCAAACAGCCCCCCGTCCGAGCGAAAAGGACGTGCAGGGGATGGACAAAAAAGTTGGGAGGACCCCTGACCGCCCTCTCGCTCCGTGCAGAGGCTCGGGGGCTCTTCCTGCACCCAAGATAAAGACAAGCGACCCGAGCCCGTTACGGTCCAGGGGTTCGAAGGCTGGGCCCCTAGGGGTTTCGACAGCTGCCCCAGGGCAAAAGAGTCAGGGACGACTACGGGCGAGCCTGTACGAGCACGTCCTATGTCGTGTCCGAGACCGGCAGGGAGGTCTCCGAATGGGATCCAACCGTAGGGAGGCACCGAGCCACCGAGGCCCAGCGAACGGCCTTAGCACCCACTAGAGAAACCCGCCGGTACTCTTGGAGCGCGTCTCCGGACCGCTAGCCGACCCCCAGCGAACGGGGTACGGGCCTCCACTCGGACTTACCCGATAACAGCTCACCGGAAATGCCGTCGCTCGCGCCCACCGAGGGTAGCATGGCATCTTCCACCCCTCCTTCCGAGCGAAAAGGAAGCACGAGGGTCGTACAAAAAGCCAGGGGAACCCCTGATGGCCCTCTCGCTCCAGGCGGAGGCTAAGGGGCTCTTTCCGCAGCATCGTCGAGGCCCTGCGATCGAAAGCTCACCCCACGGGCCCGGCAAACACAATGAAAACCCCTCCTCACTCGAGAGAGAA